>NC_091438.1:128945540-129267903 GCF_964237555.1 Oryctolagus cuniculus | reverse complement strand
TGGCTCAGAAGCCCAGGCCTGGTCTTGCTTCAGGCCCACACCTGGCCCCCACCTGGCCCCCTCTGCCTGGGACGCCCCAGCGCCCACTCCCCTTCTTCCTTGGTCTGGTTCCCAACACAGACTTTGAGAGCACTCCCTTTTCTTTTGCATTCTATCCATTTCTAGTTCAACGTTTCTAAACATTTCTTCTTTGGCCCCTGATTTCCTTTTCTCTCCTGAGAGCAGGGAGATCTTGAAGGTAAAAAAATGCTTTTTTTTTCTTACTGCAGTGTCTCAAGGTCACAGTGTAGTTTTCTGCACGTATTAAGTGCCCAGTGAATATCGTGTGAGTGACTGAAAGGGTGACAGCGTCATGGGCACCCCTTTCTCCTTCTCCCCTGGGCTCTGTGCAAGCTCAGACCCTCCTCGATTCTCTTGCAGAGTTTGCGTAGGTCCTCATGGCATGCGTTTTGTGCACTCACATCTCCCTCACTGCAGTGTTTTTCCTGCCTTTGAAATAATAAACAGTTGGACATGTGAATATTAGAAAGAGAGAGGTCAAAGGGGAAATGTTAATGGCTTTAACAGATGCAGGAGGCAAGTTTCAATTTGCTTTGTTTTAATTTTACTTTTACTAGGAGAAGGAAGGAGTCTGTGTGCCCCCCTGAAGAATTTGGGGGCTGCCCTTGCCCTGAGATGTTCTGGCTGGGGGCAGGAGGTACGGGGTGCTGGGCCCAGCAGGGCCTGCTGGCCTGGGGATGGGTGGCATGAGCCGGGAAGCTGTCTGCCTGGCTGGCTTCCCTCCCGGGTGTCTCTTCCTCAGGAGGGTTGGGGCAGAGGCAGTGGGAGCTTGTTATTTTTTTACTGCACGAAGAAGAAAGAAATGAACTTGTCCTCTTGTGTTGCAGATTCAGTGGTTCTTTCCTTTGACTCCGCTGGACAGACGCTAGGCTCAGGTACCAGTCCTCCCCTCTGTCGTCTTTGCAGCTCTCAGTGCTGGCCGTGTTGGTAGCAGAGCTGAATGAGCTGGGGGCTGGCGGGGAGGGCAGGGGACGTTGCACCCCATACGCTCAGATACACACCTCCTCCGGGACAGGAGCCCATGCCGCGCTCAGGCTGGATGGTGTGGGCAGACACACCCCCTCTCGCCTGTGTTTACCGCACACATTGGTGCCCCCCACCCTTTGGCCCAGACTCGCCGAAACCTAGGGTAGCTTTGCTGTCCCGTGTCTGAAGCAGTCCCCATGCTCTGCACAACTGCTTGCCACCGTCGGGTCCCCGGGGGGAGCCCCAGAATGCCTTGATGTGGCTTCACTTGTACTGTGGGTGCTGCCTGTGAATACCTGGGAGACTTTGCTGGCTGTTGAGGGTGGTTAAGCCACTTGGAATGCAATTGTGGAATGCAATCGATTGATATCTCACAGAACTGCCATGAGGTTGAGGCAGTTGTGGTGGAGTGGACAAGAGGAAGGACGTTCTGAGAATATAGTTCCAGCTACCACTGTTCACTGAGGGCCTGCTTTTGCTAGCAAAATGCTGAGTGCCATGTCCACTTCTCACTCATCCCTCAGAATAATAATGATGGCTCTAATTGTAGCAGAGAAACCAGTGCTTAAAGATAGGAAGCAGCCTGCTCCGGGCTGTTTGTCTCTGTCCAAACCTAGAGCCCATGCTCTCCCCCTTCCCCTCTTGCCCTCTTGGACCTCGTATCCTCAAGGTGCCCCCACCCCTGAAAATGCCAAAGCAGGAGAAGTTGCTTTCAGATAGAGTGCAGAGATAGAAAGAACTCTTATGTAGGTCCAAAGGTTGTGTTTATTCATTTAGGAGAAGATTGATCAGTTTTGTTATGATAGCTGGGAACTTATGTTTATCAAGACTCCCTTAAGAGCAGGAACGGACAGTTCATCTGGGCATCCACCCCAGATAACTAGCAGAGGGTTTGTTTCCAGAATAGAGACTCAAACAAAACCAGCAGGAATAAAGAGGCTGCCCAGGAGAGGAATGAGCAAAAGGCTTGAACAGGCACTTCCCAGAAGAGGGAGTCCAAATGGCCAGTAAACATATGAAAAGGTGTTTGGTGGCATTAGTGTTCAGGAACATGCAGATTGGAATCACAGTGAGGTGCCACTGTCTGTCTACCATATGGCAGGACTTGGCACACTTGACAGAGCCACAGCTGGTAAGGCCACAGTGTGGTGGGAGCTCTATGTCTATACTGTTGGGGGAGGTTGAATTGGTACAACTGCTTTGGACAAAACCATGGTAGTGTCCCACGAAACTTGAATCCACGCGTTCCCCAGGTCCTTGCAGTTCCTCCCATAGGTACATTCCCTACAGACGTGGGAACAGTGAGAGGGGGAGATTGACCTTCCATCCATTGGTTCATTCAACAAATGACCACAATGGCCAAGGCTGGGCCAAGCCAAAGCTAGGAATCTGGGGCCAGCGCTGTGGTGCATCAGGTAAAGCTGCTGCCTGCAGTGTCAGTATCCCATATGGGCACCGGTTCAAGTCTTGGCTGCTCCAATTCCAATCCAGCTCTTTGCTATGACCTGGGAAAGCAGCAGCAGATGTCCCAAGTCCTTGGGCCCCTACACCCACATGGGAAGATCTGGAGGAAACTCCTGGCTTCAGATTGGCGCAGTTCCAGCAGTTGTGGCCAATTGGGGAGTGAAACAGCAGATGGAAGACCTCTCTCCCCCCACCCCTGCCTCTCCTTCTCTCTCTGTGTAACTCTTTCAAATAAAATAAATAAATCTTTTTTGTTTTTGTTTTTGTTTTTAAAGTTAGGAACCTGGAACTCCATTGGTTCTCCCACATGGGTGGCAGAGGCCCAAGTACTTGGACCATTGTCCACTGCTTTCCCAGGCACATTAGCAGGGAGCTATATCAGAAATGCAGCAGCTGGAACTTGAACCAGTGCTCATGTAGTATGCTGGCATTGCAGGCTGCACCTTAACCCCCTGTGTCACAATGCCAGCCCTGAGAAGTAGATGTTTTCAGGTACCAGGTTATATGTGCAAGATATATATATATATATGTGAGGATATTCTTGAGAACACTGTGGAAACACAGTCCAGCTGTCTAACAACATCTCAGTGAGTATGCAAATTATATTTGTATGGAACAGTAAAAACAAGCAAGCTATAGATAGATGAAATGACATATTGTTGGGTGAAAGAATCCAGACAAAAAGAACATATGCTGTGTTTTTCCATTTATATTAAGTTCAAAAGCAAATTAAACTGTATTTGTTTAGAGAAGATAATTTGGTGTTAAAACAATAAAGAAAAACAAGGAATTGAATTCTATCATAGCTTGGATGGTAGTGTTCAAGGGTGTGTTGAGGGATGGGCACACAGGAGATTCTAGAATGCTGTCATGTTCTTTTGTGTTTTGTTTTAATTGTATTTCTTTGAAAGACAGAGAGTCAGAGAGGGAGAGGGAGAGACAGAGACTGACAGAGTTCTCTCAGCCATTGGTTCACTCCCCAAATATCCACACTGGCAGGGCTAGGCCAGACTGAAACCAGGAGCCGGGACTTCAGTCCTGGACTCCCATGAGAGTGGCAGGGAACCAAGTACTTGAGCCATCACCTGCCGCCTCTCAGGGCTGGGAGCAGAGGGGTGGCCCAAACCCAGGTGCTCTAGTATGGGATGTGGCATCCCAAGCAGCATCCTGACTGCTCTGCTAAATGCCCACCCCTGTCAGATTCTTTTTAATGGCCTGAGGGAAGCTACTGGGGTTTCCATTTTAAGTAACTTGGTAAGCTGTAAGTTTATGCTTTATGTACTTTTCTTTTCTTTTTTTTTTCCCTGCTTTGGCATCTACAAAACCCTAATTTTCTTTCTTTTTTTTTAACTTTTATTTATTAAATATAAATTTCCAAAGTACAGTTTATGGATTACAATGCTCCCCCCCCCCCCGATAACTTCCCTCCCACTCGCACCCCTCCCACCTCCCACTCCCTCTCCCATTCCATTCACATCAAGATTCATTTTCAATTATCTTTATATACAGAAGATCGATTTAGTATATATTAAGTAAAGATTTCATCAGTTTGCACCCACACAGAAACACAAAGTGTAAAATACTGTTTCAGTACTAGTTATAGCATTACTTCACATTGGACAACACATTAAGGACAGATCCCACATGAGAAGTAAGTACACAGTGACTCCTGTTGTTGACTTAACAATTTGACACTCTTGTTTATAGCGTCAGTAATCTCCCTAGGCTCTAGTCATGAGTTGCCAAGGTTATGGAAGCCTTTTGTGCTTTTCTATATATTTTCTAGATTTCACATTTTTTAATACAAATGGTTGGGTTGGTGCTGTTGTGGCATAGTAGGCTAAGCCTCTGCCTGTGGCACCAGCATCCCATATTGGTGCCGGTTCATGTCCTGGCTGCTCCTCTTCCAATCCAGCTCTCTGCTTATGGCCTGGGAAAGCGTGGAAGATGGCCCGAGTGCTTGGGCCCCTGCACCTGCTTGGGAGACCCTGAAGAAGCTTCTGTATCCTGAATTTGGGTCGGCTCAGCTCTGGCTGTCATGGCCATCTGGGGAGTGAACCAGCAGATGGAAGAACACCTTTCTCTCTGTCTCTCCCTCTCACTGTCTGTAACTCTACTTTTCAAATGAATAAATTATTTTTATTATTATTTATTTGAAAGGCAGAAAGAGACAGAATGCTCTTATCTGTTGAGTTAACTCTATCATAGCAGGGATAGGGGATGGCCCAGAGCCAGGAACTCTCTCTGGGTCTTCTTGGTGGCAGGAACACAATTACTTGGGCCATTACCACTGCTTCTCTGTATTAGCGGGAAGCTGAAATCAGGAGCCTGAGCTGGGAATTGAACCCATGCACTCCTATGTGGGAAGCAAGTATCTTAAACACTAGTCTAACTACCTGATTCTCAAATAAAAAAATAAAATCTTTAAAAATAATAATAATACAAATGGCATAATCTGTGTTGTCATCATGGGACAAATTGTTTTTAATAAGGTACATATATATATATATATATATATATATATATATAAAAGATTTATTTATTTATGTGAAAGAGCTACAGAGAGAGAGAGAGAGAGAGGAGAAATCTTCTATTCTCTGATTCATTCCCAAAGTGGCCACAACAGCCTGGGCTCTGCCAGGCTGAAGCCAGGAGCCAGGAGCTCCATTCTGAATCCCAAGCACTTGGGCCATCTTCCGCTGCTTTTCCAGGCACATTAGCAGGGAGCTGGATTGGAAGTGGAGCAGCTGGGATTCAAACGGGCACTCATTTGATGCTCACATTGCAGATAGTGGCTTAAGCCACAATGCCAGTCCTATGAGGCTGTTTGTAGGAACAGCCAGGTCAGGAAGCAGCATTCTAGATTGGGCTTGCCTGGGTTGGAGATGGAGGTGCAGCTAACTTGTACAGTGTTGACTTTGTCAGACAGGATTCTGGCCACTTTTATGGGTGCTAACTCATTTAAGTCTCATAGCAATCCTTTGCAATAGATGCTGGTGTTATCCTCATTTTTCAGCATAGGAAATTCTTGCACAGAGAAGTGAAATAACATATCCCACCTCAAACAGCAAGCCAGTGGCAGAGCCAGGATTCAAATTCAGGTACTCTGACCCCAGAATCCATATTCTCAACTGGAATTCTCAGCCTCCAACTCTGTTCGAGTTATACCAAGGTCATGGTCTGTACCTGCAAATGACTGTGGTCCATAGGATGAGGCTCTCGGGTTTATGCATGGTTCTGGGTGAAAGCTGGCTGGAGTGAGGGCCCAGGTGTCTTTCTGCCTGACTCTCTGAGTAGAGGATTCAAAGTCTGCTTTAAATTAAGACTGATTCTCAGCTTGCTTCACAGATTCTCTGCATGCCCTACTAGCTTCCATGCCTAGTTCCACCTTATTTATGCTTTCCTGGAATGTTCACAAGATACCAACAGTTTTGCTCACTCATTCTCTGCTCTCTGTTGGTCCCGAGAGGGAATGAACAGTAGCAAGGAAGAGCTGGGCAGACGTCTTCACATGGACACAGTGCTGTTTTATTTGGAGAGAATTTATCCAGCATCAAGCATACCCATAATGCCAATGAAGTTTTAGAACCACAGAAAGAGAACTAGTTAACTTTCCTCCAACGTTCTCTACTGGATTTAAGCAAGACCTAGAGTTTCATAACACAATATTAAAAATATCCAGGATATGAGCCAAAATTAATCATCATGTGAAGAAGCAGGAAAACCTCAGCTTGCACAGGAGAAGACAATCGGCAGATGCCAGTGCTGGGCGACACAGATGGTAGAATAACTTGACAAAGGCCCCAGATAGCTCGTAAAAGAGCTGTTGACATGCACGGAAAGAGAAAAGTCTTGGAAGAGGAAGAGAAAGAGAAGGGAGTGAGGGGAAAGAGGAGGAGGAGGGATCAAGAACCACATGGAGATAAAAGAATGGAAAAATGAAATAACAGAACTTTAAATAACTCATTGAACTGTCTCTGTAACAAAGTGGAGATGGCAGAGGGAAGAGTCATTGTCCTTGAAAATAACTCGGTGGAGGGGTGGGTGCTGTGGTGCAGCTGGCTGAGCTGTTGCTTGGATGCCAGTCTCCCATCTGAGCACCAGCTCAAGTCCCAGATGTTCTGCTTCTAATCCAGCTCCCTGCTAATGCACCTTGGAAAGCAGCAGATGACCTGAGTGCACGTGGGAGACCTGGATGAGGCTCCGGGCTTCTGGCTTTATCCTGGCCTGGCCCTGGCCATTGTGGCCATTTGGGGAGTGAACCAGTAGATGGAAGACCTCTCTTTCTTTCTTTTTCTCTCCCTCTCTCTCCCTCTTCCTCTCCCTCTCTCTTCCTCCCTCCCTCCCTCTCTCCTTCTCTCCTTCTCCCTCTTCCTCTGCCTCCCATCCTTTCCCTCTCCCCCTCTCCCCCCTGTCTCTGTGTCTCTGTAACTCAAGTAAATAAATCTTTTTTTTTAAAGATTTATTTATTTATTTGATAGGGATACACAGAGAGAAAAGGAGAGGCAGAGAGAGAGAGGTCTACCATCTGCTGGTTCACTCCCCCGTTGGCTGCAATGGCCAGAGCTGGGCCGATCCGAAACCAGGAGCCAGGAGCCTCTTCTGGGTCTCCCACACAGGTGCAGGGGCCCAAGCACTTGGGCCATCTTCTACCACTTTCCCAGGCCATAGCAGAGAGCTGGATGGGAAGTACAGTAGCCAGGACACGTACAGGTGCCCATATAGGATGCTGGCACTGCAGGCATAGGCTTTACCCGCTATGCCTCAGTAAATAAATCTTACCAAAAAGGGGGGGGGGGGCTGTCCAATTTGGACCACAGAAAACAAAAGATTTTAATTAAACAGGGCACGAGAGACCTGTGGGGCAGCACTGGAAAGTTCACTGTCCGTGTTGCTGAGTCCCGGGAGAGGAGAGCGTGTAATGCAGAGGAATGAGTGGAGACACACTGGTTACACTGCCTCCCATTTGGTGGCCAGGGGTGGTGACCGTGGGAATGGGAGACTGGTTCCACGTTTGAAAGTCACTCAGTGTAACCCACCATATCAACTGGCTAAATAAAAAAGCCCACAATGCTCATAACCGTTGGTGAAGAAAAATGATGTGACAGAATTCAGCATCTGTTTATGGTGAGAGCTCTCAGCAAGCTCAGGAAGGAACTTCCCTCACTTGATGGAGGGCGTGTATAAAACCTGCAGCACATGTCGTCCTCAGTGGTAAAAGGTGGGTCCCCCCTCACACCAGGAGCCACTCCCGGAAGAGAAGCAAGGACAAGAAATACAAATCACAAAGGAAAAAATAGAACTCATAAACGACTTGACTGTCTGCATGGAAACCCCGAGGTGTCTCAGCGAGGCCCTCGGGGAACTGATAACTGAGTGCAGCTGTGTGACAAGAGCGGTGTCAGACTGCACAAGGAGCCGTTGAAAACCAAGATTTTTAGTTAAAAAATTTTTTTTGACAGGCAGAGTGGACAGTGAGAGAGAGAGACAGAGAGAAAGGTCTTCCTTTGCCGTTGGTTCACCCTCCAATGGCCGCCACGGCCGGTGCACCGCGCTGATCCGAAGGCAGGAGCCAGGTACTTATCCTGGTCTCCCATGGGGTGCAGGGCCCAAGGACTTGGGCCATCCTCCACTGTACTCCCTGGCCACAGCAGAGAGCTGGCCTGGAATAGGGGCAACTGGGACAGAATCCGGCGCCCCGACCGGGACTAGAACCCGGGGTGCTGGCGCCGCAAGGCGGAGGATTAGCCTAGTGAGCCGCGACGCCGGCCTAAAAATACTTAATTATTTTCATTTTATTCAAAAAGCAATGAAAAAGTCAGAGAGACAGAGAGAGATCTTCCATTTGCTGCCCCACTTGCCAGTGCCTGCAATAGCTGGGGCTGTACCAGGCTAAATCGAGGAGCCCAGAACTCAATTCAGATCTCCCACAAGGGTGACGGGGACCTAAGTGCTGGAGCCACCACTTTGCTGCCTCCCAAGGTACACATTAGGAAGAAACTGGTTGAGAAGCAGAGTAGCCGGGACATGAACCAGGCTCTCTGATACAGGATGTGGGTGTCCCACGCTGCAACTTAACCACTGTGCCAAATGCCTGCCCCTGAAAAATCAAGATTTTTAAAAAACCTACACATTGGGGCTGGCACCGTGGCTCACTTGGGTAATCCTCTGCCTGCGGCACCAGCATCCCATGTGGGCACCGGTTCTAGTCCCGGTTGCTCCTCTTCCAGTCCAGCTCTCTGCTGTGGCCCGGGAAGGCAGTGGAAGGTGGCCCAAGTGCTTGGGCCCTGCACCCTTGTGGGAGACTGGGAGGAGGCACCTGGCTCCTGGCTTCGGATCAGAGCAGCTCCGGCTGTGGCGGCCATTAGGGGAGTGAACCAACGGAAGGAAGACCTTTCTCTGTATCTCTCTCTTACTGTCTGTAACTCTGTCAAGTAAATTAAAAACAACAACAACAACAACAAACCTACACATTTAAAATAGCTCCCCCAAAATAAGACATCTATATATAAATCTTGTAACGAAACCTGTGTAGAATCTGTATGCCAATGCTAGCTCCTCTCCCATTTTTCTTTCTTCCTTATCTAACTGTTCAAACCACAAACCTAGGAATCTTTTTCTCTTCACTTTTCATCTCTCCCCTCCCTTTCTTTTCTTTAATTTGAGAAGCAGAGACAAAGAAAGGCCACACCCATCTGCAGATTCATTCCCCAGATGCCTGAAGGCTTGGCCTGGCTGAAGTTGGGAGCCAAGAACTCCATCCATGTCTCCCACGTGAGTGGCAGAAACCCAAGTATTTGAGCCGTTATCTGCTGCTTCCCTGAGTCTACATTAAGAGGAAGCTGGAATTAGAAGCAGATCTGGGACTCGAACCCAGGCACTGCAATGTGGATGTCCAACCTGGCAGCTCAACCGCTACACCAAACGACCCCAGCCCCCACCCTGGGTTCTGTCTTCATGATGTGTCCTCACCCAGCCGCTTTTTCTAGCACCACTGTCCGGGGAACCATCTTCTCTCCTGCAGACCCTTAATTATCTCCTAACTGATCTGTCTTTGCTCATTTGTTAGCTTCCAAAGTCCATCCTCCATGCTGTAGCCAGGGAAGTCCTCTGGAGACACAAATGTGATCATGATTTGTGACGGCTGAAATCTCCCTGTGCATTTAGAATAAAATCCAGCTCGGTGACTGCGAGGTCCTACCTGCCAGTTCATCTGGGTTCCTCTGCCCCTCCCTCACTGCCCTGGGGCCGAGTTGGCATTGCTGCTCTTCCTTCGGGCACCCCGGCCTTTGTGCTTGTTGTGCCCCTGACTGTCTGCAGGCCCCTGTGCCCGTGTCTCCCGTGCAGGAAGGCCCTCCCACACCACTGTGTCTGAAGTGGCATTCCCCTGACGCCTGCTCCTCGTTCCTTCCCAGCACTCACTCTTCTTCCAGACGGTTTGCCTGTTGGCTCACACCTCGTCAATCCCTCCCATTGCGGCACAGGATTCATTTGCCCAGGGACCTTGTCTGCTGGGTTCACCGCTGCGTCGCTGGTGCTTAGAACAGTACTGGCCTGTAATAGGTGCTCAGAAATTATTTGTTGGACAAATAGAAAGATAGGAACATGAATATCTATCATTTAATGGATGTTTACGCATTAAATATGGCATGTTCGTGCATGGAGTACTGTGTAGTCATTAAAAATGCATTTTTGTCTGTGACAATTTTTTTCTTTTTATAAGATTTATTAATTTGTTTATGTGCTTAAAAGGCAGATCAACAGAGAGAGAGAGAGAGACCCATTGTCCATCTGCTAGTTTACTTCTCAATTGACCACAACAATCAGGGCTGGGCTAAGCCGAAACAGGAGCCTGGACCTCCATCTGGGTTTCCCACATGGGTGACAGAGGCCCAAGTACTTGGACCATCATCAACTGCTTTCCCAGGCACATTAGCAGGGAGCTGGTTAGGAAGCAGAGCAGCCAGGACTTAAACCGCCATGCCGACATGGGAGCTTAACCCACTGCACCACAATACTGGGCCCAATCTTTTTTTTTATTCTGTGTTACATGATGGGAATGGGCACCATAATCTATTTTTTTTTAATGTGTTTATTTGAGGCTGGCCCTGTGGCGTAGTGGGTAAAGGCCACTGCCTGCAATGCCGGCACCCTATTTGAATGCTGGTTCAGGTCCCGGCTGTTCCACTTCCAATCCAGCTCTCTGCTATGGCCTGGGAAAGCAGTAGAAAATGGCCCAAGTCTTTGAGCCCCTGCACCTGCCTGAGAGACCTGGAAACAGTTCCTGCCATTGCGGGCATCTGGGGAGTGAACCAGTAGATGGAAGACCTCTTTCTCTGTCTCTGCCTCTCTCTAACTCTGCCTTTCAAATAATTTAATAAATCTTTAAAAAATGAGTAAATAAAAATGAAGGCACAGTTTTGGGGGAAAAAAAAGTGTATTTATTTGAGAGCAGAGAAAGAGAGAGCTCCCATCTGCTGGCTCACTCCCCAGTGCTCCCGGTACCCCCCCCCCCCCACTCCAAAGCTGGGGCTAGAGGTCTCCCACATGAGTGGCAGGAGCTTGGTCACTTGAGCCATCACCACTGCCTCTCAGGGTCTGCATTGGCCTTCGGGAGCAGAGCTGGATACTGAACCCAGGAACTCGATATGAGGTGTCTTAACTGCTTGGCCAGATACCAGCCTCCAGAATCCTTTTTTAATTGACAGATAGCAATTGAATTTATTTTTAATGGCATCAGAGATGTCAAGGGTGTTGTTGAATGAACAAAACAGGAACGAATAGCATGCATGTTGAGGCCACATGTCAGTGAAATGATGTCTGTACATTCACAAACAGATTTATGGAAGGAGATTTCTGGGGAAATAGCCACCAAAATGTTTACAGTGATTAGGTAATGGGGATTTCAAATGGTTCTTACTTCATTCTTTGTTTTTGCGTTTGGATTTTTATTTATTTATTTTAAAATTTTAAATTTGCACGCAATAATGGCGCAAGGCTCTGGGTTCGTGCATACAAAGTGTGCTGATCAAATCAGGGCAGTCAGCTTCAGCATTGTGTGTTCAGAGCATTCAAACTGCTCCCTTCTAGCCATTCATGAAAGAGAATATAGGTCAGGGGGCACTATAGTCCCCTGCGTTTGGATTTTTATATTGAGCATGTGTTATTCTGTTATATACAGTTGGGGGGAAAATTTGGGGAGGAAGACTCTGCCTTTTTTTTTGGTATATATAATTTCGTAGTGTCTTAGTGCATTAAAGCTGCTGTAACAGTAATACCTCAGGGTAGTTTGTAAGCAGTTCTGGAGGCTGGGGAGCCCCAGTGCAAAACCTGCAGATGCAGGGTGTGTTGAGAGCCCAGTCGCCCTAGATGGCGTGCGTGCCTTCTCTGTGCATCCTCACGTGGCAGAGGAGGTGGACGGGCTTCCTGAAGCCTCTTAGACTTTTTATTTGAAAAGAGAGAGAAAGTGTTCTCATCCCTGATTTACTGTCCAAATGCTCAGTGGCCAGGGGCCAAAGCCAGGAGCTGCGAACCCAATCCAGGTCTCCCACAGTGGTGACAGGAGCCCAGTACTTGAGCCATGACCTGCCGCCTCCTGGGGTCTGCATTAGCACAGAGCTGGGTGTAGAAACAGGTACTCTAATATAGGAGACAGACATCTTTTTGTTGTTGTTGTTAAGATTTATGTTATTTATTTGAATGCAGAGTTACAGAGAGAAGAGAAGAGAGAGAAAGAGAGACAGGAAGAGAGAAATCATCCATCCTCTGGTTAACTCCCCAAATGGCTGCAATGGCCAGAGCTGGGCCAGACTGGAGATAGGAGCTTCTTCCTGGTCTCCCACGTGGGTGGCAGGCGCCCAAGGACTTGGGCTGTCTTCTTCTGCTTTCCCAGGTACATTAGCAGGAAACTGGATTGAAAGTGGAACAGTCAGGGCTTGAACCGGTGCCCATATGGGATGCCGGCATCACAGGTGGCAGCTTTACCTACTATGCTAATGCCAGCCTCTGTTTTTCATTTTTTAAAGATAGATAGATAGATAGATAGATTTGAAAGAGAGAGAGATCTTCCATCTGCTGGTTTACTCCCCAAATGGTCCAACAGGCAGGACTGGGCCATGCTGAAGCCAGAAGACAGGAACTCCATTCAGTTCTCCCACGTTAGTGGCAGGGACTCAGGTACTTGAGCCATCATCCACTGCCTTCCCAAGCACGTTAGTAGGAAGCTGGATTGGAAGCTGGGCAGCAGGGACTCAGACCAGGCACTCTGAGGTGAAATGCCAGTGTCACACACAGTGGCTCACCCCACTGCACCACAGCCTTCTGCCTCTAATGTAAGGGTCATCTCACTCAGGAGAGCCCCACGGCCTCCTCAAGGCCCTGCTGCTTAATACTGTGCCACTGCAGGGTCAATGGTGTTGGGACACCCAACACTCAAGCCACAGCAGTGGGTGTCTCTACCTTATCTGCCCCGCTAAGCTGGAAGCTCCATGAAGTTTAAAGTACAAACCACAGAGTGATCCATTTCTTTGCATTTCCTCCACCAGCTGCTCTTTGGAATATCATCCCTCATACTCCTTGTGCAACCTAGTGCCTGAGGCCCTGGTGTGGCCAGGACACACCTGATAGCTTGGGCAGGACTGAATTCACTGCAGTGCTCAGCTCTGTTCTCCCAGGATTGGGTGGGAAGGATGTGGATGCAGTGACCTCCTTGGCTGCAGTGGGAGGGGCCTCCCAGGGCTGCCACTGTGGCCTGTGATCCTCTTCCTTGGGACCAAGGGGGCTCCACGCTGCATTGGTCCCTGTAGTGCCTCTGGAGAAGAGCTGAGCTGTGCTGGGATGAAAGACCCCATCACAGGCCCCCATCTTATCAGAAGCTTCTCACTGGGCCTCTCACCTCCCCCACAGCAATACTTAGCCCCTTGAGACTGGATTTTAGTTTGGGAACTTCTGAGTTATTTTACGGGTCAGTTAATTTACTCTAGGTCAGTGGGGTTTTCTGTGTTTATTTTTTAAAACTGCTTCTCCTATTTTGGTTTGTCTTTGATGAATTAATCCCAGTTTGTGGTTTATTTCCCTGGCTTGAGACGATGTGGGAGCTGTTTGCACTTGGCCAGCCCCCCTCTGGCCCATGTGCACTCCCATGATTCATGTGTGGCATGGCCGGGACAGGGGTGGGAGGGAACAGCACAATTGTGCCCACGGCAGGCCCCCTGCGATGAGGGTGTCCTTGTTCCTCTGAGCGTCAACATGGCCAATGCAAGGGAAAGCAGCTTCAGGGTCAGCCCCGGGCCAGCTCAGCCACATCCCAGCCGGTGCACTCAGTGGGGGTGAGGGGGGTGTCACAGACACAGACGCTGTCTCCCCTCTCTGAGCCCCTGCTTCCTCATCTGTAACAGGGAGACGGTACCTGCCTCTTGGGGTTGTCAGGATCAAGTTGAGGGCGTGGGTGACCGAGCAGCAGGAGTGTCTACTGGGTGCCCAGGCACATCCCACAGTCCATTTGGAACTGTTGCCAGCCTCTTCCTCCACATGGAGTTCGTGGTTAGTAGAGCCCACAACTTTTGTTGGCGGCTGCAGTGTCATTTCTTAGAAAGTGAGAGACCTGTGTTGGTCAGAACAGGTCCTGCTTCCATTTGCTACTGTGCCCTTTGCACTCCACTGTTCATCACACCCAGCGGTGGGCACCCAAGGCCCCTTTGAAGAAGACCTGGTGAGCGGCTTCTCTGGTGGGAGTGGAGTTGTCCTGCCAGTGGGCCCTGTTGCCCTTGTGGCTTTTGTGAATTATGTGAATGAAGCATTGCAGTTTTCAGATAGAACCAACTCTGTGTCTTTATCCCACAAAACCTGAAACTTTATACACCTCAGTAGTGTTCCTCACCCCAGTTGTCAGGGGCAGTGTCCCTGGTTGTCATCGGTCACAGTTATTGATTTGATTTGATAGGTTTATTAATTTGAAAGGCAGAGAGGAAGTGACAGACGCGGTGTAGGGGCAATGGGGAGGAGAGATCAATCTTCCATCTGCTGATTCACTCTCCAGATGGCTGCAATAGCTGGGTCTGGGCCAGGCAGAAGCCAGGAGGCTGGAACTCCATCCAGGTCTTCCACTGTGGGCTGCAGGGACCCAAATACTGCTGCCTTTCCACGTACATTAGCAGGGAGCTGGATTGGAAGTGGAGCGACTGGGGCTTGAACTAGCGCTCCTATGAGATGCTGGTGTTGCTGGCAGCAGCCCAACCCGCTGTACAATGCCAGAGGTTACAGTTACTTGAGAAGCATCTGCTTTGTGCTGAGCACAGTAACGGTGGATGGGAATTGGTGGTGGTTCTTTCAAATGAGACAAGGGGGTGGGTCCCCTGAGACTGAAAAGCCCAGTAGCACCTCCTGCACACGACATGCAGCTGTGTTCCCTGAAACTCTGTCCTGGGGCTCCGGAGCCTGAAGTTTAGGGAACTTTCAGGAAAGTTGCCCTTCGTCCTGGAACAGGATCTCATTGCCTGGCACTATGCTCCTAAGTGCTTGCACATCAGGATATAGTCAGGAAGGATAACATTTGTACGCCATACTAAGATAAACAGGGTGGACTTGGGGTACTGTAAAAGCATAATTTTCTTTTATAATTATAGTGAGCATAAAGAAAGTATTTTTTAAAGATTTATTATTTTTTTATCTTTTTTTTTTTTTTTTTTTTTTTTTTTGACAGGCAGAGTGGACAGTGAGAGAGAGAGACAGAGAGAAAGGTCTTCCTTTTGCCGTTGGTTCACCCTCCAATGGCCGCCACGGTTGGTGCGCTGCGGCCGGCGCACCGTGCTGATCCGAAGGCAGGAGCCAGGTACTTCTCCTGGTCTCCCATGGGGTACAGGGCCCAAGCACTTGGGCCATCCTCCACTGCACTCCTAGGCCACAGCAGAGAGCTGGCCTGGAAGAGGGGCAACCGGGACAGAATCCGGCGCCCCGACCAGGACTAGAACCCGGTGTGCCGGCGCCGCAGGCAGAGGATTAGCCTATTGAGCCACGGCGCCGGCCTAAAGATTTATTACTTATATGAAAGTCAGAGTTACACAGAGAGAGAAGGAAAGGCAGGGTGGGGGGGGTCTTCCATCTGCTGGTTCACTCTCCAGATGGCTGCAACGGCTGGAGCTGCGACGATCTGAAGCCAGGAGCCAGGAGCTTCTTCTGGGTCTCCCACACGGGTACAGGGGCCCAAGGACTTGGGCCATCTTCTACTGCTTTTCCAGGCCATAGCAGAGAGCTGGATGGGAAGTGGAGCAGCCGGGACTCAAACTGGCACCCATACCTGCTACGCCACAGCACCGGCCCCAAGAAAGTATTAGGGTATATGTGAGGAGTCTTCAGAACATTAATGGAATTAAAAAAAAAAATCCATGTGTATTTTTTTTTTTTTTTGTAATGCTCATCTCTTGTGGACCTTTTGAAGCCCCTCATATTAACTGTTGAATTGCTGTCAAACCTACAAGTAAATATCTTCAAAAATTTTCAATTAAAATCTCACACTTGTTTCAGAGTTCATAAATGTCTATACTAGGTGTTATGCCTTGGAAGACTTCATGTAGTTCCTTTTAACACTGCTCTCTTAAAAAGTACTCAATTGTCATCATCATAAAGAAATTTTATTGACAAAAGTTAACTGATAAAAAATGTAAACCCATTTTCACAGTCATTCAGAAGATGAAACTCATTCAGAAAGTTCACAACAGTTGAACTTATATTGAAAGAGCCTAACAGTTCCTCCTTTTCTTCCATCCAAATTGTAATGGTGAAGTTTCTCCTAATAGAACAAGTGAATTTCAAACCCACTGTCGCTTTTTTGTATCAAATACTTCAGAATAGTATGTTGGGGTCCTGCTGTCCAACAAGCCTGTGTTGGTGTTGCATCCAGTATGGAGACCTTGCCAGGTCACGTGAGCTGCGCCTACAGAGGAATTTGGTGTCCGTGAGGACTGGTGTTTGGCCTCTACCTGGAGCTGTGCCCCCTGGTTGTCCTCAGCGGGCCTGCCTGCTCCCATCAACGTTGCTCAGAACACCAAGAACATCTGCTTCTGCAGAAGCTCCACACTGTGGGGGGAAAAAAGCCAGTTTTACTTAAAATGCCCTGGATGAAACAGTAATAGTTGTTACATATATTAGATTTCTTCTCTGGTGCTGTAGTATTGCGGGTGGAGCGGCCACCTGTCATGTCAGCATCCCATATGGGTGCCTATTCGAGTCCTTGCTACTCCACTTCTGATCCAGCTCCCTGCTAGTGCACCTGGGAAAGCAGTGGAGGATGGCCCAACTGGTTGGGCCCCTGCACCCGTGAGGGAGACCCGGAAGAAGCTCCTGGCTTTGGACTGGCCCAGCCCTGGCCATTGTGGCCATTTGGGGAGTGAACCAGTGAATGGAAAAACCTGTCTCTGTCTCTCTCTGTTTTTCTCTGTAACTCTACCTTTCAAGTAAATAAATATTTAAAAAAAAAAAAGATTTATTCCCTCCAGTGTGTGTCTCTTTCATCTGTGTGATGAAGTGGGAGCACACACGCGACACTTGCCGTGTACCGGGGGTCTGGTTGCGCTGGGGAGACACGCCATGAGGTTGAGTGGTCAGCTGCCACATCTCTCCTGGAACATCATTTTCACTTGAAACAACAACTGACAGACAAACTGTGGTTCTTCAGGTTTTGGAATCTGACAGCTTCTCCTTGGTGGTGGAAGCGAGCACATCGCTGGGAGTGAGGGAACTGACAGTGTTTTGTTGCTGAGGATAAAATGGGAGCATTCAGCTGAAGATTAGAATTTAAGAAACATGTGCCAGCTTGAGAGCTTCCTGTTGCTTACATTTTTAGTAATTAGTCCAGTTTGGGGGCCTGGCCCTGTGCTGTGGCCTCACAGGTGGTCAGTTTTCCAGAAAGTTCCCTGTAAACTTGAAAAACATTTGTGAAATGTGAGGTTCTTGGCATCCGTTCACATTCACTAATCGTCTAAATCTGAATTCTCACTGGTCTTGTGAGCCCAGTCTTCAGAGTGATGTGTTTGCCACCATGGTGATGGGAGGTCCACCACGTATTTCTCCTTATAGCTCTGTCCACTTTGCATTTGGTGAGACATTTCTTTGTTAGGTGAGTACGCATTTTGGTGCGTGGCTTCCTTTACCTATGTCCAGTTTCTGGATCTCCTAAGAGTTTTATCAGTTTTCTAGTTTTTCCCTATAATGTACATGAATCTTGCTGTGACTAAAAACATTGACTTGGAGCCAGCACTGCGGCATAGCGGGTAGAGCTGCTGCCTGCAGTGCCAGTATCCTGTATGGGCGCTGATTCAAGTCTAGGCTGCTGCACTTCTGATCGCGCTCTCTACTGTGGCCTGGGAGGGCAGTGGAAGATGGCTCAAGTCCTTGGGCCTCTGCGCCTGCATGGGAGACCAGGAGGAAGCTCCTGGGTTCAAATCGGCCCAGCTCTGACTTTTGTAGCCATTTGGGGAGTGAACCAGCAGATGGAAAACTCCCCCTGCCCCTCTGCCTCTCTAACTCTGACTTTCAAATAAATAAATAAATAAATAAATCTTTAAAAAAATTGACTTACCCCTGTGAAGTGGCAGTGGAAGAATTAATGGTTAATTTTGAAGACTTCGGGCATCTGAAAAGGTGCCTGATGCACTCACAGCGCTGACCTGGTGCAGGTGCAGGCACAGGTGCAGCAGGAGCCAGGCAGGGATTCGAGTCACTCATGCTGCGTCCCGCCTGGAGCTGGGCAGAGGACATACGTGCTCCCTGGTCAGTGATTGTTGTAATCCCAGGCTGTCCAGCCTGGCTGAGGCAGGAGAGCTGTGCCCCCAGACTAAACATTTCCCCTTCACTCCACACTGCTGATTGCTGCTTTGATACCTGGGAGGAGTGTTCAGGGGCTAGGAGAGCTGCACGTGACTATCGGTGCAGAGTGTGCCTGGCGGACTGGGGAGTCCCAGGGTCTTCTGCCCTTAGTACAGATGTGGATCAGTGCATTACTGGTGGCGAGTCCTCTGCAGGCTTGCCAAGGGGAATTGTCCCTGAGATACTGCTTCATTTCCTCTGTAGGAGCTGAGTTCTCCTGCAACTCAGAGAACACATTTGTTTAGTGTGAGATGCTCTGAGGACTGGGGCCCTGTCCAAGCCCTCTCAGCAGTAAAGAAGCTGTGTGCCCAGAGCATTATGGCTACACTTGCCTGATTGCCTTCTTTTCTGGTTTATACCTCCTAACGATCATACCTAATCTTGCCTGCTAGTCAGGGAACCCCTTGAGGAGCCGCACACACAACAGATTGTCAGTAACCAGAATGTGTAGCCTACGCCGAGAGCAGAGTACCCATCAGGAAGGAGCCTCGGTTGACACAGAGGCAGGCCAGTCACTGGTGGCTCACTTGGTGGAAAAGATAAATTTTTATAAATGATACAGGGGAATCTTCTTGATAAGTTAGAAACCCCAGAGCAGTAGCCAGAGACTGAAACAGGGAGCGTGAGAGGGTAGCAGGCAGTCGTGCTGGGGGAAGCTCTGTGCGGGCAGTAATGTAACGAGCTGGCTGCGCTGGCCTTCAGGAATGGCCAGAGCAGGGAAGGGCTGCTGTGAGAGACGCCAGGCTGGTGACTGGGAGAGGCAGCTCCTGCTGTTGCTGTCACCACTGCCACCACCAGTGGGGTGGAGGAACACAGAGAATCAGGCTCAGGGCTACTCCTTAGGCTCCTTGGGTCACTTGGCCACCCCTTGCATTCCTCCATTTCATTTGGTGTATTTAGAGAGCAGCAGCACTGGGCCAGGTAAAGCGAGTCCTGTCCCTTAGGAGGACCAAAGTGCATACAAGGACTGTGTAATTGTAAGCCGCAGACACTGATTCAGGCTGACTGAAAAAGAATGAACATGAACAGAGTGATGGACAGAAATCATGATCCTCTCAATAGGTGAAGGAAAGGCATTGGATGAAGTCCAGCATTGCTGCATGACAAAGACCCTGAACAAACTATGTGTAGAAGGAATGACCCTTGGCATAATAAAGGTCACATCCATCCAAAATACTAATGTCAGACTCGGTGGGGAAAAGCTGAAGGCCCTGGAACAAGACAAGGAGGCCCACGTTCACCACTTCTATTCGACATGATACTGAAAGTCCTGGCCAGAGAAATTAGGCAGGAGAAGTAAATAAAGAGCATTCAGTTGGGAAAGGAAGATGCCAAATTGTCACTGTTTTCAGATGACATGATCTTATATATTAAAAATGCCAAAGATTCTTCCAAAAACTGTTAGAATAAACTAATTCAGCAAAGTGCATATATGATACAAAAGTCAGTAGCATTTTATACACCAATAGTAAATTATCTGAAAAAGAAATCAAGAGAATAATTCCATTTCCAATAGCTACAGTAAAATAAAATACTTTGGGATAAACTTAACCAAAGAGCATAAAGACCTTTGCAATGAAAAACTGTAAAATGTTAATGAAAGAAATTGAAGAGGACACAAAAAAATGGAAAGACATCCATGTTCATGGATTGGAAGAATCAGTATTGTTGAAATGTCCATACTATCCAAAGTGATGTGCAAATCGATTTGTCACCTTTCAAAATATCAATGGCATTTTCACAGAAGACCCCAAATAGGCAAAGCAATCTTGAGTTAAAAGAAGAAAGGCAAAGACGTTACGCTGACTTTAAAATATACAACAAAGCTATAGTGATTAAAACAGGGTGGTATTGGCATAAAGGCAGATGGCTAGATCAGTGTAGAGAGTAGAGTCTCAAAGTAAACTCATCCATCTACAGCCAACTCGTCCTTGACAGAGGCAAATGGTGCTGGGAAGAATTGGATAGCCACATCAGAAGGATGAAACCAGAACCTCTATAACACCATGTGCAAAAACCAGCCCAGAATGTCGTGAAGATCTGAATATAAGACAAGCTACTAGAAGAAAACACAGGGAAAATGCTTCAGGACACTGGATGTTATTTTTTTCAATAATATCCCGAAAGCACAGGAAACCAAAGAAAAAAATAGACAAATAGGATTTCATCAAACTAAAGAGCTTCTGTACAACAGGAAGCAATCAACAGAGTGAAGAGACAGCCTACAGACTGGGAGAAAATATTTACAAGTTGTACATCTGCCAGAGGATGACAGAATTTAGAAGGAACTTGGAGAACAATGGCAAAGGATAGATAAATCAATCAATCAGTGATTTGTTTAGGCAATAGATCTGTACAGACAGTTTTCAAAGGAATGCATACAGTAGCCCAATAGGTACAAGGAAAAATGGTTCTCACTATTCATCAAGGGAGTGCAAATTAAGTCACAGTGTGGGGCAGATGCATGGTTAAGACCCTGCTTTGGGTGCCTGCTTCCCATTGCAGAGCACCTGGGTTTGAGTCCTGGCTCTGCTAAGTCTGGCTTCCTGCAGATGCATGTGCTGGGGGCAGCAGGTGATGGTTTGAGTGCTTGGTCCCTGCTGTGCTCCTGACTTTGACCTGGCCCAGCCACAGCTGCTGTGGGCATTTAGGGAGTGAACAAGCAGATAGAAGACCTCTCCCTTCCCCACCCCCGCCCCATCTCTCCCTTTGAAATAAAAAGGGATAAAGAAGAATCTTTAAAAACCCACAGTGAGGTATCATCTGCGCCAGTAGATTGACTATGCTCAGAAAGACAAAGGATAACAAGTGTTGGTGAGGATGTAGAGAAAAGGAATCTCTTGCTACTGTTGGTGGGACTATAAATTAGTGCAGCCATTGTGAAAAACAATATGCTGTTTTCCTCAAAAAAAAAAAAAAAAAAACTGCAAGTGAAACCACCATATGATCCGGCAATCCTGCTCCTGGGTATACATCCAAAGCAGATGAACTCAAATATGTGCCTCCCATGTTTATTGCAGTGCTATGTGCAATAGCCAAGAAATGGAAGCAACCTGAGTGCCCATCACCTAGTAAATGGGTCATGGAAACATGGCACATGTACCTGATAACACACTATTCAGCCGTGGAAGC
Organism: Oryctolagus cuniculus; assembly: GCF_964237555.1. Classification (NCBI taxonomy): domain Eukaryota; kingdom Metazoa; phylum Chordata; class Mammalia; order Lagomorpha; family Leporidae; genus Oryctolagus; species Oryctolagus cuniculus. The sequence goes on along the minus strand of NC_091438.1, from coordinate 129,246,420 downwards.
GGGTGAAATCCTGGCATGTGCAATGTGGTGGAATTGGAGGTCATTGTACTGAGTGAAGCAAGCCAGGCACAGAACAACAAATACCACCCGAGCTCACTTGTGTGTGACTCTAAACAAGGTGACCTCATAGAAGTTGAGAGTGGAATGGTGATTCCCAGGGGCTTAGGAGAGGGAGGACAGATGTGTGGGGAAAGTTTGAGTAACAGACAGGAAGTTACAGTAAGGAGAAAGAAGCTCAGGTGTTCTGTGGCACAGCAGGCTTACTGCAGGTTATAATAACTGTAACTACATGTAGTGTTCTAAAAGAACTAAAAAAGGATTCTGAATGTTTCCGCCGTAAGGAAATACACGCTTCAGAAGACAGATGTGGTTTACCCTCAGTTGAGTATCACAGGACTCAGTTGTATCCTTGCATTGAAACACCCCGTGGTACTCATAAATATGTACAACTTTTACATATCTGTTACAAATAAAATTTAAGAAGAGAACAAGGTATTTATCAGAAGGTCAAGGGTACCCACAGAATCAAAAGCTAAGTGTCCAGCCCTGAGAGAGGCCATGACGGGCAGCCTAGGAGTCAGGACCCCCAGACCCGGTGGTTCAGCTCTTTAGCTCATGGATTTTCTCCCTGGTGTCACTCAGCTTAAAGGAGAAGGAAGGGTCCAGCTAACCTAGCTTTTGTCAGGTGCCTATCCTTGGGGTACAAATCCCACTGACACTTGGACAGCTTGCCAAGGGTGCCTGCAGCCCCTGAAGGAAACTCAGGGGGCTAGTGTCTAAGAGAGGAGCAAAACAATGGGTATGCGCTTGCTCCTTTGCACCTGATGGCAGAGTGCAGCCAGTTCTCGCAGTCTGGCAGAGAGCACTGGCAGGTGGCACTTAGGCTAACATGTGAGGGCACAGTGTCGCTCATTCAGCATCTGTCTCGCATGCCATTTGTAGCCTCCGATGGGGCCACCACGGGGAAGCCTAGAAAAGCCTTGGGACATCAGGATGAGTAGAGAGGCACCCTCCCAGCAATCTGGTAGACACATGGTTCAAACTGCAGTGAGCACTGTGCTGGCAAAGCTCCCTGCATCAAAGAAGTGTTCAGAGTGGTGTGAGCTGGGAAAGTGGACGCTTGCAGTAGGGTCTGAAGAATGAACAGGAGAGGTGAGCACCTACCTCAGGCAGGAGAAACTGCCTGTGAGAAAAAAAATCCCCGAAACTGAGAGGAGGCCAAAATAGCCAGGTACAGAGCACAAGGCAGGAAGCCGAACAAGATGAGGCTGGGAGGCAGCAAAGCTAAATCATGATGCACCTTGTCTTACTGCAAGAATATATGCAAATGGGTTAATTCATACTTCCTGCCCCCCAGCTTAATTTTTTTTAAGTTTGTCTAATTCAAAGACAGAGTGAGAGAGAGATCTCCCATCTGCTGGTTTACTCCTCAAATGGCTGCAACAACTGGAGCTGGGCCCAGCTAAAGCCCAGAGCCAGGAATTCCATCTGGGTCTCCCATGTGAGTGTTAGGACTTACTTGAGCTATCACCTGCTGCCTCCCAAGGTGTGCATTTGCAGTGAGCTGGATTGGAAGCTAAGGCATGACTCCGATATGGGATGCAGGTGTCCCTAACAGCGACTTAACCCACTGTGCCAGTGTCCACCTCAAGAATATGCATTGAATTGAGCTTTGGTGCTGGCTGTGTCTTGAAGCGTGAGTGCTTACCAAGAAGTACACAGGAATTGCCTGCACTAGGCCTCTGGCATAAAGGCTGCAGAGGAAGGAATGAAGGAAGATGAAGCTGAGAAAGCAGACTAGGAGGTGCTGCCTGGTCTAAACAGCAGTGGAGACTTGGCAAAAGCAGTGACAGTGGTATGGGGGGAGGGTCTGTGTTTAGAAACGAGACACGGGGCACACCTAAAATGTTTTTCTTGGAGGATTGGGTGACAACACCACTTCCAAGAAACAAAACCCCTGGAGGTGAAGATAAGTCTCATTTGCAGCATTTTGAGTTGTAAGTGATTGTGGACCTTTGAGAACTGTGTAGGAAGTGACCCATGTGAATGGGGGTTTGGAAAAGTAGTTGAAGTGAAGGTGAGGCTATTTTGGAGCAAGATAAATTTGTTCAGTCTGGCTACAGCATAAAACATGGCAGGGGCACAGTGAGGGCAATGCAGGGAATCCAGAAGTGAAGTCGGCATGGTCGCTGGAGCCAGGTTGGGAAGGCCCCGGGAACCTAGAGACCGAGATTGGTGCTGAGAACAAGAGTCCTTTCAGAGGAGACAAAACCGTGCACATCTTCTAGAAACACAGCTCTGCTTGCAGCAGGGAGACCCTCTCAGAGACTGGCAAGACAGAGGCTGAGGTGCCCCGAAGGAGGTTGCCACGGTAACCCAGGTCAGAGGTGAAGCTGGAGAAAAGCAGTTCAGTTTGAGATTCATTTAGGAGGTGGAATTAAAAGGATATGGCAGTTAATTAAATGAAAGAGAAGAGAGGCAGGAGTCAAGGGATTTCCTCCAGTTTCAAGCTTGGGCAGCTGGATGAAGAGTGGAAACCGTTCACTAAGATAGGAAATACAGGGGCTGGTGCTGTGGCTCACTTGGGTTAATCCTCCGCCTGCGGCGCCGGCATCCCATATGGGCGCTGGGTTCTAGTCCTGGTTGCTCCTCTTCCAGTCCAGCTCTCTGCTGTGGCCCAGGAAGGCAGTGGAGGATGGCCCAAGTGCTTGGGCCCTTGCACCTGCATGGGAGACCAGGAGGAAGTACCTGGCTCCTGGCTTCTGATTGGTGTAGCTCTGGCTGTGGCAGCCATCTGGAGAGTGAACCAGCGGATGGAAGACCTCTCTCTTTCTGCCTCTCTCTCTCACTGTCTAACTCTATCTGTCAAATTAAAAAAATAAATAAAAGATAGGAAATACAGGGAGAGGACCAGGTTCTGGTTCTGTGAAGGTGATGGAAATGAACTCTGAGGGGCATCTGGAGTTGTTTTTGAGATACACACACACACACACACACACACAGAGCAAGAGAGAGTGCGCATTCTCATTTACTGGTTCCCTCCCCTGGTACCTGCCATGGTCTAGGCTGGGCCAGGACAGAGCTAGGACCTGGGAATTCCATTATGTCTCCCATGTGGGTAGCAGGGACTCAAGTACTTGAGCCATCATTGCTGCCTCCCAGGGTTTGCATCAACAGGGAGCTAGAATCAGGAGCCAGAGCTGGGAGTTGAACCCAAGTACTCGGACATAGGCATTTTAACTGCTAGGCTAAATGCCCTCTCCTGCATCTTGAGTTTTATGTGCCTATAGGACGTGGGTAAAAGTGTGAAACACAGGGGAGAGGGGTAAACAGGAATTTGAGAGATTTGATCTGGGTACAGTAGAAAGATAGCTGGGTGGTCTAGGCAGGGTGTTGAGCAAGGTGAGTCCAGACTGAATAAGGAAAATGTGAAGAAAGCAGAAATGGGGGCTGGCACTGTGGCTCACTTGGTTAATCTGCCTGCGGCGCCAGCATCTCATATGGGCGCTGGGTTCTTGTCCCAGTTGCTCTTCTTCCTGTCCAGCCCTCTGCTGTGGCCTGGGAGGGCAGTGGAGGATGGCCCAAGTGCTTGGGCCCCTGCGCCCGCATGGGAGGTGAGGAAGAAGCACCTGGCTCCTGGCTTTGGATCTGTGCAGTGCCGGCCATGGCGGCCATTTGGGGAGTGAACCAACAGAAGGAAGACTTTTCTCTCTGTCTCTCTCTCACTGTCTATAACTCTGTCAAATAAAAAAGAAAAGAAAGAAAGTAGAAATGACTGAAAAAAATAGACAAATATACAGAAAAAAATTTTTTTGAGACATTGAACAACAGGCAGCACAGAACACCGGTCTCTAAGGAAGGGAAGTGATTGATGTTGATTCTTGTAATTGTCCAAGCTGATGGCCTGAAGAGAGTTCCAGGCACAAGACAGAGGAGAATTCAAACAGAACCCCACAGTCTTCCTGAGCTGAGGAAACAGAATTTGAGCAGACCAAGGCAGCTAGAATTCACCGGCAGATTATCAGAGAGGACAGAGTAACACGTGGCGAGGGGTCTGGGGATCTGGTCCCCTTGGGCTTCTCAGCTGATGCATGTGTGTGGTTGAGGAGACTGCCTGGTGCTGGAGGTGAACCACTGGAGGTCAGGTGGTGTGGGTCGTCTCATCGTGTGCTCAGAAGGGCATTTTTGTAGTGGGGCAGAATTAGTGATGGTACATTTTAACCCTAAAGTGCACGCTTGCCTCTTAGTCCTAGCCCTGCAAAGCCTTGAAAGGATCAAAGTGCTTCCAGGTAACTCAATTGGATTTCTAAACTAGTTAAGGAATGCATAAGTATCCTGCCCCCAACAAGATAAATTCACAAGTCTGGCACCCAGTCAGAAGTTACCACACAATTCAGAAAAGCATGAAAATAGAACCCATAATGAGGAGAAAAAGCAATTAGTAGAAATAGGTCTGAAGATGACACAAATGATAGAATTAGCCAGGGAGGTCGCAGCGTATTCCATATAGTCAGAAGGTAAAGGAAAGCACAGGAATGTTAAGGAAATGCATGGCAGATACAAAAAGGAATTCCTAAAGATGAAAAAAATTACAGTGTCTCAGATGAAATATATACTGTAGGATCCTCAGCAAATTAGACACTGTAGGAGACCAGAGTAGTGAACCAGAAGATCTGTTGATAGAAAGTATCAAAATGAAACGATCTAAAAAACAGCATCAGTGAGCTGTGGAACTTCAAGCTGCCCAATACAAGTGTAATTGTGTGTGTGTGTGTGTGTGTGTGTGTGTGTGAGAGAGAGAGAGAGAGAGAGAGAGAGAGAGAGAAAGACCCCATTCCTGAGGGACCTTTCTGTTCCAGGCAGCACACTCCTGGTGGGTGCTCCTTCTAACCATGTCTTTGCACAGTTCTGTCTCCTTAATCTGGGTTTGAGTAGGCCAGCCCCCGCCCTTCCCCAGGACTGTGGCCGACAAGAGCAGGGAGGCTGAGTCACCGTCCCCCTTTTGGGACAGAGCTGCAGGCTGGTGGTGGTGGTGTTGGACTTATAAGGAAAGCTGATCTGGGAGAGCGAGCCAAAGGAAGGAGGCCTGATAGCATGGAACACCAGGGTGGTCATTAAATCACCCTGGCCTCCCCTCCCTGGCCCCTTGAAATACTTCAGCATGAGTCCAGCGCTACAGCTCACTAGGCTAATCCTCCGCCTTGCGGCGCCAGCACACCGGGTTCTAGTCCCAGTCGGGGCGCTGGATTCTGTCCCGGTTGCCCCTCTTCCAGGCCAGCTCTCTGCTGTGGCCAGGGAAGTGCAGTGGAGGATGGCCCAAGTACTTGGGCCCTGCACCCCATGGGAGACCGGGATAAGTACCTGGCTCCTGCCATCAGATCAGCGCAGTGCGCCAGCCGCAGCGCACCCACCGCGGCGGCCATTGGAGGGTGAACCAACGGCAAAGGAAGACCTTTCTCTCTGTCTCTCTCTCTCACTGTCCACTCTGCCTGTCAAAAAAAATTAAAAAAAGAAAAAACAAAAAAGAAAGAAATACTTCAGCATGAGAATACCAATGATGTCTTTGAAGATGATTTACTTGAAAGGCAGAGCAACAGAGAGAGAAGGAAACAGATCTTCCATTCACTGGTTCACTTCCCAATTGACCACAATGGCTAAGGCTGGACCAGGCCAAAGCCAGCAGCCTGGAACTCTATCCGGGTCTCCCACGTTGGTGTCAGGGCTCCAAGCACTTGGACCATCTTCTGCTGCCTTACCAGGCATGTTAGCAGGAAGCTGGACTAGAAGCCAAGTAGCCTGGTACTCCCAATGTGGACAGCAAGCATCGCAAGTGGTGGCTTAACCTGCTGTCCCACAACGTCGGCCCTTCCAGTGATGTTTTTGATACTTCTAAGATAATAAAAATCCCATGGTCGCATCGAATTGCCAATTCCAAAATTACAGTGTCTGGTTTTATGTAATAGTTACAGCTTTCAATGCACTCAAAGCTGCAGTTGTTTCCCCTCCCCCACATAGGGACCTAGTGGCAGCAGGAGCCTGCTGCAGGGTAGGGGATGTGTGCTTTGTTTTTCTCCTCCTCCTCACTGCCTTTGCTGTTTCTAACCTCTGTGCTATTGCTGTGAGAGGGAGAGAGTGGGTGCTTGGACCAGGGTTGTGGCTGACGCCTGCAGACCTAGCAGGTGTCTAAAGCTGACTCAGCGGCCGGTGCCACGGCTCTATAGGCTAATCCTCCACCTAGCGGCACCGGCACACAGGGTTCTAGTCCTGGTCGGGGCGCCGGATTCTTTCCCGGTTGCCCCTCTTCCAGGCTAGCTCTCTGCTGTGGCCTGGGAAGGCAGTGGAGGATGGCCCAAGTACTTGGGCCCTGCACCCCATGGGAGACCAGGAGAAGTACCTGGCTCCTGCCTTTGGATCGGCGCGGTGCGCCAGCCGCAGTGCACCAGCCGTGGCGGCCATTGGAGGGTGAACCAACGGCAAAAGGAAGACCTTTCTCTCTGTCTTTATCTCCCTCTCACTGTCCACTCTGCCTGTCAAATAAATAAATAAATAAATAAATATAAAGCTGACTCAGGTGGGGTGCTCTTGTGTGTAGGCATTTTGTAAGTCCCTTTCCATGACCTCTCCTCTGCACTTCCGGTGTGGCCAATGCACTTGCCCTGGCCCGGCCATTCACTCCTTGTGTAGCTCCTGGGGAACAGGACGTCTGCCACTACTGTCAGCTGAGGACCTGTCAGCCCCCTGGGCAGCTATATAAGGGAAAGGACCTAAAACAGCCCCACCCCAGCTCATCCACACATCCCCTTCTGCAGCAGGTTCTGGGAGCGCAGCCAGTCCCAGTGATGCTGCCATGCAGCCCACCCACCCATCTGTGAGCTCTAGGCCTGTCAGGCAGGAAGCAATGCCAGGCAGCCCACCGTGTCCCCCATTGGAAGCTCCCCTCACCCAGCCACAGCGGGAGACCAGGGCCGCCCATTCTGCCCAAGGAGGTGGGCCTCATCGACCCCTCATCCTGAGGAGTTGTTTGCACGCTCTGGGCGCCTGTCTCCAGCACCCAGTCCTGTATGTACTTGGTGCAGGACAGGTTCTGTAACAGCGTCTCAGACATTCCCTCTGAAAATCTGCATCTTTGTCTCGCACCTCACTCTGTGTCTGAAATCTGTCACCCCAGGGCTTGGCTAAAGCTACCTTTTCAGCTCCTGCTTTTGTGATTTGATGTGGATTTATGGCTGTGGAGAGCAAATAATCCTGATAATAAGTCGGCAGCTACTTCTTGGGCGTCTACTGTGTGCAGCCACAGCCCTGGCAGGCCGGCAGTCCAGGGCAGCTGACAAGCTGCAGCCGCTGGTTCTGCCGTTGACATATTTTGGCTGATCCACGTAATCTCTAGATGTTTCTTAAATCCATTGCCAGTATTTACAAACTGAGAGATTTTACTTAAAAAAAAAAATACAGCTCTCTGACTCGGGGGAAAAAAAAACTCAGAAGAGGTAGTCTCGCTGGGCCTGTGCTGTCGGCTGGCATGTTAGCTCGAGGTGTGGAGGCTTCCATCCTCCGGTCTCCGGAGCATGTGGTCTCCAGATGGCCTCCATGCCCTCATGCTCTCATACTGAAGCCAAGCGTCCGTCGCTGTTAATCGTCCATGGGCTCACACAGTTTCGTTTTCTTAAATTAAAGAATAAAGTGAAATATTTCTGGTACTCAGTGATTCTGAATAAAAGAGAGAAAGCAACAGGTAGTTCAGGAAAACCATGGAGAAGGCCCAGCATTTCTTCAGATACAAAGTGTTCTATATGGTGGTTTTTGTTTTGAGAGACAGAGCTCACCCACCCACTGGTTTACTCCCTAAATGCCTGCATCCAGCAGGGCTGGGCAGGGCTGGGCAAGGCCGGAGCCAGTAGCTGGGAACCCAATCCTGGTCTCTTGTGTGGGTGTAGGAACCCAGTTCCTGGAGACATCACCACTGCCTCCCAGGGGCTGCGTTAGCAGGCAGCTGGAATTGGATGTGGAGTGGAGACTCACTTGAGTACTCTGCTGTGGCACTTGGGTGTCTTAACTGCAGGCTCAGTGCTCACCGCAGGGGTGGTGCTCTGTGCACCTGAAGGAGGAAACTTTTCTGGCGTCTCTGGAAGGAATCCAGGGCTGAGCTGAGGTCTGAGGCGCGGCAGCAAGCATGGTAGGTGCTCCAGGGTGGTCGCCACGTGGGGAACGAGCAGCAGCTGATGAGCCTGCCTTTTCCTGGAATGACAAAGCAGCATGGTTGAGAGTTGTAAACTTGAAACTAACTCTTTTTGCAAATTATTTTTAGGATTTTAAAAAATGTAAACCTCTTTTGCCCCCCACCCCCTTCTCACAAATTCTTTCTTAAAGAAAGTCTCCCAGCTATTTATCTGAGTTAGAGCCAAGCAGTTATTTTGAGGAAGGGCTTCCACCGGGTGCCCAGGGGCATTCTCCTGGGAGGGGAGCTGTCTGTGTCCTAGTTGCTATCTCCAGGCTTAAGAAGAGGACTCCTCATCACCACAGCTCAGCCCTGAGCCTGGCCTGAACTGGCTTTGCAGGATGATCCCCGTGAGGGGCCCATCAGTGTGTGTGGCTTCCCTCTCTTGGCTGAGTTCCCTGAGCCTTGCTGCCTAGCCTATTTCAGCCAGTGTTTTGGTATTGGTTTTCTGTTATATCCTCAGATCAAGCCAGGCCAGCTGAGAACTGCCTTCATAGACCACTTGTTTTAGTACACACACACACACACGCACACGCACACACACACACCCTCCTTTTGCAATCATTGACCAAAGCTGGAAGAAACTATGCCATGACACTTCCTACCATTTGCCCGATGCAAATACTTTCTGAGATCACAGGGAATTTCCCTCTAACTCTGAGTACCAGGAATAGTTGCGATTCTCCCGGTTTATCTGTGGACTCTGTGAACCGCAAACCCATTGCTTCCAGCTTTGTTTTTTAGCCACAGGAAGTCCAGGGACCAGAGCTGTGTGCCTCCTCTGGAGAGCACCCAGGGCCTCAACACATTCACTCTGGTGCCCTCCTTACCCCAGAGACAGTTACTGTTTTCCCCATGCTTACTTCCTCTTTGGCCCCCAGACCCAAACATCCATTTTAAAATCTTGTACTCTATACAGTTTGTAAAACCTCTTCAACCTCCTTAGGCAAGACACTGGAATATTAACAATGTATCATTTGTTGCAGACAGCTTGCCAATGTGTTTAAGTTTTATTTTAGGTATTTATTTGAAAGTGTATTTATTTCAAAAGCAGAGGCGGGGCGGTAGGGAGAGATCTTCCCTCTACTGGTTCACTTCCCAAATGGCTGCAATAGCCAGGTCTGGGCCAGGCTGAAGCCAGGACTCCATCCTGGTCTCCCAAATGGGTGGCAGGGACCCAAGCACTTGTCCGTCTTCTGCTGCCTTCCCAAGTGAATTTGCAGGGAGGTGAATTGGAAGCTGAGTAGCTGGAACTTGAACCAGCACTCATATGAGATGCTGATGTCACAGGCAGTGGCTTAACTCACTGGCCACAAAGCTGGCCCTTTAAATTTTATTTTAACTCTCCTATTCTTTGAGCAATCAGATTTACCCCTTCTTTATGGTTACCAGGAAGGGCATGGCTGTTACATCTTACCCCAGAGTTGACCTGGAGGGTGCAGCAGTTAGATGCTTAGAGCCTAGAGGAAGCAAATGTTGCTTCTTATTTTTTTTTTAAGGTTTATTTATTTATTTGAAAGTCAGAGTTACACTGAGAGAGGAGAGGAAGAGAGAGAGAGAGAGAGAGAGAGAGAGAGAGAGAAAGAGAGGTCTTCCATCCACTGGCTCACTCCCCAATTGGCTGCAACAACCAGAGCTACACTGATCCGAAGTCAGGAGCCAGGAGTTTCTTCTGGGTCTCCTACGTGGGGAGGGGCCCAAAGAATTGGGCCATCTTGTACTGCTTTCCCAGGCCATAGCAGAGAGCTGGATCAGAAGTGGTGTAAGCAGAACACGAACCGGCGTCCATATGGGATGCCGGCACTGCAGGCGGCAGCTTTACCTGCTACGCCACAGCACCAGCCCCCAAACGTTGCCTCTTCTCCAGGGTCCAGTTTTGTGCTTTACTGAATTTCAGTCCCAAGCACCATGTTGTTACAGGAAGGCAGCATCAGACCAGTTGACGCAGCATCTATGCCAGCATCAGACCAGTTGACCTAGAAGGCCTGGGAAGTGCCTTGTGTGGCACTTAGTTCTTCACAGGCTACGAGCTGAGCAGGTGTTTTTGAGACTTCTGCTTAAGCGTGGCAGGGTGCCTCTGGGTCTGTGCCTTGCAGTGGTTGCATTGTCTTCTTTTCCGAGGTGGGTCTGTCCCCTGGGGTGAGATCCGGGGACTGTGATCCACTTAATGTCAGCAGCGGCCCGACTTCCTTGACATCTTCTGCTTCTTTCTTTTTCAGAGTATGATCGGCTGGGCTTCCTCCTGAAGCTGGACTCGAAACTGTGAGTAGAGTGAGAAGTGCCCGGGCTCCGCGGGGGAGGGGGCTGACCTTGGAGTCAGCTAGCAGATTCCCTAGGGCCTCCGCCCTCATGCTGTCAGCAGAACCTGCAGGGTCCTTGGAGCCTGGGGTGGTGGATGTCTGCGTGGGCCTTAGATTTGCCTGGCACCAGGCAGCTCCTTACTGATGGCCCCTGGCCCGGTTTGTGTGACAAAGAGGCCTCTGGGAGAACTTCTGCAGAGCAGAGGATGGTGGGGTCACAGCAGGAGGCGATGGCGTCTCAAAGATGGCCTGCTTCTTGGCAAGCAAAGCCTTCCCTGATGGACCCCCACCCCACTCCCCTCAGCTTCAGTTACTGTCACGCCTGCCCCAGGTAAACCTGTTCTCACCACCCTTTTTGTTCTGCTTCTTATCGGTGCCTGAAACTCTTTCCTTGCCAGGCCACTTGGAAAACTCAAAGACCACTTCCTCCCCACACAAAATCAATTGTCTCTTCCTTTTGGGTTTTCTACATCTGTTACCAGTTGTCTCACAATACTATAATTAGCCAAGTAGTAATTATTAATTTGTTAAAGGCACAGACTCGGAGCCAGGTGAAGCTTGATTCAAATTCTAGATGGACATTTATTTAACTTCTGAGAGCCTCCGTTTCACCTTAACTTAAAGAAAACAGTGTGGGACCTGTGCTGTGGCGTAGCAGGTAGAGCCGCTGCCTATAGTGCCAGCATCCCACATAGGCGCCGGTTCGGGTCTCATACTCTACTTCTGATCCAGCTCCCTGCTACTGCGCCTGGTAGTTAGGCCCCTGCACCCATGTGGGAGATCCGAAGGAGGCTGCTGGCTCCTGGCTTTGGATTGGCCCAGTTCTGGCTGTTGTGGCCATTTGGGGAATGAACCAGCAGAAGGAAGATCTCTCTTTGTCTCTCTCTCTTTCTCTCTCTCTCTGTAACTCTGCCTTTCAAATAAATGTCTTTTTAAAAAAATTCTTAATTTAGTGCTCTGGGCCCCAAACAAATCAACTATAATTCCTAAGCCAATGAAATGCCACCAGAATAGAAGAGATGTAGTAAACATGGAGTCAAATCACATTGATGAACAAAGACATGTTAACTGGGACATGTGAACTACAGTATTTAAACTGTCCTCAGCAGTGTGAGGAGGAGGGGGGAGGACACCCTGCCCCGCTGTCCTGGCAGTGGGTGGTACAGAGCGGGAGGGGGAGGACACCCTGCCCCACTGTCCTGGCAGTGGGTGGTACCGAGCAGGCTGTCCGGTAGTTTTCTTTCACGAACCAGGCCACTTCCATCAGCCCGGTCTTTAGCCCAGGGAGTTGGCTTGGCCTCACCTGATTTAACTACACTGTAAGGTTCAAGCTAGAGCTTTCCTACCTCTTGCTGGAAAGGCTTTTCCAGTCCAGTGCTATCTTTAGATGACAGCACGAATATGTGAGAAGGATGCTGCTTGAGGGTGGGGAGGTGGGGGCAGCGCCGATCTTAGCATGTTCAGATCCCCCTGTGGCGTCCTGCTCTGGTAAGTGCTCTCTTTCAGGTGCTCAGGAAAGGACCTGAACTGGGATCGGAAGAACTGGATTTGGACTCTGCCTCTGCTGCTTAGATCACGTGACCTTAGATAATTCATTTTAGCTTTCTCAATCCCAGGTTTCTTTATGAAAAATTAATACTAGAAAGTATGAGTAGATATACAAATTTCCTTTGTTTTGTCTTGATTGGGATTCGTTAAACTTCCTGAGTGTAGAATTGATGTGTTCTGGACTAGCATAGTGGCTCAGCTGGTTAAGCTACTGCCTACAACACTGGCATCCCATATCAGAGGGCCAGTTTGAGTCCCAGCTGCTCTACTAATGGTCCTGAAAAGCAGCAGAAGATGGCCCAAGTATTTGGGACCCTACCACCCACATTGGAGACCTAGATGAGCTCCTGGCGTCTAGCTTCAGCCTGGCCCAGCCCAGATGTAGCAGCCATTTGGGGAGTGAACCAGCAGGTAGAATTCCCTCTTTCTCTCTCTCCCTCCTCCCCCACCTTTCAAGTAAATATATAAACTTTTAAAAAATTTACATGTTCTAGAAATTTTTCAGCTATCATCTCTTTAAATCTTCTGCCCTATTCTCTCTTCTGAAACTTATTGAATTTGAGACCTTCTCATACTAGCTTCTGGATCTGTTAACATCTCTTTCGCATTTTCTTTCTTTCGATCCTTTCCACATTGAACTCAAACCCCAAAGGACTCAGCATAAGATGAATAAGAACTTAAGCTGCACCCTCAGCAGAACTGCAGGAAAGGTTACCATAGCTCTGAGTGAATCTGAGCAAAAAGGTAATAGAATAGCAACACTTGTTCATTGCCAGAGTCCTCATCATCCAGGTGATCCGGGGGCCTCCAGTCCTGAGCTCAGTTTAAGGCGTTCCAGACCGACAGTGCCTGCAAGCACCTGGCAGAAGCAAATGCAAGGCCTCTCTAGAGAAAGAGGAATTCTTCTCAAGTAACTATTCAAGGAAGCAAGGGGCTACAGCAAAAAGCAACTAAACAAGCATCCATCAGTGAAAACCAAAAAAAAAAAAAAAAGACAACAAAAGAAGACCCTTAAAGATTTCTGAAATTGGAAGTACAAAGTTTATGAAGCAATTACACACATACACACTATATTTAAAGAGATAAAAGACAAAGCTTGAACTATATGCATGGAATAGGGAAATATAAAAAGTAAAATATTAGGTTAGAAAAGCAGTGACCCGGGCTGGTGCTGTGGCGCAGCGGGTTAGTGCCTTGGCCTGAAGCACTGGTATCCCATATGGGTGCCAGTTCGAGACCCGGATGCTCCACTTCCGATCCAGCTCTCTGCTATGGCCTAGGAAAGCAGTAGAAGATGGCCCAAGTCCTTGGGCCTCTGCACCCGTTGGGAAGAAGCTCTTGGCTCCTGGCTTCAGATCGGTGCAGCTCTGGCTGTTGCGGCCATTGGGGAGTGAACCATCAGATGGAAGACCTCTCTCTCTCTCTCTCTCTCTCTGCCTCTCCTCTCTCTGTGTAACTCTGACTTTCAGATAAATAAATAAGTCCTTAAAAAAAAAGAAAAGCAATGACCACAATTTAAAACTCAATAGATGGCTTTAGTGGCAAATTAGATGGAAATGAAGATAGTTAATGAACTGGAAGATAAATCAGAAGAAATTATTTATGAGGAGTTAACAAACCTTTTCTGTAATAGGCCAGATAGTCAGTATTTTAGCATTTTTGAGCCTTCTTATTTCTATTGCAAGTACTCACCCCTGCTGTGTAACATGAAAGCGTGTCACTGTTGCATAGACTGTAAGTATGGCTGTCGTCCAACGAAACTTTGTTTATGGACACTAAAACTTTCATGTAATTTTTATGTATCATAAAATATTATACTTTCACATTTTTTTCCTACCCATTAAAAATGTAAAAACATTATTAACTCACAGTCATACAAAACACAGGTGGTGGGTTGGCGTTGGCCCATAAGTCAGAGTTGGCTGACCTTTCGCTGAGAATACAACACAGATAAATTACATGAGAATGACTTTCTCACCCAGATATTTTCTGTTCTGTTATATGGAAATATTGTTAACATTGCTGACTGTCCAGTCATAAAGTCTAGAAATAGATATTTTTTATTTTTAATATTAAACTTGTTGTTTTTTATTTATTTGAAAGGCAGAGAGAAAGAGAGAGAGACCTTCCATCTGCTAGTTCACTCCCCAAATGCCTGCAATAAAAGGGGCTGGGGCAGGCTGAGGCCAACAGCCCAGAACTCAGTCTGAGCCTCCCACATGTGTGGCAGGTACCCAGTTGCTTGAGCTGTCTCCCCGAGTCCACAATAGCAACAAGCTGGGGTTGAAAGCAGAGGCAGGGCTCCAACTCTGGTTTTCCTATGTGTAATGCCGTCCCACACAGCGTCTTAATTGCTGTGCCAAACACCCACTCCATTCATGGTTTTCTTTTAATATTGTGTTTTTGGAATAAATAAATTGGTTTGTATTGCCTTTGAGAATTCTCTGCTGCTTGTATCCACATGATAAAGTCATTTGTTAGTGCTGTGAAAATCATTCAAAGTACTTATGTGAAAATTTATCTTTTAACTGCAAGATCAGTCAGTCATTCAGGAAGGCAGTAATTTTTTTTTTTTTTTTTTTTTTTTTTTTTTTTGGACAGGCAGAGTTAGAGAGAGAGAGAGAGACAGAGAGAAAGGTCTTCCTTTTCTGTTGGTTTACTCTCCAAATGGCTGCCACAGCCAGCGTGCTGCGCCGATCCGAAGCCAGGAGCCAGGTGCTTTCTCCTGGTCTCCCATGCAGGTGCAGGGCCCAAGCACTTGGGCCATCCTCCACTTGGAAGGCAGTAATTTTTGGTGACTAAAAATGTGGACTGGGGAGCCAAACATGGATTTTTAGGCCCAGTTCCACATTTTACTAGTCTAATCTTGAGTGAGTTATTTGAGCACTGAGTCTCAGTTTCCCACTGCAAAGTAGGGATAATAGTAAATCAGTGCAAGGATGAGATTGAACCTCTCCTGTACCGGTCAGTGTCTGGTGAACTGGACGAGAGAGGGCCCCAGAATGCGAGCTGGACCTCACCTTGCCTACTGCTCTGCATCCCAGATCTCACTCACTCACCATTCACTTAGCAGGTGTTTCTGGAGCACTAACTACATGCTCTGACAGCATAAGCTCTAAGCCATAAGTACAGCCTCATGAGCTTGATGGGAAAGGCTGTCTAGGGTGTGAATGAGAAGAGAAAGGGAGGGCAAGGTACTGTTGCTGGTAGCATGAGCAACGAACAGCTTCCCTGTTTGTCTGTTTTGAAGTAAAAGTGATTTATTGGTGGTTTGGAAGCCTGAATAGAGGACAGGGATCCTGAGGTGCATTGGGTGTAGAAGAAGGAGCAGCCTCCATTACCGAGGGCTGTGTAAGGAGACCCAGGTCTCTGTGAAAGCAGAAGATGAAAGGAAATTCCTGGAAGAGGCTGAGAGTCTCAATGGACAGGGCCCATGGAACAATCTGGGAAGTCAATGTGTTGGGCAAGGGGAAAGAAGTAAGAGATTGGGCCAAGGAGGAGCAGAAAGCAGAGCCTTGAGGATGAACAACCTGACAAAGACCTAGATGTGGGACTGGTGAGTTGGTGGGTGTTTTTGCCCATGGTTGCCCAAGGATTGATCCTGTCTTCTAGGATCAGGCTGCTCATTGCACACAGCTGTAACCTGGTTGGATGATAGTTGTAGAGATTCAAGTCTGGTCGGTGGGTGGCTCCAGGTTCTCTGAACGGATCCATTGTGGTCTGGTTCATAGTCGAGGGTCCTGGGGAAAGGCTGAGGACTGAAGGCTCCTGAGATGTGCACTTCCTCATTTGTTCAGCAGATTTCCTGAGCAACTAGTATGTACCAGGCAATGTTCTATGCTTGAGGATATACAATGAACAAGACAGCCAGTAAACAAAATGTGCTGTAAATCAGGGAAGTTTCTGATATCTTAGAAAGTGCTAAGTGCTGGGAAAGAAAATGGAGCAAGACAAGGAGACTGCAAGTTGCAATGGGATGGTCAGGGTAGGACCCACTATGAAGGCGACAGTCGAGCCATGAGTTAACGGAAGAGAAGAGGGTCAGCCCTGCCCCTGGCTGGGTGCAGAGC
The DNA here is from genome assembly GCF_964237555.1 of Oryctolagus cuniculus. Classification (NCBI taxonomy): domain Eukaryota; kingdom Metazoa; phylum Chordata; class Mammalia; order Lagomorpha; family Leporidae; genus Oryctolagus; species Oryctolagus cuniculus. The sequence continues at coordinate 129,230,287 of NC_091438.1, read as the reverse complement.
CTTGCAGACAGAGCCCAAGGAGCTCTTCAGTCTTAGGAGGAATATGGCGCCGCGAGCCAGGAACCTGCCCATTGCCCACAGTCTGGGTCCTGGTACCCACCTGCATTCCCTGGGCTGCGCTGAGCCTTTTGGGGGTGGATTTAATTAAATGGAGGCTCCATCTGTTTGAGCTACATATGGTGAGTGCTCTGGGCTGTGGAAAATCTCCTGTCCGTCCCTACGTTGTGGTATTTTATAGTTGCCATGTGGATGAGAGAATGGGATCTTTAATGTTCAGTGTGATTTCATGAGGAATTCTGCATGAAGACACAAGGATGAGAGAGCCCAAGTGAAATCTTGTAACCCTCAGAACCAAGTGAAAGGCAGGCGGAGGTGGGTCTACTAATTCCAGAACAGCCTGTTGCATTCCCTGTGGCTTCAAGGGTTAAGCATTCACTGAGCACCTGCTGCCCAGTGCTGACCTGGTGCTCTCCAAGTTACCCACAGTTGTCACATAGGTGCTGTCATCCAGTCTCATGGGAAAATAACAGAGAAAGAGGGAGATCCAAAGAGGGAGAGAGAAAGATCTTCCACCGCTGGTTCATTCCTCAAATGGAGAAGGGGAAGAGTGGAAAGGGAGAGAGTATTTTAGAGTTGGAAACATACTAGGGGATTCCAATTCAATCCCATCAAGGTGGCATGTGCCAATGCCATCTCACTATTCCAAGTGATCAATTTCAGTTCACAATTGATCATAATGAAAGGACTAAGAGTCAAAGGGAGCACATAAACAAGTCTAGTATCTGCTAACACTAACCGATAGAATAAATAAAGGGGAGAGTGATCCAACATGGGAAGTGAGATACTCAGCAGACTCATAGAATGGCAGATGTCCTAAATAGCACTCTGGCCTCAGAATCAGCCCTAAAGGCACTCGGATCTGGCTGAAAAGCCCATGAGAGTATTTCAGGCATGGAAAGCCAAGACACTCTGGCAAAAAGATCTCTGTGAGTGAGATCCCAGTGGAAAGAACAGGTCTTCAAAGAGGGAGGTGCCTTTCTCTGAAGGGAGGAGAGAACCTCCACTTTGACTATGACCTTGTCTAAACAAGATAAGAGTCGGAGAACTCAAGGGGCTTCCATAGCCTTGGAAACTCATGACTGGTGCATAGGGAGATTACTGATGCCATAAACAGGAGTGTCAATTTGTAAAGTCAACAACAGGAGTCACTGTGCACTTACTCCTCATGTAGGATCTCTGTCCTTAATGTGCTGTACACTGAGGCTTAATGCTATAACGAGTACTCAAACAGTATATTTCACTTTGTGTTTCTATGGGGGTGCAAACTGTTGAAATCTTTACTTAATGTACACTAAACTGATCTTCTGTTAAAAAAAAAAAAAGAAAAGAAAAGAAACTATCAATTCCCAACTTGACTCTCACTGGGATTAAACATGACAATAGGTCTGATCTGATTTCATCATCATTTAAAAAAAAATCATCTATTATTTTTCACTTTATGTTTCTGTGTGGGAACAAACTGTTGAAATCCTTACTTAAGGTATACTAAGCTGATCTTCTGTATACTAAGATAATCGAAAATGAATCTTGATGTGAATGGAAGGGGAGAGGGAGTGGGAAAGGGGAGGGTGGTGGGTGGGAGGGACGGTATGGGGGGGAAAGCCATTGTAACCCATGAGACGTACTTTGGAAATTTATATTCATTAAATAAAAGATAAAAAAAAAATAGAATATTGATCTTGAAATAAACAGGACCAACCTCCAAAAAAAAAAAAAAAAAAAAAAAAAAAAAAAAAGACTTGCCAAGCCAGGGTGAGGCGTGGGAAAAATTGAGTTAAAATGACGTATCCCTCCAGTACTCAGTATAGCCCCACCACTTTACTCCCTAGATTAAGCTTGAGGTTTTTTTTTTTTTTTTTTTTTTTTAGATTTATTTGTTTATTTCAAAGGCAATGTTACACAGCGGCAGATGGAGAGAGAAATCTTCCATCAGCTGGTTCACTTCCTAAATGGCCCCAACAGCTGGAGCTGTGCCAATCCGAAGCCAGGAGCTTCTTCCAGGTCTCCCAGGTGGTGGCAGGGGCCTAAGCACTTGGGAACTAGTTGGGAAAAGGAGCCGGGACTTGAACCAGTGCCCACATGGGATGCTGGCACTGCAGGCAGCAGCTTTACCCACTTCGACACAGCGCCAGCCCCTAAGCTTGAGGTTTTAATGAGGCTGCTCCTAAACACCACAGCCACACTCAGTATGGTACAGAGGCTTCTTACAGTGCCAGGCCAATTCAGCGGAAATGACGTTGCCAGCAGGCTCCTAGGGTTGGCCGGGACTCTAAGGAGGTCTCAGAAGGCGGAAGTGACGCAATGCAGCGTTTTTTTCACATTTGAGACACTGGTGCCGGGTTCCAGAGGCAGTTACAGCCCCCAGAATTGCCCCGTCCGTGGGTTCACCTTGAAGGGGTGGGGCTCTTCCTTCAGCTTCCCAAGGCCTGAGCTGTTGTGTGCAGCAGCTTCAAACCTCTCCGACCCTGATTTCTGGGCAAGGCTGGACCTCTGGCCTGCAGCAGACACAGAAGATCTTTGAAGAAACTTTGAGAAACAATGACTTGATCAGCCCTTGTCCTGTTGAGGAACAACTTACTATTTTATTCCTTTTAGTATTTTTTTTGTTCTACTTAATACTGCTGAACTCTTTAATTAACACACAATTATTCTTACGTGTTTAAATTTAACTGAAAAGTATCCCTGTTAAATATAAGAGTGGGGATAAAAGAGGGAGGGGATGTACAGTTCGGCACATGCTCAATCAGACTTACCCCTAATGGTAGAGTTAGAAATGTGCCAGGGGATTCCAATTCAATTCCATCAAGGTGGCATGTACCAATGCCATCTCACTAGTCAAAGTGATCAGTTTAAGCTCATAATTGATCATAATGATAGGAGTAAGTGTCAAAGGGATCACATAAACAAGACTAGTGTCTGCTGATACTAACTGATATAATTAAAAAGGAGAGAATGATCCAACATGGAGACCAGGATATACAGCAGACACAGAATGGCAGATGCCCTAAACAGCACTCCGGCCTCAGAATCAGCCCTTAAGGCATTCGGATCTGGCTAAAAAGCCCATGAGATTATCTCAGGCATGCAAAGCCAAGACACTGTGGCAAAAACAAACAAACAAACAAACAAAAAAACTAAAATGAAAAAATCTCTGTGAGTGAGATCCCAGCGGAAAGAATGGGCCATCAAAGAAGGAGGTACCTTTCTTTGAAGGAGAGAACTTCCATTTTGATTATGGCTTTGTCCAAATAAGGTCAGAGTTTGTGAACTCAAGAGGCTTCCATAGCCTTGGCAGCTCATGGCAAGAACCTCGGGTGATTACTGACATCATAAATAAGAGTGTCAATTGTTAAATCAACAACAGGAGTCACTGTGCACTTACTCCCCATGTAGGATCTCTGTCTTTAATGTGTTGTATTATGCAAATTAATGGTAAAACTACTACTCAAACAGTACTTTATACTTTGTGTATCTGTGTGGGTACAAACTGTTGAAATCTTAGTATATATTAAGTTGATCTTCTGTATATAAGGATAATTAAAAATGAATCTTAATGAAGAGTGGGATGGGAGAGGAAGTAGGAGATGGGATGGTTTGGGGGTGGGAGGGAGATTATGGGGGGAAAAGCCGCTATAATCCAAAAGTTGTACTTTTGAAATTGATATTTATTAAAGTTAAAAAAGTCATAATGAAAAAAAAAAAAATAGAAGCCATCACAGAAGCGTAGAGTAGAACTCAGTAGAGAAAAACCAACAAAACCAAAAACTGGTTCTTTGAAAATATCAATAAAATTGATATATCTCTAGGCAGGTTAACCAAAAGACTGACAGACAGAGAACACAAATTACTAGTATCATAAATGAAAGAGGATTCGCCACTGCCAAACCTTGGATGTTAAAAGGATAATAAAGGGGCAGTGTGAACAGCTCTGTGCAGGCAGGTTTGAGAACTAAGGTGAAATGGACTGATTTCTTGAAAAATGCAAACTTTCAAAACTATGCAAGGAGAAGTGAATACTTGAATAGACCTATGTCTACTAAAGAAATTGAGTCAATAATTAGAAGCCTTCCAAAACAGAAAACACCAGGCCCCAATGGTTTCCATAGTTCATTCTATCAAAATTTAAGGGAAAAGAGGTGTCAGTTCTGTAAATCTCTTCCATAAAACAGAAGAAGGAGGAATGCTTCCTAACTCATCCTGTTTTTATTAAAGTCGTCTTTATTTGAAAGTCAGAGTTCTAGACAGAGAGGGAGACAGACACAGAGAGATCTTTCATCTGCTGGTTCATTCCCAAGTGGCCACAACAGCCAGGCCTGAGCCAGGCTGAAACCACTTATGATCCGGCTCCCTGCCGATGGCCTGGGAAAGCAGTAGAAGATGGCCCAAGTCCTTGGGCCCCTGTACCCACATGGGAGACCAGGAAGAAGCTCCTGGCTGCTGGCTTCAGATCGGCACAGCTCTGGCCATTGTGGTCAGTTCGGGAGTGAGGCAGCGGATTAAAGACCTCTCTTTTTCTCTGCCTTCTTCTCTGTGTAACTCTTAACTTTCAATAAATAAAAATAAATTTAAAAACAACAAAAAACCAAAAGCACAATCCATGAAAGGAAAAAACTGGTAAGTTGATTTTATCGAAATTTAAAACTTGTGTTCTATGTGAAAGCCACTGCCTAGAGTATAGCAGATTAGGAAAAACAAGCCACAGAGTAGAAAAAATAAAATATATAAAACACATATGATAAAGAATATATATCTAGGCCGGCGCTGTGGCTCAATAGGCTAATCCTCCACCTAGCGGCGCCGGCACACCGGGTTCTAGTCCCAGTCGGGGCGCCGGATTCTTTCCCAGTTACCCCTCTTCCAAGCCAGCTCTCTGCTGTGGCCCGGGAAGGCAGTGGAGGATGGCTCAAGTGCTTGGGCCCTGCACCCCATGGGAGACCAGGAGAGGCACCTGGCTCCTGCCTTCGGATCAGCGCAGTGCGCCGGCCACAGCGCACCAGCTGTGGCGGCCATTGGAGGGTGAACCAACGGCAAAAGGAAGACCTTTCTTTCTGTCTCTCTCTCTCTCTCACTGCCAGCTCTTCCTGTCAAAAAAAAAAAAAAAATATATATATATATATATATATATATATCTAAGATATACAGAACACTCTTAAAAACAACAGTCATAAAAGAACCAGCTCAATGAAAACATGGGCAAATGATCTGAAGGGAGGTGGGACTGGCACTGTGGTGTAGAAGGTTAAGTCTCTGCCTGCAGTGGCAGCATCCCATATGGGTGCTGGTTCAAGTCCTGGCTGCTCCACTTCCAGTCCAGCTCCCTGCTAACGTGCCAGGGAAGACAGCAGAGGATGGCCCAAGTGCTTGGGCCCCTTCACCCACATGGGAGACCTGATTGAAGCTCCTGTCTTTGGTCTTACGCAGCCCTGGCTGTTGCAGCCATTTGGGGAGTGAACCAACAGATGGAGGCCTCTGTCTCTACTTTCTCTAACTCTGCCTTTCAAATAAATAAATAAATCTTAATAAAAAAAAAAAAGGATCTGAAGAGACACATCACCATATAAATCGTGCAGATGGCAGATAAGCACATGGGAAGTTGCTTGTGTCATATGCCTTTGAGGAAATGCAAATGAAAACAGTGATGAAATCCTATCACACACCTGTTAGATTTGCTAAAATAAAAAATAACAAGACCTGGCCATCTCAAAAGCTGACAAGCATGTGAAACAGTAGGAATTTTCATTCACAGCTGGTGGGAATGCAGAATGGCTTGGCCGCTGGGGTACAATTTAGCAGCCTCTCAGAAAGCCCATCCCTGTCTGACTGACTGTTGTAGCAACCACCCTCCTGGGTATTTACCCACCTGAGTGGAAAACTTTGTGTCCATACAAAGATTGCACATGAATATTTTATAGCAGCTTCACTCATAATTGTCAGCAACTGGCATCACCCAAGATGCCCTTCAGCGGGTAAACGGATAAGCACACCTGGTTTGTCCGTGCAGTGGAATGTCACTAGGCACTCAGAGGAAATGAGCCATGTCTCCTCCCGGGACATGGGGGAACTTGAAATGCATCTCTGCTGGCTGCTGTGGAATGCTCAGTCATGTGCGATGCAGTAGAACATTAGTGCCGTTCATGTTCCTCCTGTGCACCTGCACCCTGTGCCTTACCTGGCTACTGCATTCCCTCTCCTTGTGACATCACCTCAGGATGCCTGCCCTATCCCCCAGACCACTTTAATTGCCTTGTAGCCCCCACACCCCGTACCTAACTCTGGTTATGCTTGTACTTGGAGGTGGTTTTTTAGTTACTTACCTTTGCTTGTAGAATATAAGCTTCTTGGGGGCAGGCAGGAGCTAAAAGAGAAAACTCAGACCCCCGTATTGCAGAGCTTCCAAAAATTTCCTCCAGAAGACCCTGGGTTTCAGAGCAGAAGCAACACAGACTGCGAGCAGCCCGTTTCACACATGAAAACTGTCCAGGCCCTTTCACGGCATGATACGTCTATGTGGCTTTAATACTTCCTCTCCAGTCTTGCAGTACCTCTGTTGCTCCACAGAGACGTACTGTGCTTGTGCGGGGGGCCTTTATTACACAGCCCCGCACAGTCATACCCACCTTAAGAAGCCTAGACGTAGTGGATTAAGGGACTATGTTATCTGGAAATCATGATCATGACCTGTGTCTTGTGCTGGGGACCAACCCTGTGGTTTTCACCGTGAATCTGGTGAGAATTGCTAGTGGATCATAAGTCCCAGTTCCTCTACTTCTGATCCAGCTTCCTGCTAATGTGTGCTCTGGATGGCAGCATATCATGGCTCAAGTAGTTGGGTCCCTGTCACCCACATGGGAGACCTTGATTGGATTTGGGACTACTGGTTTCAGCTTAGCCAAGCCCTGGCTGTAATGGGCATTCAGGGAGTTGACCAGTGGATGGAAGATCTCTTTTCTTATCTTTTTGCCTTCCAAATAAAATTAAAAGAAAGACATAGGTAAAATTTTAAAAACCAGTGGGCACAGTAACTGATAGTAGTATACCTTTCAATGGCCTGTATTATTGTGGGCATTCATTAATCTCAGCAGTTCTATAATGGCTGCATTATTATAGCTACTTTGAGCAATTGTTATAACTACTTCGAGAGTCAAGGAAACCAATTGTGTCTTTAAAAAAAAAAAAGATTTATTTATTTATTTGAAAGGTAGAGTTACAGAGAGGCAGAGAGAGAAGCTTTCCTTCTGCTGCTTTGCTCCCCAAATGGCTGCAATGGCAGGAGCTGAGCTGATCCAAAGCCAGGATTCAGGAGCTTTTTCTAGGTCTCACATGCAGGTGCAGGACCCCAAGCACTTGGGCCATCTTCCATTGCTTTCCCAGGACATAGCAGAGAGCTGGATCAGAAGAGGAGCAGCCAGGTCTTGAACTGGTGCCCATATGGGATGCCAGCACTGCAGGCGGCAGCTATACCCACTATGCCATAGTGCAGGCCCCTCAATTGTGTCTTAACTGAGGTTACAAAATGAGTAAATGGAAGAGCTATTTACTTGAACTCCAGCCTTCTTCCTTTAAGCCAGTTGCTGTTGCTGCCAAAGCAAAGGCTTTGGTGAGAAGATTGGTTTTGGGGTCATTCTTTTCAGAAATGTAAATAATACTTGCCTTAAGGTAGGACTACTCCAACTGTGTACAGAGCCCTGACCTTTTTTGTAAGACCTCTGCATTTAGGATATAGTTAGATTCTGCCTGGGACATCTACCTCCTGTATCAATGAACCTGCTTCAAATCCCGGTTATTCCACTTCCTATCCACCTTCTTGCTAACTGTGCACCCTAGAAGTCAGCAGGTGATGGCTCAAGTAGTTGGGTCCTTGCCACCCATGTGGGAAACCGGGTTGGAGCTTCAGGCTCCTGGCTTCAGCCTAGTCCAACCCTGGCTGTTGCAAGCATTTGGTGAGCGAGCCAGCAGACAGAAGTGCTGTCCCTCCCTCCTACCCCTCTCCTTTCTCTTACCTTTCAAATAAAATGAAAATAAATCTTTTTTGAAAGGATGATGGGTCCATGAGAGGTATAATGATCTATCAATGATAGTTTAGAACAGTGGACAGAAAGGATACACGTAGGTGTTTACTTATTATCCAGTCCGTGCCCTTGAGGTTTCTTCACAGTAGCCAGATGCCATCTCTCCATTCAGGTTCAGGGTCCACCTCTGTGGATTTCGTCATCAGATGCATCGTCCCTAGCAAACGTCTCCCGACACAAGGAAAGGATAGCAGTGTTCTTGTTCTCACAACGCCAGGGCATTTTGGGTAGATCCTCCCACCCCTCCCACCTGGCAGTCCCGTGTGTCAGCTGTTCCTTCCGTCCTCGTGGTGCTTTCTGACACCTGCGAGTCCCAGTTCCCAGTGGCTCTCAAAGGTTGCTGGTACTGCCCACAAATGCAGAATAGGAATTAGTCTTTTTAAAGATTTGTTTATTTATTTGAAAGGCACAGTTACAGAGAAAAATCTTCCATCCGCTGGTTCACTCCCCCAAATGGCCACAACAGCCAGAGCTGGGCTGATCTGAAGCCAGGAGCGTCTTCTGGGTCTCCCACATGGGTGCAGGGGCCCAAGCACTTGGGTCATCTCCCGTTGCTTTCCAAGGTGAATTAGCAGGGAGCTGGATTGGAAATGGAGCAGCCGGGACTTGAACCTGTGCCCATATGGGATGCCAGCACTGCAGGTGTTGGCTTTACCCACTGTGCCATAGCACTGGCCCCAATTTTATGGTGTAAACACAGAGCAGCCTGCCCTCCAGCCAAGTCTTCTCCTGGACTCTTGCAGTCCCACCTACCTGGGTCAAAGGGCAGGACTGCTTTGGAGGATTATGGTGTGAGCTAAATGAGATCATTAGACCCAGAGTCTGGCACACAATTTATTCTCTGTAAACATCAGCTCCCTTGATCTTTCCAGAAACAGATTGTGGTTTTATTCTTATGAACGTATGAAAACAAAATTGAATGGGAGTGTGCTTGCAGGCTGCTGGTTGAGGGACCCTGTGAAGGCTGCATACCGCACAGGCCAGCATGCCTGGAACACCTACGGGAGAGCTGCCTGCCAGCCAAGGCCCTCAAAACAGATCAGGTGCAGTCAGGTTAGCTCGAGTCTGATCATATAGGACGGGCCTGGCTCAGTGGAAGCTATCGCAGTGCCCAGTAGCAAGAGCAAAGAGGGCAGGGCCTCCAAAGTAATTGCACAAATTCCAGAAGTCTCAGATAAAGCAATGCCTCCCCCCTTAAAGTGATGGAAGAAGGCGTTTCACAGCATGCCAGAGGTCATTGCAGGTGGCTGCATGAGAGCTGGAAGCTCCACACTGAAGGTCACAAAGAGCCGCCGGTCAGTGGCGTGCAAGGTGTAGTGGAAGCAGATCGGCACGCCCCAGCTGGGAGCGCAGAGTCACTGGTTACCACACAACAGCGGAGGGCAGCCGTCCGGAGAGGCAGAAGTTGTCCTGGAAGAGACAGCTTCCACCTTGGAGCCCGAGCCTGTCTGTGGCGTGCTAAAGTACTTAGCTTTCCTTCCATAGAGGCTGTTTCAGAAAAAACAACAAAATAGAATGAAAACATTGCTGACAGAAGAGGATTATCACAGCTAAGCAAAGCTGTTTCTGCCATGCCTCAAGTTGTGTCCCTGTCCCGGAGACACCTCTGTGGTGGCTGGAGAAACGCGTCCCCACTGAGGAGGGTGGAACGAGCTCTGTGCCGGGGCCACATCTGTCCTCCCCACAATGTGACATTGGCCGGCTGCGTCCACGCTGCTCTATTTCTTGTCAGGCATGGTCTCCTTTTCTCATAATGGGAGCCTTGAACTCTGCATCGCTGCTCAGCACGTGGGATGAGGGAGAGGGCCTCACAGGGGTGGTTCTGAACATCAGCTGACTAGAGGATGGCTATCGCTGATCTGTAGAGTCCATGGGAGTAACCCTCAGAGCCCCTTCCTCATTTCCTCTCTCACACTTCCTGTAGATTAACCTTCCAGGTGGACATAACAAAATGAGTTCAATCCAAGATTCTGTTGAGTACTTATGTACTCTGTGCCATGTGTGTTGGGCTACATTTTCATGGTCTGGGAGAGAAAGGCATTTAAATGGAAAATTACTCTTCTGTGTAACAAGTTCAGGGCCATAGCTGTGTCCTAGTAGTCATTGCGTCCCTGACCCCAAGCCAGTGTCTGGCCCATGGCAACCAGACAGGGTAGCATGTACTGAGTGACAACCACATGTCTGCCACGCATTGTGCCAGGTGCCAGCCCTCAATTCTCCACACAATCCTCACAACAACTTTATAAAGTCAGCACTAGTATAATATCAGGTTTTTAAGAAACATTTATTTTACTTATTTGAGAGGCAAGGTTACAGAGAGGGGGCAAGACAGAGAAAGAGGTCTTCCATCCAATGGTTCACTCCCCAAATGGCTGCAGCAGCCAGAGCTGAGCTGATCTGAAGCCAGGAGCCAGGAGCTTCTTCCAGGTCTCCTACATGGGTGTAGGGGCCCAAGCACTTGGGCCATCTTCCATTACTTTCCCAGGCCATCAGCAGGGAACCAGATCAGAAGTGGAGCAGCCAGGATTCTAACTGGAACCCATATGGAATGCCAGTGCCACAGGCAGAGGCCTAACCTACTATGCCACAATGCTGGCCCCTCATGTCAGTTTTAAAGCCTGGCAATTTAAGGGCACACAACAATTAAGTAATATGCTCCAAATCACACAGCTAGTAAGGGATGGAGCTAGGATAAAAATCCTGCAGACTGACTCCATTGCTTCTGCATGATTGTTGAATGAAAGTGAGGGGTAGAAGGTGGGCAAGAAAGAGGGTGTGGGGACAGGTGCAGCGCTCAAGTGGCAGTCTGCCCTAGGTAGGCTGGGTCCACTGGTGGGATGGATTGGTTGTTCTTGGGAGAGGAAGTATAATGGGAACTTCTTATAGGAAGTAGTACTTGAACAGCATCGGTTGCCCAGGGTGGGTTAGGGAGCAGAGTCTAGCTAATCCTTTTGCTTTTGTCCTGGATCCCCCCCCACCCCGCCTGCCACACACACACTTTCTCAAGGGCATTCCTCCGGCAACTGTCTCATCTCTACTGCATCATGAGATTTTTCTCATATTCTAGCCAGCTTATAAACATGCTAAAATATTTCCCAACCTCAAAAAATGCTGTCTTTACCCTTCAGCTATTGCCCCACCCCTCTTTCTCTCTCCCCACCCCTCCCTTCCTTTGTAGCAAAACTCATAAAAATAGTCTCTAGGACTCTGGCTGTTCTCCTCCCATTTTCTCTTAGGTCCCATGAAATCAGAGTTTGCCCACACACACCAGTGAAACAGCTCTTGTCAAAGTCACCTGCGCCTCCATGTTGCCAAGCCTAGCAGGCAATTGTACAGCCACACCTTACCAGGCCACCAGGGGTTGTCACAGTTGGTCCCTTCGTCCTTCTTGCCACATCTCCTTCCCTCCGCAACTGTAACAGCACTCTGTCTCCTGATTAGTTTGCTACCTGCCTGATTGCTCCACTCAGCCTCCTGCTAACTTCTCATCTCCCAAATGCTGACCCTTCGAGGGTGCCCTCCTGCTGGGAGCCATGCATCGGCTTTATGGTAATGCCAGTCCCTCCGGATCAAGTGCAGGCTTGAGGCTCAGAGCCTCCACGTGCTGGCCGCTTGCCTTCATGCCTCGTCATACAGTAGCATCCGTGTACTGCTGCAGAGGACCACACCTGCTTCCTTACCACATCCTCACCAGACCCTGGGAATTAACTCGGTTCCCAGTGTACACGAGGGAGCTGAGAATCACATCTCCCCCCACTTGCCCCAGGTCGCACAGCTGGTCAGCGTCCTCACTGGAAGCTTCTGATTCCAGAAACAACGGCCTTGCCATTCGCGGCCCCCTCTGTGGCTGATTACTCATCTCGGTGAAGCAGGGGAGTGGAGGTCTGGTCCCTTCCCTGGGCTCCCCGCTGTCCCCGTGGGTGTCCCCTGACAGGCAGCGGCTTGCACCCGTCACGTTCACAGGACAAAGGGTGCTCTTACTGGTTGCAGAGTTTCCTCTCGCCAGACGAAAGGCCAGCTGTGAGGTCCAGGAGAACAAGGGCCGAATGATTGGATCAGACATCTGCGAGGCCTCCTGGCATTTGGAGCGGGAGTGCCTGAGAGAAACTAAGTATGCTGGCCTGAGGGAGTTGGCGACAGTCATTCTTGGTGGTTCTGACCGCACAGTGCCCCAGAGGTCCCAGCCTGCTGGATGACTCAGAGTCCCCAACACTCCCCCTATTCTTCTCTCACTGGGATACGCAGGAGGCCATTTCCAAGGCATTTTAATTTGGTAATCACTCGACGGCAGGGCCCACTGTGCCCAGTTGTGCGTGTTAGAAGCCACTGTTGCTTGCGGGGTGAAGGGTTGATTGAAAGCTCTTCCTGCTGGCTCTGCCCTGTCCCCTGCCTTCCCTGCTGGGTTCTGGCTTCCCTGTGCTCCCCGCTGGATGATCTGAACCCATGAACCCTGGACCATCCACAGCCCTGAACCTGTAAGCACCTCACTAGGAGTCCACCCGCAAGCACTAGAGACAGGAAAGATGTGGTCAAAGTGTTGGCTTGTGTCATACATTTATCTCCGCCATGCTCTGTGTTAAGAAGGGCAGCTGCCACCTGTCTTTCGACTTCTTTATGAAACTTTCTGGGACTCTGAAAGGCCGACGGGCAGACGGTGGGCAATGGGGGACAGGACAGGGAGGGATTCGGATGCTGCGCTGCCATGTGCTTCCTGTGGGAAGGCTGTGGGCCCCCTACTGTAGGCTGCCTCGAGCCACCCCGAACACCCTGAGCAACCCTGTACTGTCGTTGGGCCCCGCCCCTTCCTCTGTGGTCACGTGGCTGGTGGCTGGTGGCTGCTGGTTTAGAGAGGAGCCAGTCAAATCCAGTACCTGCCATGTTCCAGCTGTATGATCTTGGATGAGATCCTGTTCTTTTTTTATAAAAGATTCATTTATTTACTTGACAGGCAGAGAGAGAGGGAGAGAAAAAAAGATGTGTGTGTGTGTGTGTGTGTGTATGTGTTAGTGTAGAGAGAGAGCGAGAGAGAGAATGCTGAGGGGAGGTCTTCCATTTGCTTGTTCACTCCACAAATGGCCACAAAGAATGGGGTTGGTCCAGGCTGAAGCCAGGGGCCCAGAACTCCATCCAGGCCTCCCACATGGGTGGCAAAGACCCAATTAACTTTGGCCATCCTCCACTGCCTTCTCAGTTGTGTTAGCAGGAAGCTGGATGGGAAGTGGAGCTGCCGAAACACAAGCTGGCACTCAGTATGGGATGCTGGTGTCCAAGTACTAGCTTAACCTGCTGAGCCCGTGTGTGGATTGGTCATTCACAGCACCTGCTCACATTGCTGTTACAAGGAGTAACTGAAAGCAACCTAGAATGTTCTCATCACCGTGCCGAGGCCAGAAGCTCCCAGTGAATGCAGTAATTGCTGTGACGTTCAATTTTCATTTTGAAAGTGTAGTTTGCATAAGGAAATACTATTGTTCTCTTGTTGAAATTTTTGACTTTCTTTTGCCTACCAAATAAAATCCCAACTCTGGTGTGTCATTTACATTTCAGGCTTTGAGTTTCACTGGTAGGGAAGGTTTCAAAATGTAGATTTCTGAACGAGATCGCACATGGACGTAGATGTGTTTGGCTCATTTACTCTGGGCAAGGCCCTGTACTTGGCCCATGGGGGTCAAGGAGTGAACCAGCTATTGGCAGCACCGTCTCTCGCCGTGCAGTACAGGCACCACCAGCCTCCCCGAGTCCCTGCAGAAGGCAGTGCTTATGGCAGACTTGCCTGAAGGCAGCTGGACACCAGAGTGCTGGCACTGGGCCCATGGGCAGGGGTGGAGGAGGTTGGGGCTTAGAGCTGGCAGCCAGAGCTCACTCAGGTGCCCCACAGTCACTGAGCCAATTCACTGAAGAGACCCTGTTCTTGAGTTGTGATTTCCTCCAGGGTGCAGAGAGCAGAGTGTTGGGTGATAGGGCAGTGACTCCAGCCCCACAGTGAACCCATTAAACCCATAAACCACACTGAAATCCAAAGATGATGGCAGTCACACAATTGCTCATTCCGCAGTCCCTGGCCTGTGGTCTCCTGCCTTGCCAGCTGTGCAGAGTACAATGGGGGCTATCAGGGTCACTTTTTTCCTTTGTAGAAATTAAAGAGATCTTCTGTGTGCCTGTCTCTGTACAAGGAGCCAGGGGCAAAGTTAACGCAGACCCTGACCTCAGGAATTTACAGAGTGATGCGAGGACACTCGCCACTGACAATTACCAGACAGCCTGGCTAGTGCTGTCAGGTGTGCATGTCATGAGGGTGGCAGGGGAGGGACTGGTGGAGCGCAGAGGAGGCACTTGGCCCAGTCTGGACTCGGGGCACTGCTCCCAGTGAAGCCGAGTGTAGCTGTGAAGAGCCGGTAGGCATTAGCTAGCTGGAGAAGGACCAAGGGTAACCTTGCAGGAGCGCATGCCCCACTGAGCGTCCAGTGGTTACGGCAGGAGTCCCAAGGACACGTTTGTTGTGTCCATATTCAGGCCACTGGCCATGCTTCCCACTAGAGGGTCACAGAGCGTGTGCAAGAGAAGAGGAGTGGATGAGACTGGACATGTAGGAACATTCCAGGAAGGTGGGAAGGCAGGGCCGCTAACAGTCTCAACCCAAGGAGCACCAAGTGCTGCTCCCCAGGGCTGGGAGCCCAGATGGAGTTCCTGACTTCCTTGGTATCAGGCTTGCTGTAGAGGATCCATGTGAGGGGCAGGCATTGAGCCCACTGGTTAAGGTGACCACATCCCATGTCAGAGCACCTGGATTTGATTCCCAGCTCCAGCTCCTGAGTCCAGCTTCCTGCTAATGCAGATCCTGATGGCTTACACAATTGAGTTCCTACCACCCAGGTGGGAGACCTGGATTGAATTCCCAGTTCCTGGCATCAGCCTGCCCATTCCCAGCCTTTGTGAGCATTAGGAGAGTGGCCTAGCAGATAGGATCACGGGGGCCCTGGTGTAGAAAAGGGCCTGAGGTGCTGCTGGTGGGGAGTGAGGCTTTATTCCAGGTGCAGACACCCACGTCTCTTCATGAATTGAAAGCCCAGGTACTGCTCCATGCCTGGCAAGCTGTGACTGTCCTTCTCTCCCCATAGGCCTGCTGAGTTAGCCACCAAGTACGCAAACTTCTCCGAGGGAGCGTGCAAGCCTGGCTATGCTTCTGCCCTGATGACCGCCATCTTCCCCCGGTAAGCACTTCCATTTTCCTTCCTCTGCCTGAGCAGCCCGCACCACAGCCCTCGCGGCCACACACGACCTGCTGGGGAAACAAGATTCTGTCCTAACATCCCTCCTGTGTCCTAGAAAGGCCTTTGCTTGTAGTTGGTTCCCACTCTGGCCACACTCTGTGCCTGCCTCCTGGAGCTGGCACCTGGTGGTGTGGCTTGTCCCACCAGCTGTGAGGAGTGAGAGCCTCCGTGGCTGTCCCATAGAGGCCCAAGCATCCATAGCAGCCAAGACCACCAATTAGAGAAGCTCCTGTGATCTGGTGTCAGAGACCCAGCAAAGCTTTTTGGAAGACAGACCAACAGCTGGCTTCGGAGAGGCCAATCCAAACAAAGCAGGGACAAAGAGACTTCTGAGGCTGAGTATTAGCTCCTCCCATGTCATTCCATCTTGCGTTCCAGAGCTCCTGGTTTCCTTGATACCAGGCTCACTGAAAAAAGGCACTCAATCCAGAAAGTTTCTTTTACCAAATGCTGCCAAGGATTTAGGCTCACTCACTTATCCACCTTCTCCTTTTAGATTTTCTTTCCTGAAGCCGTGGTATGGAAGAGGGGCTTAAGGGTGAGATAGTCTTGTCTTGTGTCTTGGGGTGCAGTGAGACCATCAGGCTTGTCTTGTTCCTTCAGAAAGTGATAGGAGCTTCTGACTCAGAGGGTGCGAGGGAAAGCTACGCAGGACCCTCTGGGCGTGGGGTGTGAGTAGCACATGGCCCACCATGGGAGCCCGTGGGTGGGCTCTGCTCACTGGGGGAAGGACTTGCCTCCCAGCCCTTGAACTGCCGAGGGGTGAGGGATGGTGCACAATGTGCCTGCAGAGCTATGCAGAGAAACAGACAGCCCCGGAGTAAACCCAGGGCCTTTGGGTTTTAGACTCCTTTGCTTTCCTAATGTGAGCAATCCAAGCGTAGCTCCGTGTGTAGGGCAGGGGGCTGTGCTGGCAGGGGATCCAGGGCTCAGAGAGAGATCTCTTTGTCCAGGGGCTGCCTTCTGAATCAGTTCCAACTATTCGGCTTCCCACAGCTGTTTACTGAGCGCCGCTAATGTGTCTGGCAGTGTGTTCTATGTCTTTACACATGTTTTCGCGAGCCGGCAGGACTCGGTCTTGTGGCCCAGACACCTGTGAGTTTTCTTTGACCCATGTGTAGGTTTCTTTTGCTTTTCCTAATTGAAAATAAGACAGGCATGTGGTTTTGAAAAACAAAACTCAAACAGTACGAAGGGTACTGCCACTCCAGACCCCTCCCCAATGTTCCGGTAAAGGAAAACACGCCTTGTTTATTGTTCTGTACCTTGATTTTTAACCCCCCACGATGCACGTTGGAGATGACCTCATTGCCAGCACATATGGATCCATCTCATTTTTGAAACAATTGCATAATATACAATTGTACGGATGTGTCACAGTTTGGTTAAGTGAAGCTCATCAAAGTATGCATATAGTACCGATTTGCCTTTTAGTGCAGTTCTGAGTTTTGACAAACGCATGCTTTGTGAAATCATCACAATAATCAATAGCACATTTGCTTCACCCCCAGAAAGCTCCCCAAGTGCCTTTGTAGTTAACCCCATCCCCCACCCCAGTCACCAGCAACCTCTCATCTGTTTTCTGACCCTGTAGAGTTTCTGGGCTGTGGGGTAAGTGAAGTCATGTAGTATGTAGGCTTTTGCGCTTTTGTGTCTGCATCTTTCATTTAGTTGTAATGCATTCTTAACTGAGACATGGGTTGTGTATACCAGTTGTTTATGCCTTTTTGCATTGCCGAATCGTGTTCCGTGGTGTGGATGTTACACAGCCTGCCTGTCCACTCTCAGGTCAGAAGTTTGGGGTGACTTTGAATAAAGCCACTGTAAACCTACGTGTACAGGTTTTTCTGTGGACATGCGTGTTAATTTCTCTTGGGTCAATACCCAGGGGTAGAATGGATTCCTTTTTTTCAGATTTACTTATTTGTTTTTATTTATTTGAATGGCTTAGCAATGCGGGGGGGGGGGGCGGTCAGAGAGAAGAGAAAGGGGAGAGAGAAAGAGAGATCAGTCTTCCATCTGCTGGTTTACTCCCCAAATACCCACAATAACTGAGGTCAGGCCATCCAGGTTTCCCACATGAGTGGCAGGGACCCAAGTACTTGAGTCATTACCTGCTGCCTCCTGTGGTGGACATTAGCAGGAAGATGTGGGTCCAACAGCTGAATCCACTGCCCCACAATGCCTGCCCCTCTAGAAGTTTTATAGGTTTAGGCCTTACATTTAGGTCTATGACCCAGTTTGAGTTTTTTGTTTGTTTGTGTTTGGTTTTTTCTTATTGGAACTTTTTTTCTTGAGGTTTTCCAGAGCCTAAATTTCTTCTAAATCGACAGTGACCCAACACTAAGTTTGGAAACTTTTCTTCTGAGGCCCATTCTCTGATCAAGAGCAGTTCCAATTAGGGGAAGATACCTGAGTCCCAGCCTTCTCCACCTAGCATTATACCTCTCACCTAGAAAAATCAAGCAGGGCCTGGCGCTATGGTGCAGCAGGTTAACACCCTGGCCTGAAGCACTGGCATCCCATATGGGTGCCGGTTAGAGACCCAGCTACTCCACTTCCTATCCAGCTCTCTGCTATGGCCTGGGAAAGCAGTAGAAGATGGCCCAAGTGCTTGGGCCCCTGTACCCGTGTGAGAGACTCAGAAGAAGCTCCTGGCTCCTGGCTTTGGATCGGCACAGCTCTGAGTAAACCATTGGGTGGAAGACCTCTCTCTCTCTCTGCCTCTCCTCTCTTTGTGTAACTCTTTCAAATAAATAAATCTTAAAAAAAAAAGAAAAATAAAAATCAAGCAGATACCCAGGTAACCATCTTGGGCTGAAGGAAGTCATCCTTGCTTTACCACGGATGAGGTTGTCTAAGGCAAAATGCCAGAAGTCAGAAGGAGCTGCTGAAGACATCTTTGTTTCTTTCCTGTAGGAGAAGGGATCACAAGGCAGCTTTTCTGCCTTTGTCTTCCCACTCCTCTGTGTCCAGAGTTGAGGGCAGTCTATATTAAAGGGTCCATCGCGTCTCCTGTACTGAAAAAAGCCACCCATGTCGTTGTCCTCCAGCCATAGCAACATGGAAAACAGGATCTGAAGTGCTTTGCAACACTGCACAGAAAAGAACAAAGTCCCTGGTAACACAGCGGCCTCCGTGCTGGGGAGGTGACAGGGCTGTCCATCCCTGCACACAAAACTGTTTCGTTTCCTTTCACCACCCTTTTGATTAAATCTAAGCAAGCAGTCAGCGGGTAAGCTGCTCTACAATCTTGTTGTCCCTTAGAAAAACGAAAACAAATTAAAAATACCAATTGTCCAAAGACTTCTGAGAAAGAAGTCAACAACAGCTTCCTTCTCTAGGAGAAAAAATCCCTCTTTTTCTTCCAAATATTTGGACATGTGTATTGAAAAGAAATTCATCCACATGTGAAATCAACCTTCGTGTCTCGTCCCTGTGTTGTTGTAGCATATCCAAGATGTAATTGCAGACTTAGACCTCTGTTCTTGCCCAGCAAGTGAATCAATGTCACAAGATAACCAGGATTTAAATGCATAAACGTGTGTCACTATTTTCCATCTCTTCCCATTTCAAATTAGAAAAGCACATTGGAATTTTCTGCAACAGTCTCTACTGTGCTTATCGTAATAGTGGTGAAACTGGAAGACATCTGAACTTGCTATTTAGTCTTCTGGTTTGAAGAAGAGGTAAAGGATTCACGACCACCACCCCCTAGGCACCTGCTTCAAATTGAACACCAGCCTTCAGCTTGTAGAATAACTTCTTTGGAATTAGTCAGAAGACCCGTGTCCATTGCTTCTTTCTTCCTGAAGAAGTTGGAGGAAAGCTGCATCCCACGGGTTTCTCTCTTGGATGTGAGAGGTGGAACAAAAGAGAAGCAGTCTTTCCATTCCAAGGCACAGAGGTAGTGTACAGAGAAGAAATATCCTCGCTGGGAGAGCAGGGAGCCTGGATAGAGGAGTCAGGACCACCTGCTCCAGAGTCAACTCAGAAATACCTGCCAAATGCTGAATCAGAATTTTCCTTCACAGTGCGTAGCAAAACACCTAAAAGTCAAGGAACATGTTCTTCCCATGTTAGGAATCCCTTGCAGTGCCACGGCTACACTCGGCCTTCCCAGGGTCATGTACTCCAGGCCCAGAGGCCACACCACACTTGGCCATCTTTGCTCCTTCTTGAGTCAGTTTTTGTGGACAGTGAATAGTAAGAGTGAAGTTCAATTCTTTTTTTTTTTTTAAAGATTTATTTATTTTGTTGAAAGAGTTACACAGAGAGAGGAAAGACGGGGGTGGGGGGGTCTTCCATCCGTTGGTTCACTCCCCAAATGGCCGCAACGGCTGGAGCTGCACTGATCTGAAGCCAGGAGCCAGGAACTTCTTCCGGGTCCCCTATGCGGGTGCAGGGGCCCAAGAACTTGGACCATCTTCTGCTGCTTTCCCAGGTCAGAGAAGAGAGCTGGATTGGAAGTAGAGCAGCTGGGTCTCGAACTGGCGCCCATATGGGATGCCGGCACTTCAGGCAGCAGCTTAACCTGCTACACCATAGCACTGGCCCCTCAGGTTTTTTGTTTTTTGTTTTTTGTTTTTTAAGATTTGTTTGTTTATCTGAAAGAGTTACTGAGCGAAAGAGGGAGACAGGATCTTCCATCTGCTGGTTCACTCCCTAAATGACCACAACATCCGGGGCTGGGCCAAGAAGGAGCCAAGAGCTTCATCCAGGTCTCATGTGGATCAGGGGCCCAAGTATTTGGGCCACCTTCTGCTACTTTCCCAAGCACATTAGCAGGGAGCTGGATGGGAAGAGAAGGAGCCAGGACTCAAAATTGTACCAATATGGGATGCCAGCATCGCAGGTTGTGGCTTTACCCACTATGCTGCAGTGCTGGCACCAAGAGGTGAGTTTTACGGCCAAATGAAGTCATATTGGTGAATGTCCTATGGATACTGAAGAAAACATTCTGCTATGGAGTCATCTCTGACCATCAGGTTAGATTGCTTACTGGTGTTTGTCAAGTCTCCCACATCCTTCTTGCTGGTTGTCTGTCCACTTAGTCTAGCGATGACCAGCAGAGGTGTTGAAGTCTCCGTTTATCAGCTTTGGCATCATGTGCTCTGAAGCTCTGTCATTGGGTAATAAATGAGGACATTTAGGGTTGTCCCGTCCCATTTCTAAGATTCTTTCATTATTTTCAGATGTCCCTTGCTCTGAAATCGTCCTTATCTGATATTAGCATAACCACTTCAGCCTTTTTAAAGTTATCTTTACCATGGTGTGTGTGTTCCTATCCATCTACCTTTCTTTGAAGAAGGAGGTTTATGTTTGAGCCATCTCAGGGCTGGTTGGGCAGCAGCCTGTCCTTTTATTTATTTACTTTACCCTCTCTCTATATTTACATTTAAAGTAGATCTCATAGAAATAGCACAGAGTTGGGTTTTGCTTTTTAATCCAATCTGGCAGTGTTTCCCATCTGTTGGAGTATTTATAATGTTTCCATACTATTTGTATTTAGTGTAATCATCAGTATGATTGGGTTTAAATTGACCATGTTGCTGCCAGTTTCCTTTTTGTTTTTTTTCCCCCTTTCTTTTCCTGCCTTCTTTTGGATTAATTGAGTATTTTATGATTTCATTTTACCTCCACTACTGGCTTAATAGCTGTACCTCTTTGTTTCATGTTTTCCTGGTTGTTCTAGAGTTTACAAAATACATCTTTAGTTTATAACCTATTTTCAAGTATTACTAGACTCTTGAGATTAACCACTTTACAGCAATATAATTCCGTTTCCCCTTTCTATACTTTGTGTTGTTTCCTCATACATTTTACATTCATAAGCATTATAAACACTGAGCATTATTTTATTTTTATCGAAATAGTCAATTATTTAAAGTGATTTATAGGTGAATGGGGAGGGGCTAGTGCTATGGTGCTGGGTTGAGCTGCCACCTACAGTGCTGGCATCCTATATGGGTGCCAATTCAAGTCCTGGCTACTTCACTTCCAGTGCAGCTCACTGCTAATGTGCCTGAGAAAGCAGTGGAAGATGGCCAAGTGCTTGGGCCATGTGGGAGACCCAGATGGAGTTCAGAGCACTTGGCTTCAGCCTGGTCCAATCCTGGCTATTACAGTCATTTGTGGAGTGAACCAGCAGATAGAAGACCTCTCTGTGTGTCTGTCCATCTCTCTCTCTCTTTTTCTATCACTCTGCCTTTCACATAAATAAATAAATCTTAAAAAAAAAAAAAAGCATTCACAAAAGGACAAATGTGAGTAACTTCCAAAAAGCTCATGGAAAAATACATATCATAAAAAACTAATAAGGTTTTCAAAAAAATTTGCACTATTGTATACTTACTTTTTTTAAAAGCTCCAGAAACATCTTTGAGATTTATTTACTTACTTGAGAGACAGAGTTACAGATAGAGGGAGAGACAGAGACAGGGGTCTTCTGTCTGCTGTTTCATTCCACAAATGGCAAGGCTGGAGCTGGGCCAATCTGAAACCAGGACAGGGAGCTTCCTCCAGGTCTCCCACACACGTGCAGCGGCCCAAGGACTTGGGCCAACATCCACTATTCTCCCAGGTCATAACAGAGAGCTGGATCAGCAGTGCAGCAGCTGGGACTTGAACTGATGCCCATATGGGATTCCGGCACCACAGGTTGAGGCTTAACCTACTACTCCACAGCTCCTGCCCCTATATACTTACTTTTTAATTCCCTCTTCCATGAGCTTTTTGAAGTACACACATATTGTTTGACTCCACTTGTATGAGGTGCTTAGACTAGTCCAGTTCATGGAGACGGAAAGTAGAATGGTAGTGACCACATACCAGGGTAGCAGGGAAGGGGGAGTTACAATGGATTTGGAGTTTCAGGTTGGCAAGATGAAAAAGAATGCTGAACGTTGGTGTGTGACTGTGTGAATGTTTTTAATAGTACCGGAGTGCGTACTTAAAAGTGGTTCAGATGGTAAATTTTACGCTGGGTGTATTTTAGCACAGGTAAGCAATGTTTAGTTTTTTAATGAGGAAGGTAGAGTCCTTCGGACTGTACTTAAAAGCCTCACTGCTTGTTCTTCTTCCCCGTGCTGAAACATTCCATCTGGCATCCTTTCTCTCCTGTCTGAAGAACTTTGTGTAACATGTCTTGTAGGACAGGTCCAATGAGAGAGGAATCTTTCAGTTTTTAGCTTGATATGCAGTTCTGAGTGGACAGCGCCCACTACCCCAGTACTTGAAGGATGTAGCTTCATTTTCTTTGAGTTTGCATAGTTTGGGACAAAAAGTCTTCTGTCATTCTCGTTTTATTCCTTTGTGTGTAATATTGAGGGTTATTTTTTCTGGCTCCTATTTGAGATTTTTCTTTTTATCACTGGTTTCCAGTGATAAATATGATTATGATACGCTTTGTTGTGGTCTTCTTTGTATTTAGTTAGCTAGCAGTTTGTTTACCTCCTTGATTCTGTGGGTCCATTCTTTTCATTTTTTTTGTTTGTTTCATGAAATTTGGATTTTTCCCCCTTACTTTTGGAAAGTTTTTTTCCTGCCCTATCTCCTTCCCCAGGATTCTTTTTGTCCCACCGTTCCCTGAGGCTCTCATTTTGAGTCCTCTCTTTGCTATAACACTGCTCTGTCTTCATGGCCACTGATGCTTTTTTGTTAGTGCCTAATCATCTGTTAATCCCATCAAGTGTGTTTTTATTTCAGATGTTGTGTTTTTAATCCCTGGTAAGTTCCATTTAGGTCTTTTTATGTCCTCTGCTTTGTCCCTTATGATGTTCATACTTTCTTCTGCCTTCCTGAACATGTGCAGCACGTTTATGGTATCTGTTTTAACACCCTTGTCTGCTAACTCTCCCATCCCTGTCATTTCTGAAATTGTTTCTGTTTGTTAATTTTTCTCCTGGCTAAGGCCTATGTTTTTCTAATTCTTTGCATGCCTGTTAATTTTTCTTCTCTTATTTATTTATGTATTTGAAAGGCAGAGTGACAGGGAGATTTTGATAGACTTGTTCACTCCTCAAATGCTCACAACAACCAGAGCTATGCCAGACCAAAGCCAGCAGCTAGGAACTCTATCCAGATCTCCCACATGTACTTGGGCCATCACCCACTGCCTTCCTCAGTACGCAGGAAGCAGAGTTGGTGGGACTCGAACTGGCACCTGCTGCACCACGACACCTAGTCTGAGCCTGATAATTTTTTAATGAATTTCTAACAATGTGAATTTTACGTTGTTCTGGCTAGATATTGTTTCATTCCTTTAAATAGTGCTAGAACTCTCTTGGGCATGTAGTTAAGTTATTTGGAGTCAGTTTTATCCTTTTGGGGCTTGATTTTTTAAAAAACATTTATTTACTTTTATCTACTTGAAGGGCAGAAGAACACAGAGAGAGTGAGTCTTCCATCCATTGGCTCACTCCCCAGATGCCTGCCACAGCCAGGGCTGGACCAAGCCAAAGCCAGGAATCCAGTGCTCCATCTGGGTCTCCCACATGGGTGGCAGGGCCCAAGTGCTTGAGCCATCGCCTGCTGCTTCCCAGGACATATTATCAGGAAGCTCAGTGGAAGCAGAGGTGCCAGGACATGAGCTAGCACTCAGACATGAGATGTGAGCCTCCAAGTGTGGCTCAACCTGCCGTGCCACAGAGCCCTTCCCATGAGGTTGGCTGTCACATTGCTGGGGCAGGTCTTGAGCAGCCTTTTATCTGGGGCTGGTT
Source organism: Oryctolagus cuniculus (assembly GCF_964237555.1). NCBI lineage: Eukaryota > Metazoa > Chordata > Mammalia > Lagomorpha > Leporidae > Oryctolagus > Oryctolagus cuniculus. Next base: position 129,206,167 of record NC_091438.1, on the reverse strand, counting down.
TTCTAATGCAGTATCCTGAGAACTCTACCCAGTGCCTCCTGTATTATGAGGAATTTCTGGGCCAGCATTGCAGCATAGCAGGTAAAGCCACTGCTTCTGATGCTGACATCCCATATGGGCACTGGTTCAAGACTTGGCTGCTCCGCTTCTGGTCCAGCTCTCTGCTGTGGCCCAGGAAGGCAGTGGAGGATGGCCCAAGTGCTTGGGCCCTGCACCGCATGGGAGTCCCAGAGGAAGCTCCTGGCTCCTGGCTTTGGCCTGGCCCAGCCATGGCCATTGTGGCCGTTTGGGGAGTGAACCAGCAAATGGAAGATCTGTCTCTCTTTCTCTGTCTCTTCCTCTCTGTATAACTCTGACTTTCAAATAAGATAAATAAATTAAAAAAAAAAAAAAAGTAAAATGAGGAATTTCCACCCTAGCTGATTCATTCCCAATCTGCTTTGTGTGGATATGAACAGTTTCCACCCAGTGTCGACACCAGGAATTGTTTGATCCACTACTTCCCAGTGGCTCTTTCCTCGGCCTCAGGGTTTCCTCACGTGCATTCATGGATCAGTACTTTTCTAAAGACTTGAGGGAACTGCTCTGCAGATATCTGGAACCGTCTGTGTAGTGCTCTCCTCTGCGGCAGTGTCGTCCTGGCCTCCTTGGCCTCCCTAGACTGTGTTCTGTTTTCTCAACTCGGAAAATCAGCTGAGCTCCATTTGGGTTCCCCGTCTACACTGCAGGTTGGACTGTGTCATCAGGCAGTCGCGAGGAGATTGTGGGCTCACCTCATTTGTTTTTTGTGTCTCGGGGGTCCGTTCCCTGTCACTGCGCCTTGGAAAGCAGTGGAGGATGGCCCAGGTGCTAGGGCCCACATGGGAGACCTGGAAGAAGCTCCTGGCTCCTGGCTTTGGCCCATCTCAGCCTTGGCTGCTGCAGCCATTTGGGGAGTGAACCAGTAGCTGGAAGATTCCATCTCTCTCCCTCCCTCCCTCCCTCTCTCTCTCTGCCTCTCTGTAACTCTGCCTTTCAAATAAATAAATAAATGTTTTAAAAATGTTAATAAAACACTCTTTGAGTACAGAGGGTTATTGAAGAAAAATAATTATTATGACATATTCCAGTACATGCTAGATTGGAAGGAGATGAGGCTTGAAGGCCAAAATTCTTGTAGATTCCTCCCCTAACAGGCTCTGTGATCTTAGAAATTCTGAGCATTACTTAACTTGCTAGTCAAGAGAATCAGTTGAGATGATGTGTCATAGCAGCAAAATCTAATGATAGATCCTTACTAAGTGAGTTCTGCATACTCAGTGACTTTAATTATAAATAGATAAGTCTTTTCAGGAAGCAATAAAAATCCCACAGTAGGTCACAGCAAACACTTTAAATTTTGGCTCAAAGCAAAAAAACATTTCCGGTGGCACTTTTCCTTCATACGTTTGAATGGTTGTTGCTGCTTTGTGTGCCACACACACTTCCTAGTGAGTCTTGTCTTTTATGTGGTGGTCAGTGAGGCTGCTCAGGATTGGAAGAAAGTATAACACCTGCAAGCTGTGCCCGTGGCCGGCTCCACGCTGTGCGCAGAGCACTGGCAGCCAGTGCCTGCTCAGAGTTTACTTTGTATTAGGTCTTTGTGCTAAGACTTCTCCCTATTTCTTCTGTTTCAGTCCTCCCAACAGTCATAGGAGATAGCTGCTCTTATTGGTCCAGTTTTAAATATGAGTAAATGAAGGCACAGAAGAGCCAAGCAATTTGCCTGAGGTCACACAGGTGGGAAGTGATGAAATCTGGTTTTGAGCCCAAGTACTCTGACCACAGAGCCCACCTGCTTACCTGGGCATTCCACCTGCTCTCACAGGTGCTGTTTCATGGAGGTCTGTCAGATGTCTGGTGATAGCTAAGGAGGTTATGGTGTAGAACCCAACTCCCCAGAGGAAAACCACACTTCTCTTGAGACACACCACACCTTGCTTCAGGAGGGCAGCAGGTGTGCTGTGTGTCTGTGACTGTGTGATTCTCAGACTACTAGGGGGTCGGTTCCATGGCCCAAGCTGACTGGGTCCCCCAGAGTGCAAGGATGGCCAAGAACGCTTGCAGAGTTCCCAGAGGCGGGAAGTCTGGGGAGTTGACGGAGTCCCAGCTGCGTGTTTTGGGGCCCTTGCGTGAGAAGGTACAGGATGACTGCACTTCCCTGGGGGTTTTGAAGGCATGCGGGCGCCTGGCCAGGGCGGCTGGGTATCCGGTACACCCACGTTCCACAGCCCCTCCCTCTGCCCTTGTAGAGAAAGAGCCTGAGATTTTTGTCCCTGCACTACCAGGGAGGGGTGGTGGGTTGAGAGGCATCCTTACTAAGCTTTGCCCATACCATAAATCACAGAGGAGAACAGAGTGCTCTGCACTTCTCTACTTGTTTAGTATCCTCCCCCTTCCAGACGGGGAGCGAGGTGGGCACCTGCCCTTCCCGCCGGGGGTGGGCGTGAGGCTGGATCCAGCTGCCTTCCCTGCTGCCTCACGTCCCCTGAGGCTGCACTCTGTATCATCCAGCATCCCCTCCCACCCGCCTCTCCACATGCTCCTGTCCAGAGCACCAAAAAGCAGTGGCTGGCAGACCTGATGGATCCACAGACCTTCTCCTGTGAAGTCTCGGAAACGTTTGGCAATATTGAGCCCTTCCTCCATGCTGAAGTTCTCGCTTCTCACTTCCGTCCAGATGCCTCTCTGACGGTCCCTCCTCTGCCTGCAGCACAAACATCTTCCCTCCCCTGAGCCCATCCTTCAAAGCTGGTGCTTTCCAGGGTCCCTCTCTTCTGACTCCGCTGCCCCCACTAGCACTCAGTGCCAGTGCCTCTCCAGTCTGATTGCAGCCCAGATCTCCTGGCCCAGCCTCCTGCTGGACAGCTCCCCTAAACAGATATAGGCTCCCAAACTCAGTGTCTGCAGCTCCCCGAACTCCCCATGAACTGACCAGTGCATGGTGCCCAGTTCAGCAAACGACACCGCTGTCTGTTCTCACCTGAGCCGGACACCAGGGACTTAATCTTTCTTCTTCTACTCGCAACCAAATATCCAGTCAGTCCCTGGGTCCGGACACTTCAGTCACACCGGCTCTCTGCAGTCTGTCTCTCCCCCGGGGCCCAGGTTCTCCAGCCTTTCCACCTGCCCAGGAACCTGCACACCCATTCTTCATTCTGGCCTCCTTCATGTTGCTGTTTAATCAGACTCAGGTTTCTCCCATCTCCTAAAAATACTTCATTTCATTCATTTGACACAATGCCAGACAGTTTTCCTGGGTGCCAGAGCTTCAGCCTGTTCCACATGCGGAAAACCTCTCCCCTCAAAGAGCCAGCGTCCCAAAGGCAGACATAGACACCTGTGCCCGCGAGCCACCCTGCAGGGTTCAGAGCGCTTCCCTAACACCCTGTGCTCCTTTAGCTCATCTCAGATACCTTCACAGCAGCCTTGTGCCCACTTGATAGATGAGAAAGCTGTAACTTACTTACCCAAGGTCACAGAAGCACAGAGCCAGGAACCAGCTCATGAATCCCACCCTGTGTCATAAACCCTGGGGCTGTGGGGGCATACGAATTCCTTTGGTTTGGAGAGTGTTTTAAATGTTTTCAGTAGGTACCACCTGTAGTGAAACCCTTAGGTGCTGGGCCTCTGTGGGCAGAGCAGAGCACGTGAGGGTAGCCTGCAGGGACTTCACAGACTAAATGCCTGACTTTGACCTTGACTCTAGCTCGAGGTTGGAGGAATTGCCATCTGTGTCCAGGGGTTTCTCTGGCATTGATTATTTTTTCAAATATTCCGTAGCTTCAGGTGTTCTGACCTCCTCTAGAACCAGTCCATGCTCTGCTTTTAAAGCATCTTTAAATTCTATTTTATTTATTGGAAAAAGAGAGAGATCTCATTTGCTAATTCACCATCCAAATGCCTGTAACAGCCAAGTCAAAGCCAGGATCTGGGAATTCAATCTGGTTCTCCCACTTGGGTGTCAGAACCCCAAGTACTTGAGCCATCACCTGCTACCTCCCAGGATGCATGTTGGTAGGAAGCTGGAACAGAGCGCAGAGCCAGGAGTCAGACATGGGCTTCCAGGCATCTCAAGTGGTGGCTTAACCACCACACCAAACTCCCACCCCATGTTCTTCTAAGTTAACTCTGTATCTTGTCATAGCTGCTTTCTTCTGCCTCCCCTAATTGCCCCTTATTTCCTTAGAGCTAAGTACTCCATCTTTTTCTTTGCTCTTTCAACTCTCACCCATGATGCTACAGCAGATGGACAGAAATCTGGTTTTCTTTGGGAAAACTTCCTTCTTTCAGATGCCCAGGGACTTACACATCTTTGCACAGGCGAATTTTGCATCACCTGTTGCATTTTCCCTGGTTACAAATTCATCTGCTGTGGGAGAAGTGGGGAACCTCAACTGCTGGCTGTTCTGAGGACGTCAGCGTGCACCTTTGTTCCTACCCCAGTTGATCTCCAGCTGAGGATCTCCAGCTCGTCCTCCTCTCACATCTTCCTGAAGGCAGGTGCCACGCGGAAGTCCTGGCAGGACGCCCCAGACGGGGCATCAGTCTGCTGGGGCCTGTTGTGTGCTGTGGAACCAAAAGCTATACAAATTTGTCTACAACAAGAGTTTTTGAGAAACTAAGAATAAAGTTTTGGAAACAGAGCAGTTAGATAGACAAAGTTTATGTTGATGAATCTAATAAATTTTAAATGTAGGCTTATTTTTTTTACAAGATTTATTTATTTAAAAGACAGATTTATAGAGAAAGAGATATCTTCCATCTGCTGATTCACTCCCCAAATGGCCACAATGGTCGGGCCTGGGCCAGGCCAAAGCCAGGAGCCCAGAACTTCATTGAGTTTCCCACGTTGGTGGCAGGGTCCTAAGCACTTGGGCCACCATCTTCTGCCTTCCCAGGTGCGTTAGCAGGGAGCTAGATCAGAAATGGAGCCATCAGGACCGGGGCTGGTGTTTGTATGGGATGCTGGCATCGCAGGCAACAGCCTGAGCTGCTGCACCACAATGCCAGCCCTTGGAGGCATATATTTTATATGTGTATTTTATTTAAAATTTCTAATCATCCTTCTTTTTATATTTATTTTGTTTAGTTGAAGGACAGAGGCTGGCACCACGGCTCACTTGGCTAATCCTCCGCCTGTGGCGCCGGCACCCCTGTGGCTGGGGCACCAGATTCTGTCCCAGTTGCTCCTCTTCCAGTCCAGCTCTCTGCTGTGGCCTGGGAGTGCAGTGGAGGATGGCCCAAGTCCTTGGGCCCTGCACCCGCATGGGAGACCAGGAGAAAGCACCTGGCTCCTGGCTTTGGATCAGCACAGCGTGCCGGCTGTAGCAGCCATTTGGGGGGCGAACCAACGGCAAAGGAAGACCTTTCTCTCTGTCTTTCTCTCTCTCTAACTCTGCCTGTCAAAAAAAAAAAAAAAAAAAAAAAAAAAAAAAAAAAAAAAGAGTTACAGAGAGAGAGAGGTTTTCTATCCACTGGTTCACTCCCCAAATGGCCACAACAGCCGGAGCTGAACTGATCTAAAGGTGCCAGGAGCTTCTTCCTGGTCTCCCATGTGGGTGCAGGGGCCCAAAGAATTGGGCCATCCTCCACTGCTTTCCCAGGCGCATTGGTAGGGAGTTGGATCAGAAGTGGAGCAGCTGGGACTCTAACCAGTGCCTATGTGAGATGCTGGTGCTACAGGCCAAGGCTTCAACCCGCTGCACCCAGCACCAGTCTCTAATCATTCACTTTTTTTTTTTTTTTTTTTTTTTGGACAGGCAGAGTGGACAGTGAGAGAGAGAGACAGAGGGAAAGGTCTTCCTTTTGCCGTTGGTTCACCCTCCAATGGCCGCTGTGGCTGGCACGTTGCGGCCGGCGCACCGCGCTGATCCGATGGCAGGAGCCAGGCACTTCTCCTGGTCTCCCATGGGGTGCAGGGCCCGAGCACCTGGGCCATCCTCCACTGCACTCCCTGGCCACAGCAGAGGGCTGGCCTGGAAGAGGGGCAACCGGGACAGAATCCAGCGCCCCGACCGGGACTAAAACCCGGTGTGCCGGCACCGCAAGGCGGAGGATTAGCCTAGTGAGCCGCGGCGCCGGCCTAATCATTCACTTTTATATAATTATTATTCTGGGACAGAATTGAAAGTTTTTTTTTTAAAGATTTATTTATTTATTTGAAAGAGCCACACAGAAGAGAGGCAGAGAGAGAGAGAGATCTTCTATCTGCTGCCTCACTCCCCAGCTAGCTGCAACGGCCAGAGCTACACTGATCTAAAGCCAGGAGCCAGGAGCTTCCTCCAGGTTTCCCACATGGTTGCAGGGGCCCAAGGACTTGCGCCATCTTGTACTGCTTTCCCAGGCCATAGCAGAGAGCTGGATCAGAAGTGGAGCAGCCGGGTCTTGAGCCAGCGCCCATATGGGATGCCGGCGCTTCAGTTCAGGGCGTTATCCTGCTGCGCCTCAGCACTGGCCCAGAATTGAGTTTTTGAAAGCAAAACCAACTTGTCCGTTTTCATAGGTGGTTTGAGAAGCGTTGGATGGTGGTGACAAAGGACGTAACTTTAAAAGCAGATGGACTTGGGTTGGCTTCCCTTCCCTGGATCTCCCTTCCCCATCTGACTGCCTCCCACAGGGCTAGAGAGAGGGACACATGTTCAGGTGTCTGTGCTCTGGACCAGGTGAGGATAGAAGGTTGAGGGAAACAGAGGAGACCCTGAAGCCGGAGGAGTGATGACAGATAACTGCAGAGACTTCCTGGAGCAAGTGAGGCCTTAGCTATGCCAGGAAACAGGGGGCTTCTGTAGCAAGACCAGGCACCCTGGCAGACCCAGCTCTGGGCTCCAGCCCCAGAGCAAGGAGCCTGGAGGTGGGCAGAAGCTCAGCCCCCAGTGAAAGCAGGCAGGCAGGCCACGTTCCTGTGGTCTTTAAGATCAATCTTGACAGATTAGCAGCTCTGCTTTTCTTGGTTCAGGCACAAGAGCCCCACGTGGGGAGCTGTGCTGCTGGAGAAGGCAGAGCTGGTGAAAGCCCAGATGTGGTCCTGGCCCTTCTCCGAAGCTTGTGGGGCTCCAGGCCAGGACCAGCCCCACGCCAGCTCCTCAAGGAGAGGGAGGGCCCTAGCCTGAGCTCCACCCACACAAGTCCCGCGCGGCAGAGGACGAGATGCTGGCACCTTTGGGTCATTCGTTGTCCTGCACACTCTCTCTGCCTAGCTCTGGGGCGGCCAGTCACAGTGACCCAAATAAAAATCCGGGGCCAGCCTCACCTTTCCTGGGTGGCTGCAGGAGTCTGTGCCCAGCTCCTGCCTGATGCAGGCCAAGAGTCCAGACCCAGGCAAGTGAGGCAGCCACAGGGAAGCCCCGGCCCTCCCAGGGAGCTGAGTTCAGTGGATCTCTTAGGAGAGGCCTTGGCCGGAGGAAAGAAAATGGGAAGTGTCCATCCCAAACACTGAGTGCAGATAGGACTGTCCAGGGATGGGATGGACAGGGTGGGGGCATTGGGTAGCAAAGCCTCTGCTCTTAGGAGCCCCTGCTGGGGGAAGCCCAAGCCTGACCTGTGGTGCTTCACAAAAGTAAGCCCACTGACAGCTGGCCTTGTGGCGTCTCTGCCCCTGCCTGGTTCCCCAGGGTGTAGCACGGGAAAGTTTTCTGTGGCGGGACAACTTGAAATCGTAGTTCAGCTCAGGTGACTGGAATAAGCAACACGCTGTTGCATCTACATGCTGCTGCTCAGCCCGTCCAGAGTGAGGGTCCAAGCCAGAGACCTGCTGCAAAGCCTGCTCCGAGAGGCCAGCTCCCAGGGAGCGAGATCGCCAAGTGAGGCAATGCCTGGACTCAGAAACCGACGCTGGGCCCTGGTCAGGGCCGCCCCTGTACTGCTGTCTCCACCAGCTCCAAGGTCACCATGAGCCGTGAACCTCTGACCCGTGAGGGGCTGGGTCCACCTCATTCCCCACCCTGCTCCACCCTGGCTAGCACAGGGGGTAATGGCAGAACTTGGCTTAGCGCCATGGTCACCCGCAGGCCGTCTTGGTCCCACCCAGCCCCGACCTGTGCTCCTGGGCCCTTCCCTCGCTGCGCAGAGGCTGCTGCGTGCACAGGTGCCCCTGAGAGCCAGGCCCTTCCCCCAGCCCTGAGAAGGGACAAGGTGAGAACGACCCCCGACTGACTGGATCCCATGTGCCCACGTGGTTCCCCCGATGGAAAGACTCCTTCCTCAGAAGCAGCAGTTCTGCTCGTGGCCCCGTCTTCCTCAGTGGAAAAGGAAAAGCCCAGGAGGCAGCAAGGTGAGCACAGCAGCTTGTGGCCAGCACTCAAGGTCTGGGAAGGGCTGCTCACCCTGGAGACGGGGCTCCCAACCCAGCCCTGTCCCCGGGGTGCCCGCAGTCAAGAGCCTCAGAGAGGGGCGTTGAGAGGACACCCAGGGCTGGGCTGCATCTGCAGGCCAAGGAGAGCTGCCAGCATGAGCCCGGCTGCACCCGAGGTGCAGGTGTGGCAGGACAGGGTGAGCCTGGCACCATCCGTCTCTGCTCCTGTCCTTGCTCGCTCTCCGCCATGCAGGCGCACTCCAAGAGCAGGGAAGCACCAGCCTCTCTCTGCCCTGCGTCTGAGTCCCAGGGCCAACCTCTGTGAGCAGCAACCCTCTCCTCGTCCTGCCTTGTGCTCCTCTGAGGGTGCGGCTGGGGGCTGAATGCATAGGGACATGCAGTGTAGCCACCATGTTCTCTCCAGCTGGGGTGGCTTGATTTTTAACACAGGCCATGACGGCCTCACTGCTGGCTGCAGCTCAGACCTTTCTCGCCGTGGGCCTGGACTCCAGGAAGTAGAGAGCTGTAGAAGCTGGAGCAGAAGTGGCAAAGTCCCACTGTGCTCATTGGGCCTTAGCAGTGCAGTGAGGATGGTCACAGGAAGTGGGGAGGGGCTTCTTTGCCCCTGGTCATTGATCCTCGGGCTTGGAGCCCTGCCAGCACCCATGCCAGCCTCCATGTTTCATTCATGCTGTCCTAGCAAAGACTGCATACAGCAACACGCTCCCTTTGCTCAGCTGGGGCCAGTGAAAAGCCCTTGGGTTTGGAGATGGGCAAACCTGGCCTCCAGAGCCAGCCCTGCCACAGCTGGCTGTGTGACCCTCGACAAGTGCCTTAGGCGTGCTGAGCTCCAGTCTTCCTGCCTGCAAAATGGGAACAGAGTCTCGATTTCTTAAGACAGCTGTGGGGATTGCCTGCGATGGCTGCATGAGGCGAGTGGCCCGGTGCCTGGCCTGACGGTGGGTGCTCAGTCGCAGGTGGAGAGTGGGGCTGTGCTGCCCCTGCCCCCTACTGCTTCAGCCCTGGCAGAGACCTTCCGGTGCTATGTCTCAGTTGAGAGCTGTCAGGACTCGCACAGACTGCGTACCAGCCAGGTGATTGGCACGTGTTGATACAGGAATGCTTACACATTGAGAACCACACAGGATGCAACTGATAGCTTGTAATTTGGTTGAGGAAAAAAGGCTTCTGATTACCTGACAGAGCTGTCAGCGCACTAGGGAGCTCGTGCGTCCTGGGCCCTCCCCCTGGGTAGCACTGCCCCCCAAACAGCATGCATGCTGGGTCCTGCAGCCTGGGCTGCTTCCCCATGGCATTGTCTTGAGAATTGCTACTGGGGACTGCGTTGTGGATGGCCACAAACCCATATCTGAGTGCCTGGTTCAAGTCCCAGCTACTCTGCTTCCGTTCCAGCATTCCTGCTAACATATACTCTGGGTGACAGCAGATGATGGCTCAAGTTCTTGGGTCCCTGCCACCCACATGGGAAACCCAAATGGAGTTCCTGGCTCCTGGCTTCAGCCTGGCCTGGCCCCAGCTATTTCAGGCATTTGGGGATTGAACCAACAGATGGAAGATATCTCTCTGTGTGTGTCACTCTGCCTTTCAAATAATAAACTCAAGAAAAAAAAAACAAAAACCACAACTGTTACTTAAACAGGCAGTGTGGATTCCATTGGCTCCAAGCAGCACAAGTCCTGCCTGTGGCAGGCTTCCCCCCGCAGAAAGAGCCTGGCCCAGCGCTCAGCGTGTAGGGCTTTCCACATACATGTGCCATTAGAGGGTCACCTCCCCGCCCTGCAACTGAGGAGTCTGTTCTCTGGAAAGCTTTGCCTGCCTTGAGGCTGCCACGGTTCTTTTTTTTTTTAAAGCAATGAACAAGACTTGCTTTGTTTAAAAAAAAAATTCATTTATTTTCATTTTATTTGAAAGAGAGAGAGACAGATTTTCTCAATGACTAGTTCACTCTCCAAATACCTGTAACAACCAGGACTGGACCTGGCTGAAGCCAGGAGCCAGGAATTCCATTTGGGTCTGCCGCATGGGTGGCAGGGACCCAAGTATATGAGCCTACACCTGCTGCCTCCCAGGGTGCACATTAGCAGGAAGCTGGAGTGGGGAGCAGAGCGAGGACTCAAACCCAGGTACTCTGACAGGGATATGGACATTGTAAACAACATCTCTCTCTCTCTCTCTCTCTCTCTCTCTCTCTCTCTTTCTCTCTCTTTCTCTCTCTCTTAGATTTATTTATTATTTGAGAGGCAGAGTTACAGACAGAGAGAGGGAGAGGTCTCCATCTGCTTGTTCATTCCCCAAATGGCCACAAAGGCTGGAACTGGGCTGATCTGAAGCCAGGAGCCAGGAGCTTCTTCCTGGTCTCCCATATGGGTACAGGGGCCCAAGCACATAGGCTGTCTTCCACTGCTTTCCCAGGCTATCAGCAGAGAGCTGGAAGGAAGTGAAGCAGACAGGACTTGAACCAGCACACATATGGGATGCCAGCGCTACAGACAGAGGCTTAATCTACTACACCACAGTGCCCTGTGAGCAGCATCTTAACCCCTATGCTAAACGCCAGCTCTGCCACCATCCTTTGTGCAAGCCCATTGGTAAAGTTTCTGGACCTGGCACTGTAGCTCCCACCTACTAATCCTTATCTGTCTTTATTTCTGGTTTGCCTTGGGCCACACTTGTTGACCCAGTGAACTGCGGACGCTCCCGTTTCCCTTGCCCTTACCTGTCCTGTTGCCACACTCCTCAGGCTTCGGTGACAGGTGGAAGCAGGATCCCGCTGCCCCATTTGTGTGCTCTGCTTCCCCCGAGCCTGCTGTGTGGATTCCTTTCCTGCAGCACTGGCCTCCTCCCCCACCCCCAGCAGCAATGAGAGATGTCAGATTCTAGACCACTCTTCCCTCCAAACATCGAGTTTGGCGGTCTCCCTCAACTGGCTCGTGTCTGTTCAGTCGTGCGGTGCATTTTTATTGAGTGTCAGGCACTGTGGCGGACATGGTGCAGACATGAGGCGAGTGTTTGGTGCAGTGGTTAGGATGCCGGTGCCTGGGTTGGAGTCCTAGCCCCACCTCCAATTCCAGTTTCCAGCTAACGTGCACCCTGAGAGGCAGCAGGTGATGACTCAAGTACTTGAGTCCTGGCCACCCACGTGGAGACCTGGATTGAGTTCTTGGCTCCTGACTTCAGCCTGGCCCAGCCCTGGCCTTTGTGGGCAGGGCTCCCAGCAGATGGGGGATGTCTCTGTGTTTATTTCTGTTTCTCTCTGCGTGTGTGTGTCTGCCTTTCAAATAAATGAAAATTTATAAAAGTAAAATGTAGTTCTGGTCTAAGTTCGCCATTAGGGGAGTAAGCTAGAGTTGCACCTCAGGGTTCTGGTGACATCAGAGCCAGGTGGAAAAGTGGGAGACTTGGCTGGGTGCACCCCCATCTCTGCATCCAAGCACCTGGCCCTGACCTGGCCACCGCACCTTCCGTTACTGAACGAGTGGCGTCTCAGCCTGTTGTCCATTCACTACTGGGTGATGCATAAGGAAAGAAGCTGATGTGGCTCAGACTCTGGTAGCTGGACGTTCATGCAACATGGCACTGAAGAGCAGTCCCTCGAGCCCCAGGCAGTGGTCCTCTCCAAGAGGGGTGCCCCCAACCCAAAACGTGTGCTAGAAGCCCTGCCTACCCTACCTACTACACCATTACCTTGGGCCTCCAGCCTCCACATGCATTTTGCTGGGGACAGAACACATTCTAGCCGTCGCAGGGGGCTGTGGGGGAGGCCCACGCCTGCCCTGGGCTGCAGGCTGTCACACAGTAGCTCTGCAGGCTGTGACAGGAATCAGGATGGCAGCTCTGGAGCCTCGCAAAGCTGGCTTCCGAGGGACTTTGCCCGGACCAGGACTGTTCACAGACAGAAATGACATCTGAAAAGGCGCCTCTGAGCAAGCCTTCTTGGCACACACAGCCCAGTCAGGCCCAAACAAAAGACTGTTGATGACATTTCTTCCGCACAAGTCACGAAAAGCTTCAGACTTTGGGTGAGCAGTTTCTGCTTCCGCTTCAAAGCCCATAAAGGATGACAAATGACTTGGGGAAGTGCGGCTCCAGCGTTTAAGTCAGAGCACCACCATCCCCCGCCCCTCCCCGAACTGGGCGTGTCTGCACAGCATGTGGTCTTAATCCTGGGAGCCCCCTGCAGAGGCTCCAGCATGGCAGAGCCCTTGGTGGGTGGGGGGACCATGGGAGAAGCTTCCTCCATGTCCTCCACCTCTGCGGAGGGCTGGGACCAGGCCTCCAGCCAGATCAGCACCTCCCGGGTCCCCATCTGGACCCTGCCCCTTGGTAACCATTCACCTCACCCCCCTAGGAAGATTCTGCCCCCTCCCCAGCTCCCTAAGCACCCATCCTGTGCCAGGCCTTGCACAGAGCTCTGGGGGCAGTGACAAATAAGAAACAGCTGTTGCCTCCCAGGAGTTACAGTGGATGGGCAGTGTGGTGACTGCAGGCCCAGAGCAAGCCCGGGGAGTCGTGCATGCTCCCAGAGGGACACCCGACCACACTACAGGCAGGAGAGGCTTAAGGGATGACACCCTTGCCACCTGCTGGAGGACAGTTTTAGAGACTGGACGGGCAAGGCTCCTGGGGAAGGCACTGGCACTGAGGAGACACAGCTTGCAGGTAATCTGGCCTATCTGGAGCACCAGCACAGGCCGTGAGAGCCGTGGGTGTCTTGCTGAGAAGTCTGCACTTTGTTACAAGTCAGGCAAGGTTTCTGAGCATGGAGGGAAGGACAGCATTAGATGTGCCTGAAATGGGGAGGAGCGTTGGAGGAGGGGGCCCCTGGGAGGCGGAGATGAGGGCAGGCCTGGGTTCTCCAAGTTTAAGGGGAGAAGTGGCTACATGAGCTGACTGGGTGGGGGGCGGGTGTGGGTAGGAGGAAAGGCAGATCTGCGCTGTGATGACACGGTGTCCTGGGTAGGGGCTGCCGGGAGTTCTCTCGGGGAAATGCTGTGGTTGAGGCTCTCGTGGGGCATCCTGGGAGCTGGGAGCACCCACCTCCTCCTGGGATTTTTCTCTCTGTCGTCGATAGTATTGCTGTGAACGCTGTTTATATATATATATATATATATATATATATATATATATATATATACACACACACACGCACACATTTATTTGAAAGTCAGAGTTACACAGAGATCTTCCGTCCGATGGTTCACTCCCCAGATGGCCGCAACAGCCAGAGCTGTGCTGATCTGGAACCAGGAGTCAGGAGCTTCTTCTGGGTCTCCCTTAGGGGTGCAGGGGCCTAAGGACTTTGGGCCATCTTGTACTGCCTTCCCAGGCCACAGCAGGGAGCTGGATTGAAGAGGAGCAGCCGGGACTAGAACCAGTGCCCATATGGGATGCCAGCGATTCAGGCCATGGTGTTAACCCCCTGCGCCACAGCGCTGGCCCCAGTGAATGCTGTTTATATAGGCAGTCCTGTGGCCAACTCGTGTCCATGACCCTTTTTTGCCACCAGACTCCTCACCTCAATACCTGTGTGCCCAAACTTCCACGTGCTGGGCTCCGCTCTGGATGCTAAGGGACAGAAGTAATCCCTACCCTTTGAACCACAGTGGAGAAGAGTCAGGCATGAAGACCAAGCTATACAGGGGGTTGTCCGTATAAGGTGCCCTGAACACTCAGAAAGCAACACCTGACTAAACTGGGGGCTCGGGGAGGCCTTTTGTTCTAAGATGGGCTTCTAGGCTCCCTCTTCCCTTGCCGTTATCGCTTGTAAGTCTTCGTGACCTTAATTCTAGTTATCTGCTTCCTGTGTTTTTTTAATTTGATGGGTTTTTTTAAAAAGATGTATTTATTTGAAAAACAGAGTTACACAGAGAGTTCTTCCATCCACTGGTTCACTCCCCCAAATGGCCACAACAGCCAGGGCTGGCCAACTCTGGGCCATCTTGTGCTGCCTTCCCAGGCGTGTTAGCAGGAAGCTGGATTGGAAAGTAGAGCAGCCAGACTCGGAACTGGTGCTTGTATAGGATGCTGGCCTTGCAGGCTGTGGCTTAACCTGCTGCACCACAATGCTGCCCCAGCTTCTTGCATTAAAAAGTCAGAGAAGGGGACTGACGCTGTGGTGAGGAAGGCTAAGCTGTGGCCTGTGAAGCTGGCATTCCAAGTGGGCGCCAGTTCGTGTCCCAGCTGCGCCTCTTCCGATCCAGCTCTCTGCTAATGGCCTGGGAAAGCAGAGGAAGATGGCCCAAGTGCTTGGGCCCCTGCACCCACATGAGAGACCCAGAAGAAGCTCCTGATTCATCCCAGCTGTGTCTGTGGCAGCCATTTGGGGAGTGAACCTGTGGATGGAAGACCTCTCTCTGTCTCTTCCCCTCTATGTCTGTAACTCTACCTCTCAAATAAATAAAGAGAATCTTAAAAAAAAATTTTTTTTAAAGCCAGACAAGACCTTTTCATTGTTTCACTGGTGATGGGTGTCACCATCATTCAGTTGAAAGTTCTTTCTGTGTGTCTTTGTTTTGCATTCGTCAGAGGTGAGTGCTCTAAGTGTCAGTGGTCAGGGATACATCATGCCTGCAGCTCCCCAAAATATGTGATCTGTGGGGCTGAAGTTTTGTTTTTAAAACGATTTTATTATTTGAGAGGGAGAGACAGAGATCTTCCATCCACTGGTTCACTCCCCGAATGGCTGCACGGCTGGGGCTGGGCCAGGCGAAGCCAGGAGTCTGGAACTCCACCCAGATCTCTCAGGAACCCAAGCACTTGGGCCATCTGCTGCTGCTTTCCCAGGCCATTAGCAGAGAGCTGGATCGGAAGTGGAGCAGCCGGGACTCGGACCGGCAGTCATGTGGGATGGCGGCTTAACCTGCTGCTTGTGATGCCAGGGGAGCTGAGGTTTTCCTGGCTTCTGAAGGCCATGTTCAGCCAGAGCTAAGGAGCTCTGCATTTCCTTGGAGTCACCACGGTCTGCTCCACACTCCCCTATTCTCTCAACGCTGCCTCTTCTCAGAGACATCAAGGTAAGGGTGTGTCTTAGCCCCCTTCCACATCTGGGGCAGATGCCTGGGGAGTTTCTTTTCCTCCTCTGCTGTGAGCCTGCAGCACTGGGAGGAGTTGTCTTTCAGGGCAGAAGCGGCCAGGGAAGGGTTGTTGAAGAAGGTGGCATTTCACCAAGCCTCAAAGATGACATGGGAACCAGGTGGCGGAAACATAGCACAGCTGGCCTTGTAAAACAGAGGATGCGTAAACCGGGCAGGTGGGGCACACACAATCGCTCAGAGAACCACAGTGGGCCGGCTGGGCTGGGCCTGGTATTGTGCCCCAGAATGCTGGAACGCAAGGCCAGAGGAGTTTTCCGGGGCCGGATCTGGGAATCCTTGCAAGTCACTCCCTCAGGACTTCAGATTCTGTCCAGAAGGACCAAGGGATTAGTGCCACCTCTTAGCCAAGAGACAGGAGAGTGATTTGCTGTTTTGAAAGATTACTCTGTCCCAGTATTCCATACTGAGAGAGGGAACTTGAAAAATAGGGCCTAGGAAGACAGAGTCATGGAGATGGAGAGTAGAGACTGTGAGGACCGTGGGGGATGCAGCCTAAGTGTCCCTCCTCTTCTCCCAGAATGCCCTAGAGGGCAATTCTCTTCTCAGCCCATACCACTCCCCCCACCAGCACTGCGTGGTGTGATGTCATCACTACCCACGTCCCCCTCTGGGCCAGGGACTACATGTTTTTCCTCTCTGGCCAGTCCTAGCACCCAGCAGTACCTGCTCCAGAACTGACTTGAAGATGAACTAAATATGGAAGGTCAGAGAGAGGGAAGATTCTGGGCCGACTCCTAAGTTTCTGGCTTCAAAGACAGGAAAAAGGGGAGTGGCTTTCATGGAGCTAAGGGACCCAAGAAGGGCAGTTGTTTCTGGGTTCAGATTTCTGGCTCTGAGCAGGAAGAGGAAAGGACAGAGGTCATGCCTGCAGTTGTGGCTGGAATGAATTTGATGTGCTGCTGGGATGCTCTAAGAGAGAGGCAGATGGTCATTTGCATTTGTGGGTCTGTAGTTCAGAGGGGAGAGGTCAGAGCTGGAGGTGATGCATGGGGAGTTGTCAGCGCTTGGGTGAAGTTTTGGGGGTGAATAGGGTCGTGCAGGGCAAGTGTGTAAAACTGGCTCCCAAACCAGCAGCTTACAAGCCAGATCCACCTGCTTTGTTTTTTTTTTTTTAAAGGAGCTCCATCTCTCTCCTCTTTTTTAATATTTATTTTTTATTTATTTGAAAGGCAGAGTTACAGAGGGGCAGAGGCAGAGACCGAGAGAGAGAGAGAGAGCGCGCGAGCGAGTGAGAGAGAGAGGTCTTCCATCTGCTGGTTTACTCCCCAGATGGTGAAAACGGCTGGAGCTGGGCCTATCTGAAACCAGGAGCCAGGAGCTTTTTCCAGGTCTCCCATAAGGGTGCAGGGGCTCAAGCACTTGGGCCGTCTTCTACTGCTTTCCCAGGCCATAGCCGAGAGCTGGATTGGAAGTGGAGCGGCCAGGACTCGAACTGGTGCCCATATAGGATGCCGGCACTGCAGAGGCTGCTTTATCCGCTATACCACAGTGCCGGCCCCAGCACAGTGTTTTTAACATGAGAAGTTTTAGGCAGCATGCAACTCCAACTTGCCACAACCCTACTGCTTCTTGTTGTCTTACACTGGGCCCAGTGTCCATACTTGTGGTACCTTCTTGACATTTCAGTTTGTAATTTTTTAAAAATTATGTATTTAGGGGCCAGCACTGTGGCATAATGGATAAAGCCACTGCCTGCAGTGCCAGCATCTCTTAAGGGCTTCAGTTCAAGTCCTGGCTGCTCCACTTCCTATCCAGCTCTCTGCCATGGCCTGGGAAAGCAGTAGAAGATGGCCCAAGTCCTTGGGCCCCTGCACTGATGTGGGGGGCCCCTGCACTGATGTGGGAGACCCGGAGGAAGCTCCTGGCTCCTGGCTTTGGATCAGTGCAGCTCCGGCCATTGCAGCCAGTTGGGGAGTGAACCAGCGGATGGAAGACCTCTCTCTCCCTCTTTCTCTCTCTGACTGTCCTCTCTCTGTGTAACTCTGACTTTCAAATAAATAAATCTTTTTTAAAAATTATATATTTATATTTTATGTATTTTAAGGTGAGAAAGTGACAGAGACAAATACAAGGAGAGACCTTCCCTTTGCTGAGTTCACTCCCCAAATATCCCCTGCAACATTTGGGCAAGGTTTGGCCAGGCAGAAGCCAGAGAGCCTAGAACTTAATCCAAGTCTCCCACACCGGTGGCAGGGACCCAAGTACCTGCTGCCTCCCAGGGTGCACATTAGCAGGAAGCTGGAATTGGAAGGAGAGCCAGGACCTGGTCGCAGGGCATCTCAACTGTTGTACCAAATGCCCACCCTGTTTTTATTTTTATTTTTATTTTTTTTTTGACAGGCAGAGTTAGACAGAGAGAGAGAGAGACAGAAAGAAAGGTCTTCCTTTTCCGTTGGTTCACTCCACTAATGGCCGTAACAACCAGCGCGCTGTGCCGATCCGAAGCCAGGAGCCAGGTGCTTCTTCTGGTCTCCCATGCGGGTGCACAGCCCAAGGACCTGGGCCATCCTCCACTGTACTCCCGGGCCACAGCAGAGAGCTAGACTGGAAGAGGAGCAACCGGACAGAATCCGGCACCCGGACCGGGACTAGAACCCAGAGTGCCAGTACTGCAGGCAGAGGATTAGCCAAGTGAGCTGCGGCACTGGCCTGTTTTTAATTTTTTTTTAAATTTATTTATTTGTTTGAAAGGCAGAGTTAGAGAGGTAGAGGCATAGGCAGAGAGAGAGAGAGAGAGAGAGAGGGAGGTCTTCCATCCACTGGTTCGCTCCCCAGATGGCCACAATGGCCAGAACTACGCCGATCCAAAGCCAGAAGCCAGGAGCTTCTTCCAGGTCTACCACGTGGGTGCAGGGGCCCAAACACTTGGGCCATCTTCTACTGTTTTCCCAGGCCATCAGAAGAGAGCTGGATCGGCAGTGGAGTATCTGGGACTCGAACTGGCGCCCATATGGGATGCTGGCACAGCAGGCAGCAGCTTTACCCACTCTGCCACAGCGCCGCCCCCCTGGTTTTAATTTTGAAAGAAGAAAAAGAAAACCAACGGACAAAGCTCTGGGGAATGCCAACATGTAAGAGATTTATAAGAAGAAATGATGGAGGGGAGTGGACAAGAATGGCCAGAGATATGGGAGGAGATAAGGAGAGAACAAATTTTGTTTTCTGAAATTATGAGATGCAATGTATAGTAAAGTATAAAATGCGGATTCTGGGGTGAGTGTGCCACACAGTGGGTAAAACGCTGCTTGAGATGCCCACGTGCCACGTCAGAGAGCCTGGGTTCAGGTTCCCTTCTGCTTTTCTACCCAGCTTGCTGCTAATGCTCACACTGGGAAGCAGCAGGCTGAAGTACGTGGATCCCTGCCACCCACGTGGGAGACCTGGACAGGATTCTGGGCTGGCTTATTAGGCCCTGAGCTTCCCCAGATGTTGTCGACATTTGTCGAGTGAACCAGCAGATAGAAGATCCGTATCTCTCTCCTTCCCCTCCCCATTTCTACCTTCAAATAGATTAAAAAATAATAATAATGGGGCAGCATTGTGACATTGGGTTAAGCCATTGCCTGGGACTCCCACATCTTGTATCAGAGCACCTGGATCGCGTCATCTCTCTGCTTTGAGTCCAGCTTCCTGCTGATGCACCTGGGAGGCAGCAGGTGATGCCCCACAGACTTGGGTTCCTGCCATCCACATGGGAGACCTGGATGGATTTGCTGGCTTCAGCCTGGCCCAGCCTTGGCTATTGCAGCCACTTGGGTAATAAACAGGCAGGTAGAAAATCTCTCCTGTTACTTTGCCTTTCAAATAAATCGTTTAAAAATAAACAAATGAAGCTTTAAAAAAAATAAAGACACACAGGAATAGATTTTTAAAGATAAATGAAGTGTGGCTTCTGTTTATCCAGCGATTCCACTTCTGAATATTTAACACACGGAAATAACCGTATCTGTGTATGCATTAGTGGGATGTGCTTGTTGCAGTGTGTTTATATTAAGAGCAAACACTTGGAAATGGCCTAAATGTCTGTCGGCCCAGAATGATTAATAGCCTGTGTGCACGTGATGAAATAGCATGCAGTCGTGAAAAGTGGCAGTGGCAGTGTGCGCTGACTGCCGTGACCCACACATGACTGTTAGAGTTTTTAAAAGCAGGTTTCAGAACTGCATACATGAGACACTTCGATTTATATGAAATGTCTGTTTATGGGAGGAAAAGTCTGGAATCCTTCAAACACAAATCAGAAGAACCTCCCAACAGCTAAATGTAGGAGGCCTCTCTCTGGCCTCCCTGCCGTTGGCCTCTCTGTGGCTGCTGACATCACTGACCTTTCTTGGCTTGCTGCCCCTTGTCTTCTTTCCCTGACATTCGTCCCTCAGGCTGGCACTCAGGGCTGAAAAATGGCAGACTCGGTCCTGGGAGAACCCTGCGGCTGGCTTATGTCCTGGGCACACCCAGAGCAGGCCACTCACTGGGCAGTTCTTCCTGGAAAGGAGCAGCGAGGGCCGATGTTGGCCTGGCCCTTGGTCCCCTTGAGTCTGCATAACTCTCCCAGAATTAAACCCTTCCCAGGGTCTCTGGGTACAAGGCTCCTCTCCTTGCCCACCCCCCCCACCCACTGGCAGAGTCGCCTGGCTGTCCCCTCTCTCCCACGCCTTCGGTTCAATCAAGGGTTTATTTTTAACAGTGTTGTGTATGTGGTGCTTAAATCCTGGCAAAATACCAGAGCTTTGGGATAGACACCCGAGATGGAAATAGTCTCCCACAGCCTCCCTTCCTTTCAAGCTTTCCCTTTTAAAGAGAGAAAGCAGCTTAGCTCAACTGTAGACAGCCCTACCGAGAGTCCCTGGACACCAGCACCCAGTAGCCGACTTGCAGCCTTGGCCGTGGAGGTTAGGCTGGCGGCTGCACCTGCTACCTCTTCAGGGCTGTCCTCAGTCCAGGGAGCGGATAGCTCCTGCCAGTTTCCTGGGCTCAGTGGGCCTAGAGCCCTGTGTCTCAGAATCCCCATCCCGTGGAGATCGCCTGGGCCATCCCCTATGTAACTGCCGGGGACTCTGGGTCTGGAGAAGCAGCCTGGTCCATTTCAGTAATCTGAGAGTTTTGACTCCAAAAAGTCAAACTTGGGCTCGCTGTAGCTTCCCCTGCGGTCCTGGTCCTGCCTGCCACAGCCACACAGAGCAGGCCTAACCCCTGTTCTCGGCAGCTGTGCAGGGATTTGAAGCTGGTGCTGTGGGCCTCCAGGCTCTCTGCCCTGGCTGTCACCGGGGTCTCTTCTGTGGGTCAGTTGCATGTGGCTGCTGTTTCCTTGAGGAGACCCCCACAGCACAGCGTGGGTTTACGCAGGGGTCCCACAGGGAGGAGATGAGGCAAGCTGCTCCCCCTTCCTGGTGTTCCTTGTAATGCCTGGGACCCGAGACACAGCTCTTCCTGGTCAAATCACATTGGCCCTGAGCCGATTTTCAACACACTGCACCCAGGCCCCTTTCCCTTTCAGCTTGGTGTATCTGCTGGAATTCATGAGCCCAGGCCATGCCTGGCAAGGTGGCTGCCGCTCTGCAGCTTTGTGGACCCTCCCTGGGCCTCCAGCATAAACCTTTCCTTTCCTTTCTCTTTGTCTTACATATATCTTGGTGGTGGAGCCATTCTATCTTAGTCCAAACAGTATATGTAAAACAGGGACTGAGGTAAGCCCAGAGCAGGCTCTTGCCCGTGCTCCATAGGCAGTGAGTAGGATTGTTAGCCAGGCACTGGACCCTCTGGGCAGCCTGCCTTCTAGGCCACCTTGCCGTCCATCTCTCATACCTTGCTGATCCTGCCCAAAAGGGCATTTGCATGTGCTCCCCTGGGACCTCAGCACAGTCCACGTGTGGCCTGTGAGTGCCCCATGCTGGCACTCATCCCTTGAGTAAGTGCTGCAGAGTTCCAGACTCTGGCATCAGAAACCCTGGCTCAGCACCAGCTCACTTTGGCCAAATCGCTTGAGCTCTTTGATCCTGAGTGTCTTTGTGTGTCCACGAAGGGGAATATCCCACCCTTCCTTATTCAGAAAGGTTTCCTGAAGCGAGGCTGATATGGTGTAATGAAAGATCATAGGTAAGAGAAAGGTGATGGTGATCATTTCGTGAGCGTTCATTGGAAACTTACCGATCTGTCAGCACTGTGAGTGGACCTGCAGGAGGAATCCCAGGAGCCCGGTTGAGTTGCAGTCGAGCGTGAGTGTGGCTGTGCCGCCGGGTCACAGCAGCTGTAGGCCAGGCTATGGGAGCAAGGGCGCCCAAACCTGGGGGAAGAGAGCCCAGGACAAGGCAGAGCAAGGCCCTCCCAGGAAGGCTGGGGACAGACGGCCATCGCTGCTCTAGTCTGGTGTCGAGACGAGTGTGGAAAGCCCATGGGAAACGAGGCAGGAAGAGCTCAAGGATGGAACTAGAGGTGGAGGCCTTGGCAACAGCCGTGTCTTCACAGGGGTGGGGATGGGAGTTGCGTGACACTGACAGAGCAGCGTGGGGACGCGAGGCCTGTAGTTCATGCCCACGGACTGTTGCCAGCCAAGCTTGTGCAGCTGGGGGTGGTGTGACCACGATTGTAAAGAGGACGACCACAGAAGAGCATGATGGGACAGTCGATGCGTGAAGGTCCCTAAGGACAGGGGAGGAATGGGCCTGTGGTCCCAGGAGGAGTGACAGCTCGCTCCATCCCATAGCCGGGGAGAGTGGTGGAAGTCCAGACAGATGTGCGTGTACAGAGCAAAAGTGATGGGTCCCCTGTGGCGGCTTCTCCTTCCCCTGGAAAGCAGAACACGGGTGTGTGCTGAGCACAGCGGACAGCCTCATGGGACTGGAAGTTTGCGGAGTGCAGAGAATGGAACAGACTGCTTCCTAGGGTGACCCAAAGACGGCCGAGCAGCCGAGCAGCAGGCCAGGCTGGGCTGAGTGCGCCCGTGGGACTGTCCTCCGGTGGCTGCTGTCCTCTGAGTGCAGGGGCTGGGATTCTAACAGACCTGACCCCTGGTCCAGAAGCCTTGGCCCAGGTTGACCGTGCTTCCTGGGGGAGTCGTGCACACGAAACAGCCTCGGTTCCTCAAGTGAGGAAAAGATTGCTGAGCTTGGGACTGGGATGGGACTGAGTCCTTTCCAGGGTGAGCAACCGGACCAGGATGCATGGCTCCCAAGATGCTCCTCTCCTGGGAGGACAGCAGCAGGTGGTGTCTGGGGCACTGCGTCTGGCAGGCTGCACACAGACACCAGCAGTCCCAGAGCAGCCTGATGGGGAGCTCTGGAGAGAGGCTGTGGGGGCCATGCTGCTGCACTATGTGGGAGGGTCTAGGGCATGAGGCACCAAAGCCCCAGGGCTGTGGCTGTGAAGAGCTGGTAGGAGCATAGGACAGCTGAGAGCCTCCCCCTGTGACGGCAGAGCCTTCAGCTTCCTGATGGGAGCAGAAATGAATGTCAGAGCTGGGGGGTGCTGGCTGGGGCCGCTGGTGGCCATTGGTGGCCATTGGTGAGGCGGCTCCTGCTGTCAGCGCTGCCTCTGACCTGGCACTCCCTTAGTGGGGAGGAGAGCATGGCTGATACCAAAACCTGGAGGGGAGGAAGGAGGCGGAGGAAGCTGGCAGTTACTGAGCAACCCCTGTGCCAAGAACCTCGCACGCCTTACCTCCTTTCACGTCCAGCAGAACCGCGAGGTAGGAGGCATCCTCGGCCCGGCTCAGATGCTTTGCTCAACAAGTGTTCAGTGAGTCTCCGCTGCACGGCAGCTTCTGCCTGCAGGTGCTGGAGGCGGAGCAGTGCCTTCATGCCGCTTCACGCCAGCGGAGCAGCCGTCAGGGAACCAAGATTCACCCCTGAGATGTGCAGCGGAACAGCAGGAAATCAGCCAGCAAAGAAACAAAACTCATCCCTAAGACACGACAGATTGTGGGGGATGCAGCAGCAATGGAAAATCAAAGTTTGAGGGAGGTCCACGGTTTTTTTCGTTATTTTGTAAAGGGTTATTTATCTATTTGAAAGGCAGTGTGACAGAGAGAGAGAGAGAGACAGAGAGAGGTCTTTCATCCACTGGTTCACTCGCCAGATGGCTATAATAAGCCAGGGCTGGGCCAGGGCAAAGCTAGAGCCAGGAACTTTCAGGTCTCCCACGGGGGTGGCAGGGGCCCAGGTACTTAGACCATCTTCTGCTGCTTGCCCAGATTAGAAATGGAACAGCCAAATCTTGAACTGGCAGCCATGTGGGATGCCAGCATTGCAAGTAGTGGATTTACCCGCTATACCACAATGTCAGCTCCCTTCATTATTTTTTATTTCTTTGACAGAGAGCTCATATCTGCTGGCCTGCTCCCCAAATGCCTAAAACAGCCAGAGCTGGACTGAGGCCAAAACCAAGAACCAAGAACTCAATCCAGGTCTCCCATGTGATGGCAGGAACCCAGTTACTGGATCCATCACCACTGCCTCCCAGGTCCGTGTTGCCAGGGAGCTGAGTCAGGAGCAGAGCAGGACTTACACCCCTGCACTGTGACGGGGGGCTGCAAGTGTCTTATCCTCTAGGCTCTTGCCAGGATCACCATTTTTAAGTTTCTATGTGTTTGAAATACAGAGAAGATAAAGATAGCGATAGATCTTCCACCTTCGGGTTCACTCCCTAAGCGCCTGTAACAGCAGGGCTGAGCCAGGTCAAACCCAGGAGCCAAGAACTCAATCCGTGTCTCCAGTGAGGTATTGGGCATCTGAGTACTTGAGCTGTCACCTGCTGCCACCCAGGGAGGATCAGCATTTTAAATAGGGCAGCGGAGAAAGGCGAGGTGACTTTGAAGTAGAAATCTGAAAGAAGTTAAGGAGGAGCCTGCCCGATACTTTGGGGAAAGAGAAAACAGCCCTTGCAAAAGCTCTGTGGAGGGGGCCGGCGCTGTGGTGCAGCTGGTTAAAGCCCTGGCCTGCAGTGCCAGCATCTCATATGGGCGCTGGTTCAAGTCCCAGCTGCTCCACTTCCAATCCAGCTCCCTGCTAAAGTGCCTGGAAGGGTAGCAGAGGATGGCTCAAGTGCTTGGGCCCTGGCAGTCACATGGGAGACCTGGAAGAAGCTCCTGGCTTCGGATCGGCTCAGCTGCGGCTGTTGCGGCCATTTGGGGAGTGAACCAGCAGATGGAAGACTTTCTCTCTCTCTCTCTTCTCTCTCTCTCTCTCTCTCTTCATCTACCTCTCTCTGTAACTCTGTCAAATAAATAAAATCTTAAAAAAAAAAAAAAAGCTTTGTGACTATCTGGAAACAGGAGAGAGGCCCATGTTGAAGGTTTGGGAAGCAATAAAAGAAAAGGAGAGAAAGAGGAGAAAAGTCTGGGTCCTGGGACAGTCCAGGTCATGATGAGGATGGAGGCTTTTGACTTAGGTTTTGAAGGATCCCTCTGGCTGCCTTGATGAGAAGAAAGGGTTGCAAAGCAGGGAGTCCAGTTGCGAGGCTGTTATAACAAACCATAGGAGAACTGACGGTAATGACTTGGGCCACGGTGGACGAGGTAAGAAATCATCATGTGCAGATGTGTTCTGAAGGGAAAGCTGACGGATCGGCTGCCAGTGCAGAGTGTGGGTGGGAGAGAGAGGAACCCAGGCTGACCTCGTGCTCAGCCTGAGCAGCTGGGGAATAAAGGTGCTCAGCTGGAGCGATGACTGCAAGAAGAGCAGGTTTCAGGACGAGCGTTAGAAGCTCCGGTTTAAACGTGTGAAGTTAGGGATGCCTCTCGGATATCCAGGTGGAGATACCAAGACAGGAGGGACATACTCATGTCTGAGGTTTGGGGGATGCCTAGGCTATGAAGATGAATGAGGTCACCAAATACGGGAATGTAGATAGACAGCAGAAGCCAAGACTGAGCCCTGGGAGACACCAATATTTAATTGTGGGGCTGGTGCTGTTGCGGAACGGGTAAAGCCTCCACCTGCAATGTCGGCATCCTATATGGGCGCCGGTTTGTGTCCCAGCTGCTCCACTTCCAATCCAGCTCTCTGCTATGACCTGGGAAAGCAGTGGAAGATGGCCCAAGTCCTTGGGTCCCTGTATACCTGTGGGAGACCCAGAAAAAGCTCCTGGCTTCGGTTTGGCACAACTCCAGCTGTTGTGGCCATCTGGGGATTGAACCAGCAGTTGGAAAACCTCCCCCTCTCTGTCTCTGCCTCTCTCTAACTCTGCCTGTCAAATAAATAAATAAATAGATAAATAAGATCTTTAAGACATATTTAATTGTGTGAGAGATGGGAAATAAAAATTAAAGAGAATAAGAGAGAGGAGTGCCCGGCGTAGAAGTAGGAAAACCAGGAGAATGGGATATTCTGGAGACCAGAGTGTTTCAAGAGGAGTGGAAAGTTCACTGGGAGCAGTACTCTTGCTGGTAGGTAGGGTGAGTGTGTATGTTATTGTCCAAGCTAGCACACTCTACAGAGTGAAAGTGGACAATACTGACTGCTCCAGGATAGCACACGTAAACCAAGATTGAACCCAGGCAAATCAGAAGGTATAGTCACTGTAGGAGTAAGTCAAGTAAGGACCTGGTGCTGTGGCATGGTGGGTGAAGCCACCTGCAACACCAGCATCCCATATGAGCATCGGTTCAAGTCCTGGCTGCTCCACTTTCCATCCAGCTCCCTGCCAATATACCTGCAAAAGCAGCTTGGGAGGTGCCCAAGTGCCTGCACCAGCGTGAAGACCTGGATGGAGTTCTGCAGCCATTTGGGAAGTGAAGCAGTGATGGAAGATCTCTTTCTCTGTAGCTCTACATTTCAAATAAGTAAATTCTTAAAATAATGTTAAGTCAAGTAAGACTTGACCATTGGATTTAGTAATGTAGCAGTAATAATCAGTGACCTTGAAGGATCCAGTTCAGGGGTTGTTAGAATGCATTCAAGAGAGAGATTTGGTGAAGGTGAGTGTAGACAACTCTTTCAAGAGATCAATAAATCTACATGGTAGCTATATGGATGATCACTGTACTGTTCTTTTAACTTTTCTATGTTAGAATTTGTAAAATAATATAAATTGGAAGAGGGCAAGTTTTACAACCTTAAAAATGAAGAGGGAGAGAGAGATTATTATGAGAGAAACAACAACATATTTGTATGCTCGTGGAACTAATCCAGAAACAAGATTATGTAGGAGTGAAGACTTCTTGGAGCAGTGTCTTTCAGTAAATGGAAAGGGATAAGGCCTAGGGCATAAAGCTGGCCTTAGGTACAAGTAGGGACAGTTCAAACAGAGGAGATTGTGAGACTGTGGCGGGGTGGAGCTCCTCGCCAGTCTGTTCTCATTGTCAGATACCTCTCTGCAGGGTTAACAAGGCCGTCTGTTGGGAACACAGCTAAGGGAAGGGGTGCTGAAGTGTGGAGAGAGAAGATCTGAAGTCATCTCAGAGACTGGGAGAAGTGACTGGGCTGCTGGCACGTGGATGACTGCCTGGCAGTGCAAGGCTCTCACTTGAATTTTGAGTGAAGCCACCCAGCCACATTCAGCTGGGCAGGCCCCTGCTCTGAGTAGGGAGGAATTGGAATTGAAGCAAAGCTGTGTTTTTGCCAAGTGAGAGGGGAGTAAGGAAGCTGAGGATGCATGCAGGGGAATGACTATAATGATTGACTTGGAATTTCGCAAGTGCTGTGCGGACATACAGAGGCGAAGGATGTGAACGGATGGCTCCAGTATGTTAGAGTTCAGCTACAAGAGCAAATGAGCTACAGGCACTCATGTATGAGTAGACGCAGTTATCAGAAAGTGAGAGCATGAGACTGAGATTCGAGAGGGCTTCAGTAATTAACAATGACCCAGTCTAGGAGATGGTTGAGGAGCAGATAGCTGAGCTGGGGAGGGGAGGGGATGTCAAGGTGGGCCTCCTTGGAGTTTACCAGTTTCTAGGTTTAGAAGGAAACTCTTCTCCCCTTCCTCCTGCTGAGGAAGGAATACAATGTGAGTATTAAGACCAATGCTTAAAAAAAAAAAAACAGACCAATGCTAATTGTGTTAGTTTCTCTTCCTCATGGTGTTTTTTATTTATTGTATTTGAAAGGGAGAGAGATAGAGAGAGATCTCCCACCCAGTGGCTCACTCCCCCCAAAAGCCCGCAACAGCCAGGGCTAGACCAGGCCAAAGCCAGGAAGCCATGAACTGAATCCAGGTCTCCCATGCAAGTAGCAGGGGCCCAACTACTTTAGCAGGAAGCTGGAGGCAGGAGTGAAGCTGGAATGCAAAGCCAGGTACTACAAAGTGGGTTGCACATGGTGTCTTAACTGCCACCTCAAATGTCCACCCCTCACTTCATTTTTTGACTGAACCTGTGGTTGGGGTGGGGGAAGATAGAGAATGACCTGCTAAGGAACTGGGTGCTGATTTTGGCCACATGTAAGCATCATGGTGAGTCTGTGGCATGGGCAAGGCTGCTAGAAAGGCAGCTCGGGTCACAGAGCAGACTTGGTTGGTCAAGCATCAGAAGTTCGGGGCACAAGGGTGAGTAAGGGCTATTGTAAGGTACAGTGGGCAGGGGAGCCCCGGGGTTTGCACCTGAGTCAGTAATGTGGAGCTTCTGAAGGTCCTCCAAGGAGGAGACGGTGGGCTGGGACTTGCCTGTGTGCTGGACTCTGTCTTAGGCAGGTGCCATGTAGCTAGAGTGATCTCCAGCAAGTCTCCACTTCTTGTCCCTAGAGGTCAGCTGGATAGCCAGGGGGTGCTGGGTGCAGCAGGCAGTAGGAGAGCTAGGAAGAGTGGGTGTGAAAAGAAGAAGTCGAGGGGCCAGCGCCGTGGCGCACTAGGTTAATCCTCTGGTTCAAGTCCCGGTTGTTCCTCTTCCAGTCCAGCTCTCTGCTGTGGCCCGGGAAGGCAGTGGAGGATGGCCCAAGTGCTTGGGCCCTGCACCCGTGTGGGAAACCAGAAAGAAGCACCTGGCTCCTGGCTTCGAATCGGTGTAGCTCTGGCCATTGTGGCCATTTGGGGAGTGAACCAATGGAAGGAAGATCTTTCTGTCTCTCTCTCTCTCTCTCTCTCTCTCTCTCACTGTCTGTAACTCTACCTGTCAAATAAATAAATAATCTTTTTTTTTTTTTTTTTTTGGACAGGCAGAGTGGACAGTGAGAGAGAGAGACAGAGAGAAAGGTCTTCCTTTGCCGTTGGTTCACCCTCCAATGGCCGCCACGGCCAGCGCGCTGCAGCCTGCGCACCGCGCTGATCCGATGGCAGGAGCCAGGTACTTATCCTGGTCTCCCATGGGGTGCAGGGCCCAAGCACTTGGGCCATCCTCCACTGCACTCCCTGGCCACAGCAGAGAGCTGGCCTGGAAGAGGGGCAACCAGGACAGAATCTGGTGCCCCGACCAGGACTAGAACCCGGTGTGCCAGCGCCGCAAGGCGGAGGATTAGCCTAGTGAGCCGCGGCGCCGGCTAAATAAATAAATAATCTTAAAAAAAAAAGAAGAAGTCGAATGCTGTTAGCATAAGGCTGTGACAGGTCCCTGCCCCGTGCACATTCATGTCTTCCTTGGGTCCGCACAAAATGCCAGGGACTGTTCTAGGTGTACTGGGCAAGTAGTGGTAAAGACAGAGCATGGTGAGAAGACAGCTGATCTTGGAGCTCCTCTCCTTTTATTGTGAGTTCAGATACAGGGCCTCTTAGATCTGCAGGGGTCAGGACACCTGTAGAGTTGAGAACGGGCAGAAGTAGTGGCAGCAACAGCGTCTGTTTCTGTACAGGGATAGGACTTCTCGCATAGCACAGTTCTCCTGTGCATCTTGGCCTCAGATCCGTAGCAGGTGAGGTTTCTACTTGTCCCTGGCTTGGCCTACCCTGTTTGACAGTTGATGAGTTGGTTTGGGAAAGAGAGTTCTGCCTCTGCAGTCTCATCCAAGATCTCTGAAGTCAGGACAATGCTGAGACCACTGGACTAGAGAAGGCAGCTCAAGTACTTCCTGCAGCAGCCAAGTCCCAGCTGGGGAAGTTCAAGAGCAGTCTGCCTGGATACATTGCCCATGTGGTGCAGTACCAAGGCATGGGACGTCACCCAGCCTCACAGGTACAGGGACTTGGAGCTTTGCTGGCCAGTGCAGCTGCCCCCCAATCTCCCCCCCCCCCCACTTCCCCACTGAGAGCCGCAGCCAGGCCACATTCAAGGCCCTAAGGACAGTGACCAACCAGACAGATTTCCCCTTAGCCTGTGACTTGGATGTTCATTTTTTAATTCCTGGGGGGTGGGGGGGAATAAAAAGTCATTTCAGGGGAAGATGATGAGATAATATTCTGGTTTTTAAAAAATCTATGGAGTCTAGGAGTACCAGTAGGCCATCTCGGTCCAGATGTGCAGGCATAGCCGGATATGTTTTCCAGGGCTTGGGGCTAGGTTTCAGGCGGAGACTTAGCAGCCACCGACTGGGCACAGGCATCTGCCTGTCTGGGTCCTGAACCCTCCTGTGACAGTCATGTTCCCCATGGGAAGCAGTGATGAGACAGAGCAGAAGGTGGTGACTGCCTTGGGCCCCTCCCTGAGCTGTCTTCTCCAGCCCCTCCTCTGAAGGTCAAGGGTCTCATCTGACAGGACAGCCCCTGCGTGTTCCCTGCCCTGTCGTCTCCTAAGCAGAGGGAAAACGTGGCGGGACCCTTCCCGTCTAGGAATTCCCCAGGTGTGCAGGGCTCAGAACGTGGCATCCCGTGTTGATTTTCCTCACAGTGCTGGGAGCCACAGTCTGGAGTCGGCGTCTGTAGCGTCAGCGGGGTCTTACTGTTTCCCAGTGCCCCAGGGGACGTCCCTTCCTCCCCTCTCCCGGCTCCTGGTGGAGGCCAGCATCTCTTGTTCTGTGGTTGCACCCCTC
The DNA here is from genome assembly GCF_964237555.1 of Oryctolagus cuniculus. Classification (NCBI taxonomy): domain Eukaryota; kingdom Metazoa; phylum Chordata; class Mammalia; order Lagomorpha; family Leporidae; genus Oryctolagus; species Oryctolagus cuniculus. The sequence continues at coordinate 129,175,916 of NC_091438.1, read as the reverse complement.
CAGTCTCAGCTCCCGTGGTCACATGGCCCTTTGTTCTTTGCTGGGTGAAACCCTCCCCCGTCGGGGCCCAGTCAGCTAATCCAGGGTGCTCTCCTCACCTCCAAATTCTACCATGAAGTTTATATTCTACCAGAAAAATGCAGGCTACAAACAGCTAAGGCATAAATGATTGAGACTGGCACGTGGCACAGCGGGTTAAGCCCCACCTGCGATGCTGGCATCCAAAATCCAAGCACTAGTTCAAGTCCTAGCTGCTCGGCTTCCAATCTATCTCCCTGCTAATGCACCTAAAAAAGCAGCAGAAGATGGCCCAAGTGCTTGGACCCCTGCCACCCACGTGGGAGATCTGATGGAGTTCTAGCCTCCTGGCCCAGTCCCGGCTGTTGCAGGCATTTGGGAAGTGAAACAGCGGATGGAAGATCTGTGTGTGTGTGTGTGTGTGTGTGTGTGTGTGTGTGTGTCTATGTCCTCTCTTTCACTCTTTCAAATAAATGTTAAAAGAAGTAAATTGTTTAGTTAATTAGTACGAGATAAATGGGGGAAATGGGAAAAGGGGACAGGAGCGAGTGAAAACCTGAACTAGGAGGGTGACGGTTCAGTGGAGACTGGGAAGGAGGTGAGGAGATGAGGGAGGTCTGGACGCACATTCCAGCAGGGAGTGTGTCTGTGGTGCCGAGGGCTGGATGAGGTCAGGGGACAGTAAGGGAGTCAACGTCACCGGCAGCCTCGCAGGCCGTCGTCAGGACCTCAGCCTTGCTTTACTCCAAAGAGCTGGAGACACTGCACGCATGTAGAGACTGACCTTTGCCAGAAGAGTGGAGATTTGCTCAACTCTCCTGGGAGGGCAGGAGGAGAAAATGAGCAGAGACAGGCAGTTTTGTGGATTTGTGGGAAGCAAATGTCTGAGCTCACACAGCCAGTATTTGCTCTCATCTGTTTGGCCAGGCACAGTTCTCAGTGCTGGGGGACAGGGCAGTGAACAAAAACAGGGCTCCCCATCCACCCGGAGCTTACATTCTCCAAAGTCAGGAACTAGCAGACATGGGAGAGAAGGCGCCACGAACAAGGTCACTTTAAATAGCAAGAAATGCTTATGAAGAGTATAAAAACAGCATGATGTGAGAGGGGTGACTGGCGGGAGAGCCCACGGGGGACAGGCACGTGAGAAGAGCGATCTGGGGTGACACTTGACCAGAGAGCTGAAGGAAAACAGAGCCAGCCCTGGGACAGATGAGCTACTCTGGGAACGTACTAACAGAGACATGTATCCGCGGACCAGACTGAGGCCAGCGAGGCGCGAGGGCTGAGACAGGGGAGGCTCAGGCCCTGTGCTCTGGGGCTTAGCTTTTTCCCGGAAGCAGTGGGAAGGCTCTCCCTGGGAATGGCGTGACATGCTGGTGACTTGAGAGGATCATGCTGGCCCAAGTGAGATGGAAGTGTGGAAGCTGGTCCTGGGCCGTGACAGTGTCAGGAGTGGTGAGGGGCCCCTGGGAGGCGTGTGGCCGTGGTGATGGGACAGTGGGTAAGTTCAGCTATGTTCAGACTTGCCGACGAAGGGTAGGAGAGACAGCAGCCAAGAGATGAGTCAAGAGTGACTCCGAGGGGCACCATCCAAGAGGGAGGATTGTTTGCAAAGTACGGGTTCCACTTTGTAGTATGTGGGGTCCAGGCAAAGGAGATTAAAAGGGAAAAGTTTGGCTCTTAGCTCTTGTCTTGGTCGGGACAGGAGCCCATCCTCTGTGCCATTGCTATTCTCACCAGCTGTTCACTTGCGACACTCGCCATCCCTCCAAACAGCCGGCTGTAGCCGCAGTGCCCAAACCTGGTTGACTCCATCCAGCTGCTGTTTCTGCTTCTTGGCTGCTTGGCACTTGTCCTGGCAACACCTGTCGTGGCACCACTGTGGCATCGTGGCCTGCAGGCTCGGCCAGCTGCTCAGCAGCCCTTGTGCCTGCTTGACTTACCACAGTGACCATGCCAAGCTTTTTGCTGCCATAAGTCACACTGTGCACACCTCGATACCCACAGCCCCCAAACCCCAAAGCCGGAGGTTTCTCAGAAAAATTGGGACTGTGGCAGACATTCCCTCAGGTCCCCTGAGCCCTACGCTCACTCAACAGAGGCGGGCATTGTGGCCCAGCGGGGCTCTGAGTCTCATGCCTCAGCTTCCTGCTGATAAGCACCATGGGAGGGAGCAGGTGGTGGCTCAAGTGCTTGGGTCCTTGCCACCCACGTGGGAGACCCAGATAGAATTCCAGGTTCCTGGCTTTGGCCTGGCCCAGCCTTGGCTATTGTGGGCACTTAGGAGATAAACCAGTGGATGAAAAATTGGTCAGTCTCTCTCTCTCTCTCTCTTTTTCTGCCTTTCAAATAAATATATTTTTTTGGACAGGCAGAGTTAGACAGTGAGAGAGAGAGAGACAGAAAGGTTTTCCTTTTCCATTGGTTCACACTCCAATGGCCGCCATGGCCAGTGTGCTGTGCTGATCCAAAGCCAGGAGCCAGGTGCTTCTCCTGGTCTCCCATGGGGTGCAGGGCCCAAGCAATTGGGCCATCCTCCACTGCACTCCCTGGCCACAGCAGAGAGCTGGACTGGAAGAGGAGCAACCGGGATAGAACCAGTGCCTCGACAGGGACTAGAACCCGGTGTGCCGGCGCCGCAGGCAGAGGATTAGCCTATTGAGCCGCAGCGCCGGCCTCCCAAGTCTCTAAAGGACTTGCCTGATTTTTCTCTTGAACGCTCTCTCTCGCCTCTCCCTGCTCAGTCTCCCATAGTGTTTCCCTAAGGGCCTGGCTACTTTGATGTATTCCCGAATGCAATGTGGTAAATAGGAATGTAGCTGAAAATAGCCTGATCCGTGAGGTCATGACAAGGATTAAACAAGATAATGCGCGGGGTGCTCAGCATAGTGCCCGGAACACAGGAAGCGCCGGGAGCCGCTCGCTGCTGCTGGCGCTGCCATCATTGCGACAGCACTTCGTGCGTTTCACAGCTGCCTTTGCTGCTTTGCTGCCTCACCCATCACCACAGAGCAGGGACTGAGTTCGCAGTGTCATGTTCCCAGCACTGCTGCGGTGCTTGGGATAAGCTGCTGTTTGGTGCACACTGGGGAGATGGGCAGTGGATGCTCAGGACCAGGGGGCTGTGCCCTTGTGCTCTGGGCTATGTAGCTCTGTAGACGGCCTGGCCATCATCCAGGCTCTCTCTGGAGGAGGAGCGCCTGCCTCTCTGGGTGACTTCTCAGCTCACGGCACTCTCCTCTGCCTCCCCACACTCCCCTCCCCCATCCTCACTGTGGGTGCGGGCTGTCAGCAGGAGCCTAGGCACTGCCCCACCGGGGGCCTCTGTCTCCACCCCTCCTCCGCTCCTCCTTCAGCACAGGCCTCCTGCCTGTCATACATGTCAAGCATGTGGCTCCAGCCTGTCTGGACACAGATGTGGCCGTGGTCCCTGAGCAGGCGGAGGGGCTGCAGCCGGCAGTGTTTCAGACCCGGGTGGGGGTGGGCAGCTGTGAACAGGGTTGTGAACAAAGGGTCATTGGAAGCCCAGCCCTTTAGGCTAGGGAGATTCAAGTGTCCGCAGAGAATCCCACGAAGGCAGCCCCACTGGTGAGCAGGAGTTCAGCCTGGACTGGCTCTGAAAGAGCCACACTGGAGGCTGTCACCCAAGCTGCCCCACCCCTGGGCAGCCCACAGGCATATACTGAGCACCTGCTGTGTGTTTGGCCGTGTCCTGGGGGTGCCAGCCAGCCTGTGGGGAGCCAGGTGATGACATTGATATGCTTGAAGGATAGTGGCCACCCAGAGGAGGGCCTGGTGAGCCTGTGGCTCAGAAAAGTTGCCAGAAAGAGGGAGATCCCACAGGCAGATCTTGAGGAATGAGCAGAAGTTCACCATGCAGTAAAAGTTGCAGGCAAAGGAAACAGTAGTCTGAAGGCTTGGTGGTCAGAAGATTCTAGAAGCTGTTGGTTGTTGAATGGGCTGGGCACTAGGGAAAGGAAGGAGAAGGGCGGGGTTCCGAGGCTGGAGAGGTGGACAGGAACCAGGTCACAAGGCTGTGTGAACCCAACCGAAAAGCTAAAGCCTGGTTCACAGGATACAGTTGCTTTCAGTAGAAGCCCACATCAGCTGATTGGAGCCGAAAGAAGTTGTCACGTAGGCAGCTGTTAAGTTCAGGAGCTGAACCCCCTTCAGGCTCGCCCGTGTCTCAGACCCATGTAGCAGTGGCCAGCCCTGCTCTGCTCTGGGTGTGAGCGCTCTGGCAGTGCTCTCCTGGGAACCACGAGGATGGCCTGGGGTGCAGGGAAGGTCAGATAGTAGGTGTGTATTTTCAGCTTTGTGGGCCACACGGCCTCCACCATGGCTACTCAACTGTTGTAGCACCGAGCATCCATGGCCACTTCATAGGCAAACAGGCACGGCTGTGGCCTGGCATGCCTATTACAGGAATAGGTGGTTGGCCTATAGGCTGTAGTTTACCTTGCCCTGTGTAGGCTTGTGTGGGCTATCTGAAACAGAGAGAGACTCCCATATCCTCCAGCGTCCAACTGTGAAATCCTAGGCAAGATCTTGCTACATCCACTCAAGTCAGCTGCCACTTACCAAGGGCTGGGGTCTCCTGACCAGATCAGCCTGGGATGGAGTGCTGGGGGCCAGCTTGGCTGAGACTGGGGGTTGAAAAGTGGGGTTCTATGTTACAGAAGAAAGGGGGAGTGATGTAGACAGAGCCCCTGCAGAAAGTGGTGACCCTGCTTGAAATGGTTCCCAGCCCAGACCAGCAGTGCTGACACATGCCCTGCCGGCCTTTTCCTGTGGCTACCCCACCCCGAGGCCCTCACCCACTGCCCCCTGCCTCGCACACTGCTCCTCCTGCCCACCTGGGACTGCAGGGCAGGGCACCTGGGGCAAGAGGACCAGGATGAAGCTCCTGTCCTTGGAGAGTGGTTACTGTGGCCCTCTCCTGTCCCGTGTCTGTCTACACTGCCCTTGGCTACAAACACCCTTTCCAGCATTCTCCACCAGGCCCATGGGGATCTGTCTTCCAAGGCTCAGCTCTGTTTTGCCACCCTCTCCTTCAAGAAGTCTTTCCTGTACCTCTTGCTATTCCAAAATAGAGGATGTGGGAATGCTGTTCCTTAGGACTATCTCTTTCCCTGTCTCTCCCGTTAGCTACCCTGGGCACGGCCAAGGGCTGATTTACCTTCAGGCTCCCAGCCAGCACTCAGCACAGCATCTGTCAGTGAGCGGGCCAGCTTCTGTTGTCACACACAGGACACAGAGGCAGGAGTTCCCTGCGTGGATTGAGAACAGCTCTTCCTGCTTGGTACCAACTGTTTGCCTCTGGGCCACCCCTCTCAGGACACAAGCCTACTTGCCCTGCCATCCTACCACTGCTTCTCCATAGACTTGGGCTGTCCCTTGAGAACAGCAAAGGAAACAGAGGCAGGACGGAAGCTTGACCAAGCATGATCTGGTCACCAGGAAGTGATCGTCTTGCTTGCTTGGACACACCAAGGTCTTATCATGCAAGGCCAAGAGATTCTAGAAGGCTATGTCCTTTGCACATCCCAGAGCAGGTTCTAGAAGAGACTCTGTGGGGCTTGGCTTCTGTGAATTGCCCTTTGTGGAGGCCACAGTCCGCAGATCAATCCGGCCAGTACCTGGTCCACACGCCCCCTGCCCAGCTCTGCTTCCTGGTGTCTCCTAGCCTACCCACATCCCTCACGCCGACTGGGAGAAGTGGCAGGAGCCGGCTACCCTACCAGATGGGCACAGATGAAGAGCCAAGGCTGACTATGCCTTAATCCAGCAAGCCTGCATCTGGAGGCACCTGGTCCAGTTGGATGGGTGGGAATGAGGAGGGAGCCCAGTCTGGACCTGCTGACGCCCCCTACACACACACACAGCTACCCCCACTGCCTGTGAGGTGCTTCCCTGTCAGTTCCCACTGGTCGCTCTGGTCCCAGGACACAGCCTGTATTCTGGGCCTTACAAAATCATTTAGGTTAAGGAGCCAGGGCTGGGAACGTTCACCTCCTACACCGTCCCCAGCCACACTGTGGAGCACGAATGAGCTGGAGGAGCCCTGGACAGACCTCAGGTCACTGCTCCTGACTGGTCAGACCGACTCCCCTGCCCCATCTGATTCTCTGGTTTGTGAGCAGAGCAACCTCATGGCTCCCAGGGTCACAGTCTGCTAGGAGAGGCTCAGGAGCCAGATGCACCTACAGCACGTGATCTCCTTGGGCCCCAAGTCCCCAGATGACTGGGCTGTGGGATCCTAGGAGGAAAGATGGGCAGGGCCCAGGGCCACTTCCGTCACCTCCTTCCCCTGTGCCTTCTCACGCACTCACACACACCCTGCTGAAACCTGATCCGAGGGCTGCCTCGCGTGCTGGGCTCTGGCAGGGCCGGCAGGCCAGGGCCTGTCTGCTGGAGCTGCCCCACCCTGCCCAGCTACCCCCTAGGCCAGGGCAAGCAGGTCAGGCATCCCACACTCCTGGTCGTCGCTCATCTGAGATTCCACACCTGACAGGCCACCTGCATCCTGGTCGGTCTTCCAGACTGGCACACTGGTCTTGAGAGAAGCCCCTAGCTAGGTTCTTTTCCAAGTGAGGCTCTGCCAGGCCACCGGCAGAATGAACACAAATACCTCTCCTGGCACCCTGCCCCCACACTTCCTGTTGTGGATGGCCCCAGGCTCTGCTCCCAAGGTCTCTGCAGGCACTGAGCCACCTCACAGGGGCTGAATGCAGTACACTGGGGACACTGGAAGAACACCGGTATGCCGGGAAGTAACCCTGAAGAGAATGGGAGCAGAGGGCAAGTATCTGGTGCAGTTTGTTAAGCTGCCACTTGGGGATGCCTGCCTCCCGACTACTCCCTTCCGGATCCATCTTCCTGCTAATGCACCTAGGAAGGCAGCGAATGATGGCCTAAGTACTTGGGTCCCTGGTGCCAGTGTGGGAGATCCGGGTGGAGTTCCTGGCTCCTGGCTTCCGCCTGGTCTGGCCCTGGCTGTTGTGGGCATTTGAAGAGTGAACCAGTGGATGGAAGCTTTATGTCTCTCCTCCTCTCTCTGGCACTCCACCTTTCAAATAAATATGTTTTTAAAAAATGAAGAGCAAGAGTGGCTTTGGCACAGTGGTTAAGTTGCCCCTTGGGTAGCTCACTTCCTATGTCAGACTGCCTGGGCTTGAATCTGGCCCTGCTTCCAATTCTGGCTTCTAATGCACACCGTGGGAGGCAGCAGGTGATGGCTCAAGCACTTGGACCCCTGCCACTCATGAGGGAAGCTCAAATTGAATTCTTGCCTCCTAGCTTCAACCTGGCCCAGCCCCAGTGATGCAGGTATTTGGAGAGTGAACCAGTGGTTGGAAGATGTTTCTCTCTCTCTCTGTCTCTTTTTCCCCTTTTAAAAAAAGAGGAAGAAAACTTTCCAGGGAAATAGAGAAGAAAGAGGCTTGGAGTGTGGAACAAGGACCCACATTTCAGGCAGGCTCTGCGTGGGTAAATGCTTGAAGACTCCCTGTTCAGGGGGCTACAACAGTGCCGACTAGGGGAATAATAGCCATTCCCTCAGGGAGTCAAACCCAGATTGTGTGGGATTGGGGAGTAAATAGGAGAGGAAGGGGACACAGACCCCCTGCTCTTTCTAGAAGTTTTTCCATGAAGGGGTAGGGAGAGGGGTTCATGGCTAAGTGCATGATTAGCAGAGTCTGTTGGGTTTTGCTTATGTCCCTGTGTGCTTCTGGGGAAACAAACAGGATTGGGATCAACAGCAGGGTGGGAAGATCCACTTTGCTGGCATCGCAGTGGGGTGGGCAGGCCAGACTGAAGGCTGAGCAAAGGGTCTGGTGGGTTTGTGAGCAGGGAAACAAGAAGCAGACAGGGTCTCTCTCTGGTGGTCTTGGTTTTCTCTGTGAAGGGAGAGAGAAGATCCCTGCTTAGAGAAAGCTGGGGAAGGATGGAGCTTCTGGAGTGTGTGGAATGTTTGGAATAGCTGCTGAGCAACGCCCAACCAAGGTCAAGTCCGTGAGTCCATGGGGGCGTCAGTCTTCGTGAGTGTGAGTGTGCATGTGTGTGTGTGCGTGTGTCTGCTGTGTCCTCTCATGTGCATCCCTTCAGTACCTCAAGTATAAAAGATGTAAAAATGTAGGATTCTGTTCATCTCTGGTTGAGTTTTGCCTGAAACACAATGGGAGTGTGTATAGAGGGAGACTGAAGGGTGGATGGGAGCCAAGCAGGAGGGGTGGTAGATGGGGAGTGAGCGTGCAAGGCGGGGGCTTCGCGCAGAAAACCAAGGCGTGAAGAGAAATGGAATGTTAGTTAGGAAGCTGTATTCAGAGTACTGGAAATCAGTATCTTCTACGTGACAAATGTTCCGGGATGTGGCTAGGGAATCGAGTGGCTGACATAGGATTTGCGGGTCACTGCAGTGAAGTGAGTCGTCGGGGCTTTAGGGCACTGAAGTTTCTGAAAGTAATGGGCAAGAACTGGGTCTGCATAGAAGATGAGACGAATGCTGAGACCTGGTGAAAGAGCCAGTGGTTAGCTTATTGAACGCTTGGGGATGGTAGATTCAGTAGGTGGTGGCAGCATGGCAGTGATGGAGATGAGGATGACGGTGAGAACGTGAGGGCACTGGCTGTGATTATTGTCACTCCCTGGGTCCACCCCGTCCTTTCTGGGAATTCTAGGGTGACAGGAGAATACAGAGGGTACCAGGTCCGTGTACCCCATTCAGAAACCTGGCCCCCGTGATATGGAAGCCAGCATGTGCCCAGGGAAAGAGGAGGGTGGGGCTCAGCCGGAGCTGAGTGAGGGGACAGCAGGGAGCATCCTGGAATCCATGCAGCTCCAATCAGTGGTGCAAAGAGGCAAAGCCAGGGGAAAACATGCGTGCGGATCACCTAAGCAGAAGTAAAGAAGAGCTTAGAGTGACCCAAGAACAGAGACTGTCACTTGATAGCCATGCGGGAGTAGATACAACTGGGCCCAATCTTTACGCCAGTCAAAAGGATCAAAGATGTGAATGAAAACATAAAAGTACAAGGAAAAAGTATGAGGGACCCGCGGTACCCTGGGGATGAGGGAAACCTCCTGAGACTCAGGATCCAGGAGCAGTGAGGGCTGTCCCTTATTGGTGAGTTTCCCAGATTGGTCAGTTTGACTGTCCTGCCAAAACGTCCACTGGGGGAAAAGAAAGGAAGACGAGAACATAGCATAAGCTGAGTAAACTGGGGGGGATATTTGTAATTGTATCTCAGAGGGTTTATATATTCACTGTATAAAAAGCTTCCCAAAAAAGAGAAGGTGATGACCACTCATAGACAAGCGAGCAAAAGCTTGTCTGGTCAGGTCCACTCATAATGGAAGACCTGCAAGGCAGAACAACAGCACCACGCTCTTCCCTTCCCAGCTGAGTGGCAGAACTGAAGTGATTGATGTTGTGCTGTGGGGGGAGTGACACTGCTATACATCGCTGGCAGGCGTTGCCAAGTGCCACAGCCCCTGCGGAGGGGCATTTGGCGTATCTGGCAAGCCCAGTTCTGGGAATCGATCCAGAGACACATTGGCAAACAGAGAAGATGTATGCGTGAAGTCACTGATTGTAACTCCTGTCAGTGGAACCCACTTTCCAAAACTGGAAACCACCCAGGGGACTGATTGAATTTTAAAAATGACACCTAACTGCGATGAGGTACTACCAGGTAGACAGGACTACTATGGAGCGGTCACCTGGATATACTGTGTGGCTAGAAGAATCGGTAAGCAGTGGGTGGTGTCGCACTGCATCCATGTCAGAGTGCTGGCTGGAGTCCCAGCTCCTCCACTGCAAATCCAGCTTCCTGCTAGTGCACCCTGGAAGGCAGCAGACGATGGCTCAGTGCTTGGGTCCCTGCCACCCACGTGGGAGACCCGGATGGAGCCCAGTCCCTGGCTGCAGTCTGGACCATCCCTGGCTGTCGTGGGCATTTAGGGAGTAAACCAGTAGATGGAAGTCGATCGTCTGTCACTCTGTCCCTTCTCTTCTCCTACCCCCCTCCCTCTCTTGCCCTGCCCCCTTTGTCTTTTTCTCTCTGCCTTTCAAGTAGATGGAAATAAACATTTTTTAAAACAATAGCAAAATATTGTGTGTAGCATATTACTTTCTTAGTGTATAAAGAAGGAAAGGGGATATATACATATACATACTAGGTATTATTTACTTATATAAAAATAACATAAGAAAAATAAAATAAGCCAGGTACCTGCTAATGTACCTGAGAAAGCAGTGTAAAATGGCCCAAGTGCTTGGGCCCCTGCACCCACATGGAAGACCTAGAAGAGACTCCTGGCGCCTGGCTCTGTCTGACCCAACCCTAACCATTGTGGCCATTTGGGGAGTGAACCAGCAGATGATAGATTTCTCTGTCTTTGCATCTCTCTCTATATAACTCTGCCTTTCAAATGAATGAAGCAAATCTTTAAAAAAAAAAATAAAAACGAAGTAAAACGAATACTGTATGGGAATAGAAGTACCAGGACAGAAACAGAGACAAGAAAGCTAGACTTCTCTGAAGGTATTTTGTTTTGTTCATTTAATTTGGGAACTAAAAAGTGTTATGTCATCATAAAACAAAATTAAATAAAATGAGGGAAAGGAATCCCTAAAAAGCAAAATGAAACAAGTGAACCCACCTATGTATTATTGGTGAATTAAATTCAGCAGAATTATTTCAAGTGGGAAAAGCAAAGTGATTTGTTTGAACTTCTAGTGGAGTATGCCTTACTACAGCAAAAAGCTCTGCAAAGAAGCCTAAAATTGTTTTCAGGAAAGCTGCTGTTAGTAATGATACCAGTGGTGTTATTTTTTGTTATGTATGATTTCCGTGTGCATATATTAGGTTAAAACAAATAACTGTTAATGGCACAAGAGACAAGGATGTCAGCTTAAGAGAAAAGACACATATTTAATATAAAATCAAAGAAGCAAGTAAACAGATAAATTTTATACTGCATGAATTATATCTCAATAAAGCTGTTTAAAGTAAAGAGAAGGTGGGTAGCAGGGGAAGTGTCAACTATGTTCCTAAATCTGTATATATGAAATACATGAAATGTGTATTGCTTAAATAAAATTTAAAAAAAAGTAAAAGGAAGGTAAGTACAAATCTTGTAACCCTAAGTTTGAGAGCATTTTTCTTCTTCTTCCTTCTTCCTCTTCTTCCTCTTATTCTTTTCCTCCTTCATTCTTTTTCTTCTTCCTCCTCTTCTTTTTCTTCTTTTTCTCCCTCTTCCTTGTCTTCCTCTTCCTCCTCTTCTACTTCCTCTTCCTCTAATTTTCTTTTAAATTTTTGTTTCAAAAGCAGAGTTACAGAGACAGGGAGAGAGAGAAAGAATCTTCCATCCACTGGTTCATGCCCCAGATAGCCACAACTACTGAGGCTGGGCCAGACCGAAGACAGAAGCTTCTTCCGGGTCTCCCGCGTGGGTGTACCGGCCAAGCACTTGGGCATCCTCCTCCACTGCCTCCCCAGGCACATTAGCAGGGAGCTGCATCAGAAGTGGAGTGGCCAGGACACCAACTGGTATCCATACGGGATCCTGGCATTGCAGGCAGTGGTTTAACTCACTACGCCACAGCGCCGGCCCTGTGACCAGCCTTAATGTCCTGAGGAAGCATGCACTTCTCTTCTGCCTGCTGAGGGCTCCAGGGAAGGTGGCTGTTAAGTCTGTTGGCCAGAAGATTGCACCCGAATCTGATCAAGCCTCCAGCCCTAACCTCAGCCTCCAGAGTGCAGGGATCCAAGGAACATGCTAACCAGTGTCTGGAGGGGCCCGCGCTGTGGTGCCACTGGTTAGGCTGCTGCCTGTGATGCCGGCATCCTGTATGAGCACCAGTCCAAGTCCCAGCTGCTCCACTTCAGTTCTTGTTTCCTGTTAATGCGCCTGGGAAGGCAGCGGAAGATGATCCAAGTGCTTGGGCCCCTGCCATTCAAGTGGGAAACCCTGGTGGAGTTCCAGGCTCCCAGAACTAGCCCAGCCACAGCCGTTGCAGCCATTTGGGAAGTGAACCAGGGGATGGAAATTCTCTGCCTGTCTCACTCTCTGTCTCTCCAGCTCTGCCTATAAAAATAATTTTTAAAAATGAATCTTTAGCTGGCACCGCGGCTCACTAGGCTAATCCTCCACCTAGCGGCGCCGGCACACCGGGTTCTAGTCCCGGTCGGGGCGCCGGGTTCTGTCCTGGTTGCCCCTCTTCCAGGCCAGCTCTCTGCTGTGGCCGGGGAGTGCAGTGGAGGATGGCCCAAGTGCTTGGGCCCTGCACCCCATGGGAGACCAGGATAAGTACCTGGCTCCTGCCCTTTTCCGGTTTTAGCGCCTCGCGGTGAGGATCGCCATAGTTCGGCCGCAGCTATGCCGTCCAAGGGCCCGCTACAGTCCATTGAGGTCTGCGGACGGAAGAAGACAGCCACCGCCGTGGCCCACTACAAACGGGGCAACGGGCTTATCAAGGTGAACGGGAGGCCGCTGGAGATGATTGAGCCACGCACGCTGCAGTACAAGCTGCTGGAGCCTGTTCTGCTCCTTGGCAAGGAGCGCTTTGCTGGCGTGGACATCCGGGTCCGAGTGAAGGGTGGCGGTCACGTGGCTCAGATTTATGTGATCTGCCAGTCCATCTCCAAAGCCCTGATGGCCTATTACCAGAAATATGTGGATGAGGTGTCCAAGAAGGAGATCAAAGACATCCTCATCCCGTATGACCGCACCCTGCTGGTCGCTGACCCCCGCCACTGCAAGTCCAAGAAGTTTGGAGGCCCCGGTGCCCGTGCTCGCTACCAGAAATCCTACCGATAGGCCCATCACCCCGATCAGGGGCGGCTCCGTAATAAACAGTGGCTGTGGGATTTAAAATTAAAAAAAAAAAGTACCTGGCTCCTGCCATCGGATCAGTGTGGTGCGCCGGCCACAGCGCGCCGGCCGCGGTGGCCATTGGAGGGTGAACCAACGGCAAAGGAAGACCTTTCTCTCTGTCTCTCTCTAACTGTCCACTCTGCCTGTCAAAAAAAAAAAAAAAAAAAAAAAAAAAAAGAATCTTCAGCTGGCGCCATGGCTCACTAGGCTAATCCTCCGCCTTGTGGCGCCGGCACACCAGGTTCTAGTCCCAGTCGGGGTGCTGGATTCTGTCCCGGTTGCCCCTCTTCCAGGCCAGCTCTCTTCTGTGGCCAGGGAGTGCAGTGGAGGATGGCCCAAGTACTTGGGCCCTGTACCCCAAGGAGACCAGGATAAGTACCTGGCTCCTGCCATCGGATCAGCGCAGTGCGCCAGCTGCAGCGCGGCAGCCATTGGAGAGTGAACCAACAGCAAAAGGAAGACCTTTCTCTGTCTCTGTCTTTCTCTCACTATCCACTCTGCCTGTCAAAAATTTAAAAAAAAAAAAAATGAGTCTTTAAACAGTGTCTAGATGCAACTGGAAAAAACACAGAATGTAGGGAACTCGAGGTGACTGCAACAAATTGTAAGGGAAAACCAACAAACAGTGAGATCTGTGGATTAAGAGACACAGACCTGGCAAACACAGCATGGGAACTGTGCTTCCCTTCTAATCTCAGCAAACCAGCTATCAATACAAGCAATGACAACATTAATGAGACAACAAGAATAACCTGAAAGCTGGTTGGATATCTGTTGCTATTAAGAAATTACAGTTGGGGCTGGCGCTGTGGCGCAGTGGGTAAAGCCGCCACCTGCAGTGTCAGCATCCCAGATGGGCGCCGGTTCAAGTCCCAGCTGCTCCACTTCCGATCCAGCTCTGCTATGGCCTGGGAAAGCAGTAGAGGATGGCCCAATCCTTGGGTCCCTGCAGCCATGTAGGAGACCCAGAAGAAGCTCCTGGCTCCTGGCTTCGGATCGGCACAGCTCCGGCCATTGCAGCCAACTGGGAAGTGAACCAGCAGATAGAAGACCTCTTTCTCTCTCTGCCTCTCACTCTCTCTGTGTAACTCTGACTTTCAAGTAAATAAATAAATCTTTTTTAAAATAGAAATTGCAGTTAATATTTTAGGCATGATGTTTTTAAGAGTTGTTTAAAAATGCCTGTCTGATTTTAGTATAGTCTTTTGTACTTTTCTTCAGAAGAAATGAATTAAAGGGTATGTGTAGCCACATCAAGTGGACTTTTTTCCTAATGGATTGGGAATAAATGCTCAACTTTAAAAAAAAAAAAATAAAGAGTTGTTTAAGTATGGTTAAATTTTTTAAGGTATCATCTTAAAATTAATGTTGAAGTGTTTTGTGAATGAAATGACATAATTTCTTTTTATTATTAATTTCTTTGAGAGGCAGAGTTATAGACAGAGAGAGGGAGGGAAGGACAGAGGTTTTCCATCTGCCGGTTCACTCCCCACATGTCTACAATGTTTGGAGTTGAGCCAATATGAAGCCAGGAGCCAGGAGCTTCCAGGTCTCCTATGCGGGTGCAGGGGCCCAAGGACTTGGGCCATCTTCCACTGCTTTCCCAGGCCATAGCAGAGAGCTGGATTGGAAGAGGAGCAGCTGGGACTTGAACCAGTGCCCATATGGGATGCTGGCATCACAGGCGGAGGCTTAATCTACGAAGTCACAGCGCTGGCCCCTGAAATGACATAGTTTCTAAGATTTTCCAAAATAATAGAGAAAGAAAACGAGTGGGTCTAAAAGAAATAGAAACTGTGACTGATGATGCTGAATCTGGACAAGACCCCTAGGGGACGCACGGTGCTGTTCTCCACTACTTTTGTATGAGTGTAGCTTTCCATAGTAGAAAGTTGATGACACAAATCCACAGGAGGAAGAAAGGGTGCCCTTTGCGAAGCGGTGCACTGCACTAGCAGGGAGAGCTGTTGGGGAGGGGCTGGCTCGGTCTCAGCGAGCACAAAGGGAGGCTGCAGCATGCGCCTCTAAGTCACGAGGGCTGCTAAGAGAAGGAGGAGCGGCAGCAAGTGTTTGAAAGCCAGTCATGAAGGCAAGAAATGCGTAGGTCGCACGCTACAGTTTTGGAGAAACCTCTGTCAGGCCCACGTAATGCTTTAGCCGTGGTCTGTCTCTCAAGCTCTTTTTTGACCATTACTGACGGGACAGCTCCTCTTTTTTGGCCATATTTTCACTTGGCCATCTTTTTTGCATTTCACTTTTTGTTGCCAGCAGTTTGTGGCTTTTGTTCTTTGACCCACTGTGTCTATCTCAGGAGAAAGTCAGCCTACAATATAATATGGGAAAAGGAAGATCAGTTTGCATATAAACCAAAAGGTTCATCATCTCTGTGTCGCGGGGTCGCAGGCATCTGTTTTCTGTATCTGTGTTTTTCCAGAATTAACACATATTGCAGACTACACAAAAAGGTGTTTATTATGATTTCTTTTGAATCTGGGAGGCAGAAAGATAGAAATTGTTCCCCAAATACCCACAATGGCCAGGGTGGAACTGGGCTAGGCTGAAGCCAGGAGCTGGGAACTCAGTCCAGGTTTTCCATGTGGGTGGCAGGACTCAAGTACTTGAGCCATCACCTGCTGCCTCCCAGGGTCCACACTGGCAGGGAGCTGGAGCCAGGACCCAAACCCAGACACCCTGATACGGGACACGAGCGTCTTAACAGTTAGGCTAAACATGCACCCCTACAGTGTTTTTTAAAGTAAAAAATTAATATAATGAACTTTCTAATGAGCTGGGGAAAAGGTGGGGAGAGAGATAAAAGTGGAAAAAAAAAAACATGTTGAGATCATTTCGCTAGATCTCTGGAGATTTTATTAGCCTATGACATCCAGTACATATTGGGAAGCAGATAAAAGGTTGTCCAAGCCTGAGTAAGAAACTTTACAAAAAATTTATAAACACAGTCCTGACACAGAAGGAGGGTCCTTGATGCACGTTTGTGCAGGGACCGTGTTTCCATGGATATGACACATAGACTGGAGCCAGGATCCTCACTGTCTATGGTAAAACAATTCATATTTTAATACACCGAGCACAGGAGAGAGGCGTCTCGCTCGAGCACGGCGGGAGGGGCTGTGCTCGCTCTGTTGCTGGCACCAGAAGTCCACAGGGAAGCCAGTGTGCAGGAAGGGCCTCTCAGTGGCCTCCAGTGTTGACATGGACTTCCTCCAGCTGGTGGCGGGGGAGGGAGCAGGACTGAAAGTCTTCTGCCTCTGTCAAGTTCACATCAAGGTCTCTAACAGTGTTTGACCTCATGTAATTACTGATACCTTTCCTCAAGGGAGTGGAGGTCGGAATGGCTTTAGTGAGGATGGGGATGAAGGATGGATGGTAGTAGTTACAGCACATTAGGAGCTGTTGATTCTGGCTTCTGGGCCCGGAGGGCGAATCCCGTGGCCTCCAGTTACTCAGTGGGCTGATCTCGGTTGAATGAGAAAGACGCAGAGCCACTGAGGGCACGCAGCCAGGCTGTCAGCTCCATGGGAACCGGCCGCCTCCAAGTTCCACGTGAAGCCACGTTCTCTAGGGTCTGGGAAGAGCTCACTTCCCCCCAGGCCTCCCTGCCTTTGCATCCCTTCTGACTTGGTCTCCTCCCCATGCCTGCGGCTGCCCTGCCCAGAGTGAAGCTTGCCTGCTCCCTTCTTCCCGACTCGGCATGGCTTCACCCTCCTCCTTCCCTCCCCCTTGCCCTTCCCCCACCCACCCACCCTGTTGGGCTCTCCACCCACAAAGGCCCTTGGGTTCCCACTGTCTGAAGCCTGTCCTCCCAGCCCTGCCCTAATCACAGTTCTCTTCTCTGCCAAACGTGCATCTCCTGCTGCGCCCTCTCACCCTGAACTCTCCTCCTCCCTCACCCCGGGTGGTCCATCTCCCTGCACTGGCCGTATTTGGGGATATTTCTCTGCCGGATGGGACAGGGTCTCCTCCACACATTCCCAGGTCTCAGGGACAGTGTGGACAGCAGGAAAGGGAGGCCGTGTGGTGGGTGCACAGATAACTTTGCAGAGAGCTGCCAGCTCTGCAGCCGTCCTTGCCCGGCAGACCTCATCCCTGCGCTTGTGCTGCTGACCAAATAAAGGCTCCCTAGACTCAGCCCTCCCCCAGCAAGGTCAGCAGCCACCCCGTGCACTCCGCCAGGGCAGGGAGGGTATGCTGGCATGTGGAGGGTGGTCTCCAGCAGACCTGCGGCCAGGACAGATGCACAGCAGAGCCAGCCGGTCCTCCAGTGTGTTGCATTGCTGGGATTCTCAGCGGCCCCATTGTGTTCCAGGTTCTCCAAGCCAGCACCCATGTTCCTGGATGACTCCTTCCGCAAGTGGGCTAGGATCCGGGAGTTTGTGCCGCCTTTTGGGATCAAAGGTCAAGGTATGTTGGGAACCCTGACCTGTGTGAACACCTCATCCTCTAGACCGTCTGCAGAAGTCCCACGCAGGATCCGCCCTGAGCAGTAGCTCGTCTCCCTCTTTCCCTGCCTTCCCCTTCTCTTAGCCCTCCACTGGCCACTGTCTACACAAATGAAGTAGACACTTAGGGTCCCACTGCTCAGGGAGCTCCTGTCTAGTGCAGTGCAGCCACTCAGAGAACAGGGCGGCAAAGGCTGGAGTGAAGGGAGTACTGTGAACGGAGCGGGCACAGAGAAGAGGCACTGGAGGTCGGAAGGCCAGGGCACTAGTGATGAGGAGCTTCCTGAAGAAGACAGGCTGCCCTCCGGGGATGCCCCCAAGTTCCTCACTTCTCCCTGCCTGACATGGCTTCGTCTTCACCTGTCTCCCTGCGAATCCTTTCTGAGCCTAAGTCCTGCCCCCATACTCTCAGAAACTGTCTCCTGCCATTGCCTTAGGGACCTCACCCATCATCCAGCTCCCACCTGACTGAGGGCTTTCCCATCCCTGGTCATTTAGCAACTTGGCTTCTTTGTCAAGTTCCTGCCACGAGTATGTCATGGCTGTGGTGACAGAGTGTGGGGTCAGGTCCCCAGACTGCGCCCTCACCAGCTGTGACCTTGGACAAGTTACTTGCCTGTGCTTTGGCTTCTTCATCACTTCAAGGGAGAGGCTACTACTCTTGTATACGGTTCTGATCAAAATTAAATAAAGCAGCTGTGAAAGGAGACTCAGGGATGCCTAAACCCTCCACACAACCCACCCACCCCGAGACGCTGGCCAGCAAAAGCTTGCTGTTGAACTTTGACCTCAGAGCTCCAAGGACAAATCCAATGGGCTGAACTACGTGAAGAACTCCTCTCTCCTGCGTGCAGGCATTCAAGCAGCCTGCTGTGCTCTCCTAAATCCCCACTCGAGACGCTGGAGGTCCAACTGAACACGAGGAAAGTGCAATGCAGAGCCCATCGGCCAGCAGAGGAGGGCACCTGCTCCCGTGTGCCCTTTCTGCTAGGGGTCCCCCCACCGGAGGGGAAATAAAGCCCAGGC
This sequence comes from Oryctolagus cuniculus, assembly GCF_964237555.1. Taxonomy (NCBI): domain Eukaryota; kingdom Metazoa; phylum Chordata; class Mammalia; order Lagomorpha; family Leporidae; genus Oryctolagus; species Oryctolagus cuniculus. The sequence continues at coordinate 129,157,530 of NC_091438.1, read as the reverse complement.
CACATCTTTGATCTTAGCCAATGGGCAACAGTATACTCTTCCTTAGAGGCAGAAGTGGGGGTGGGGGAAGAGGGCCTTTGTGGCCCTCCCCAAAGCCCATCGTGAGGCACAGCTGAAGGTACTTAGGTCTGTAGATTCCTCAAAGGTTTGTTCACTTACCCGGCTCTCACTCAGCCTCTGGGAAGATGGGCTGTGCCCCCTGCTGCCTCCTTCTCACCAGGAGAAATTACACGGTGCCCCCCAGAAATCCCAAGGGTGCTTTCAGTCTCGAAGTTGACCTCGTTCCGTGCTGACGGTGTCCCCACCCATCTTCTAAAAAATCATAGGTTTGTTATTTTGAGTTTTGGAGGCATCTAGATTTACATGAAATATATCAAACACATGAAAAGGTATAAAGAATAATGTAATGAGCAGCCACGCACCTTTTACCCAGCTTCAGAAATTGTATGAGATGCAATTAAAGCGTGAAATACAACTAAATCATCCATCTCCTCCTTCCCCGGGAGACCATTATCTCAGCTTCAACATTAGCATCCTTATCTTTGTTTGTGCTACATATTTATATCTCCATTAAAAAAGCATCCTTCGTACACCTTACAGATGGTCTCATTACATGCGTAAATGTGTGTGTGTGTATTCACGCCTTTTTTTTTTTTTTTTTTTTTTTGGCTTATGTTTTCTAGATTTACTATATTGGTACAGACAGATCTGGGTCATTGGTTTTTTTACTGACTGTGTAGTATTCCACATAAAACCTTTAATATATTTTCCTTTGTGGGCATGGCGGTTGCCTCCCATGTTTTGCTGTTGCAAACAGTGCTGCAGAGGACATTCTTGTTCAAGTCACCGTGAGTGAAGGTGTGAGTTTTCAGTGCTGCGCACACAAGGAGCAGCGTCGCAGGATCTTAATCTCCACGTGTGTGCATCATCAGTTGACAGCAGGAAGGTGCTCTCCATGGTGGGGATGCACTTAGTTTATCATTGGCTCCTCACGCATTATCTCCTATCCTCCTAACAACTCTGCAGAGTAGGAATTAACCGTCTTCATTTTTGAGATGAGGAGACTAAAGCTCAAGGGAAGTGACTCCCGTAAGGTCACAGTGCTCTCGAGTGTAGAGCCAGGATCGGATTCCAGAGCCAGTACCCTCACTACACATTATGCGTTATGGGAAAATGCCCTCATTACACCAGGGTTTGACAGCAGAGCAGTCATCCCTGCCAAGGCCAGAAAGAGGCCAAGAAGATGAGGGTCAGAATAGTGGCCCTGGGGGTCCTTGCTGATACAGCCTGGGTGGGGTGCAGGTAGGTAGATGGGGGTCCTCACTGGGACAGCCTGGGTGGGGTGCAGGTGGGTAGATGCCAGGTCTCAGGTTCTCTAAGAGAACCTGGCACAGGACAGGATTTGAGATGGGCAATGCGAGTCAGAGGAGAGGTGAGGGGGGCAGTGACAGAAAGCAAGGCCCAGATGGGCACGTGGGTCACTGGTTGTCTCCTATGTTGCCTGACACCTGCCAGGCCGTAGCATAGAGATAAGCATAAGGAGGTCTCTGTCTCAAAGTTGGGGCTCCCATTTCTGGGGAAGACAGAGATGCCTGGGCTTCCAGGCAAGGCCCTGGCCTAGGGAACCATGTCTGGGACCTGGCTGCAGAGCCTCGGGAAGCCATGTGAGTGCCCCAGGAAGGTGTAGAAGCCCTGGGAGGTGTCCTGCACCCAGTCCAGGACTGGCTGCCACCGAGGCATGCCTGGCGGCTTTCCTGCCCCCATCTCCTGTCTCAGGGAGAAAGAGCAGTGGCCAGTCCAGTTCTAAGTCCTGAGCTGCTTCTCCCCACCTCCACCTCCTAGTTCCTAGACCCAGGAACTAGCCTTTGAGTAGGGTTATCAGGCCTTATGGGAATGTAAGTAAATAGTAACCTGCCTCCTCTGTCCACAGACAATCTGATCAAAGCCATCTTGTCAGTCACCAAAGAGTATCGCCTGACCCCTGCCCTAGACAGGTGAGCCACTCCTCGCCCAGCCTCCTGCCCCCCAACTGGCCTTTCCTGGCATGGGCAGATTCTCCGGCACACCAGCATGTGCACACTCAGTGCACAGACTGGGCTGGTGCAGCAGGTGAGGAGGACCCCTCCCCTGGGCTGCACCCTGCCAGCTGTCAGCACTCAGCGACACATCCCAGTCCTCAGAAGACTTAGCCTGGGATCAGCCCAGCAATGGGACTGTGAGTCTGGGTGGTGGGGGCAGCTGAAGGGGGAGGGCCTCAGCCCAGGAGGCACTCACAGCTCTGAAGCCAACAGGCCCTGGAGGGGCAGGGCCCCAGGATCAGGGGTGCGAGAAGTGAACTGAGTCGGCCCTCTGGTGACTGCTGGGGGCTGGGGGCTTCTCAGTTGACTTTGGAGCCTGTCTTTGCTTTCCTGGCAGAGTCTCCAGCACAGCCCACCTTCCCCTCTACCCTAAGGCTGCCTAAATCCCTGTAACCCCTGGGGAGCCTAGACCCCAGAAGGAGACACCCTCCCAGGGGGAGGGGGGAGCGGTACCTGGGTTTTTCCACACCCATGTTTTCCTAGGGTAGGGTCAGGGACCAGGGATGTTGGAGAGCCCGGGGGCCCAGCTGCCCCACGTGTGGTTCTGGCCTCCTCTCTACAGGAAGCCTGTTGGCCTTCTTCTGTCTCAGCCTGATCCTGGCCTTGGGCATGAGGTCAAAGGCCAAAGGGCAAGGGGGGGAAGGGCCTGGCAGACGATTCTGCACAGCAGCCTCCACCTCTCTCCACTCAGCCTCCGCTGCCGCCGCTGCATCATCGTGGGCAATGGAGGGGTCCTTGCCAACAAGTCCCTGGGGTCACGGATTGATGACTACGACATTGTGGTCAGGTGAGCCCTCCCCCCAAGTAGCGCCTGGAGCCCCTAGGATCCTGGGCCAGATCCTGGGCTCTGGGCCTCGGAGAACTGTCTGTCTATCCGGCCTGGTGGGCTGAGACCAGCAGAAGCCTCAGGAACACTGGGTTGGAGGGCCATGGAACAGAGCAGCAAGATGGCGCCCGCAGCCAGGGCTCCCCGTTCTCCTCGCCTGGGGCTGCCGAGGCTCAGGCCTGAGGCAGGCTCTGACTGTGTCTGCTCTCTGCAGACTGAACTCAGCTCCAGTGAAGGGCTTTGAGAGGGACGTGGGCAGCAAGACCACTCTGCGCATCACCTACCCCGAGGGCGCCATGCAGCGGCCAGAGCAGTATGAGCGCGACTCTCTCTTCGTCCTGGCTGGCTTCAAGTGGCAGGACTTCAAGTGGCTGAAGTACATCGTCTACAAGGAGAGAGTGGTGAGCTCCCCGGCGCTGGCGCCTTCTGCCGAACCCTTGGCCCAAAGCTGACAGACCCAAAGACAGCCAAGGCACAGAGTCCAGGAGACGCCACTGCCTGCCTCCGGGTACCTGGGCACAGGTCCTTTCTCAGCCTTCTCTGGCCAGATGCCAGCAGCCCTTGTCCCTGTGGATCCCTGGGGAAGGAAAACTCTTTTTTAAAAAAAAAAAATGTATTTATTTACTTGAAAGGCAAAGATAGAGAGAGGGGTCCTCCAGCCACTGGCTCACTCCCAGCAACGGCCAGAGCTGGGCTGGTCCAAAGCCAGGAGCTTTAGCCAGGTCTTTCACATAGGTGGCAGGGTGGAGCACTTGGGCCATCTGCTGCTGTTGCTTTCCCAGGCACATTAGTAGGGAGCTGGATCAGAAGTGGAGCTGGGTCTTGAACCAGTGCCCATATGGGATGCCAGTGTCGTAGGTGGCAGCCTTACCCACTGCGCCCCAGTACTGGCCCAGGGAAAACTCTATCTCCAAGGCCATCCCCAGTATCACTGCCAGCCTTCAGCCCTGAGCCCTTGAATTCGATGGGCTCTCTGCCTCTGGTCTCATGGTTCCTTTCTGCTTTCTCAAGCCAGGGGCCGAAGGCCTTCTCTGGGCCCCGGAGCCATTCTGCAGGGGCAGCTGACCCCTCAGCTGAAGGCGCAATGTCCAGACTCGTGCATCCTGGCCCCTCCCCACTTTGTCCTTTTGTCACTGACCTGTAGCCAGGGGCCCAGCCCATCTGCCCATGAGTCTGGTTCCACTCTTCGGGAATGGTCAGATCTGTGCTCACTCTCAGAGGCAGCTCCTTTAGGGAGCCCCTTAGTAGGCCACCCACCGTGTCCTTCCCAGGACTTCTCTTTTCAGGCTCTGGGCCTGCAGGGATGCCCGCTAGCTTGTCCAGGCCCATCAGCCCCTCCCCTCTGTCAGCTGTCACCAGGGCCTGGGGGAGGGGGCCGATGACAGCCGGCCTTCCTCTGCAGTCAGTCAGAAGCTGCTTGCTCCTTGCAGAGGTTTCCAGGGCAGCTGGGGGCAGGACCGGTTTAACCTGCCCCTGGAGTCTCAGTGCAGTCTGGTTTAACTCCGCAGCCCTGACCCAAGCAAGGCCAAGTGCAGGCAGTGTCCAGTAGGTAGTAAGCAAGAGAGAAGACAGAAGTCAGATCCAGAAATTGAGGTAGGTGGGTGCACAGGGCAGGGGAGCCCCCCTCAGCACCAGGTTGAGGGAGGCAGTAGGGCTTTACTGGGCTGGTTCAGCTGCCCTGAGGGAACACAGGGGCTGGGCAGCAGGGCGATCTTTTGGTCTCGAGTGGACCCACTACCCCTGCAAGCCAGGCAGAGACTGGGTGCTGCAGGAGGTGGGGCCTAAGTCATGGTGTCCTCAGAGTGCCTCTCATTGCCTGTAGGGTGGTAGAATTGGTGTCACATGTGGGCACTGGGGAGGCAGAAGTGGGAGGAGGTTGGGTCTGCCTTGGTGAACCTTGAGGAGCCTAGTGGCGGTTTCCCCACCCTGGCCTCCTACCCACACCCCTCCTCTGCCCCAGCACAGGAGCTTCCCCCAGCGCAGGGCCCCAAGCCCCTGGGCTTTCACCCCTCAGCGCCTAGCCACCGTATGTGATCTGGAAGTGGCTGCAACACCAGCTCCTGCTGGGCAGACTGGGAAAAGCCAGCAGCCCAAGCAAGGAGGGCAGACCAGAGGGTGGGTCAGGGCTGACCAGGTGGGTGCTGGCACTCATTCCTTCCCAGCACACCATGCCCAGTCATGGCTCTCGCAGCTCATGCGAGGGAGTGAGGAAAGGAGGAAGAAGAAGGAAGCAGGGCCTCACTTTCCCCAGGGGGATGGAGAAGCCCCAGCCTGCATGGGGCGGGGTGTGCTAAGGCCCCTGCTCGCACTCATTCTGGCCCCGCACACAGATCTAGGGGAGCTGGAGGTGTCCTCCGAAGTTCTGTGGGTGTTCCCTGGCTCCAGAGGGCTCTCTGTACCTGTCTGGAGCCTCGCCTGCTCAATTCTGGCAGGAGGCAGCTCTGTGTGCTGGAGCCAAGGCCTGGCTGGGCAGGGCTGGGATGGGTACTAAGCCATACTTGCCACGTGGGCAGTTACTTGGAGCATGTAACTTTCTGGTACCCAGAAGTCCTGGTGGGGTGTGGGATGGAGAAATACGTGAGACAGGAAGACCGAGCAGCCAGAAGACAGCTTGTGCCAGGGCTAGCCCCGCTGTCTTCATCACACAGAGGTCTCCCCTTCACTGAGGGTGCCCACGCAGCAGAAATTAGCACAGAGAACTCCAGACATGCTACCAAGGGGTCCTTTACCTGCCAGATCCCAGGAGCTCTTCACAAGCCAGAAAGCAGGTGTAGAAGTTCACAGCAGGCTGTGCGAGCCCAAGGCCACTCAGAAGAGCGCTAGTGGTCAGGAGTAGGGAAGCTGAGGCTAGGAGGAGGGTGGAGCCTGGGAAACGGGTGTAACTGTCTGTAAGGCCCTGGGTTGGCAGGGGCAGCCCCAGCCCCCGTGAACAAGACACCTGCAGTCGTCTATGTGTTCACTCCCTCGCCAGGCATTCCTGAGGGGTTCTCTGTGCTGCCATCTCGGGGTGTGCTGGACAGCCCCATGCAGTGTGGTGGCTGCCGTGATGGGGCAATGCCTGAAGCGGCCCTGGGGCCAGGCAAGGCAGACCCAGAGAAGCCTCCTGAGGGAGTCCCTCCTGAACTGCCCCAAAGGAGAAGGTGGGAGCGAGTCAGGTGACAGGTGCAGCAGATGAAGGGAGCAGCACGTGCAGAGGCCCAGAGCAACCACTCCAGGGCTGCTAGCCGTGCACCCTCCTCCTGGCATTGGATGAAGCCTGCAGATGCCCCACTCAGTGTCCAGTGCGAGCCCTGGTGCCCGTGAAAGGCAGTCCCTCGGGCCCCAGCCTCTAGCCTCCCCCACTACCCTCGGGATGTCTAGTTACCAGGGCTGCAGAGACCCCAGGGAGCTGATTTCCCAACCCTGTCCCTACTCCTCAGCACTCTGACTGGTCATCAGTTGAGGAAGTGAGGTCCTGAGGCTGGCCAGGGTTGCTGTGGATGTGCCCCTAGCCCAGCAGTGGTAGAGGATAGGCTAGAGCTAGGGGTTGGCCCCTAGATTGTGTGTGTGTGTTTGAGAGACAGAGAGAGAGAGAGGGAGAGAGCCAGAGACAGATAACAGAGAGGTGAGGCTGAGCCAGGCCGAGACTGGGAACCAGGAACTCAACCCAGGTCTCCCATGAGAGTGGTAGGGACCCAAGTGTTTGAGCCAGCACCTGCTGCCTCCCAGAGTCTGTGCAAGAGCAGGAAGCTGGGATAGGAGCCAAGCTGGGATTTGAATCCAGCCACTCCAATATGGGGTGCATGCATCCCAGCCAGAGCTGGACTCTGGACACCCACCCTGTAACAGTCTTGACCTCCCAGCTGTGGTTCAGTCCCTGGGGAAGGAGGGGGAAGGGCGGGATCTAAGAGGTCAGCCAGAGTTCCAGGTCCCTGGATTTGGGAGCTACAACATAGTTAGAGTGAGAAAAATGGCTTAGGCCTTAGCGTTCTGCAGACTTGAGTTTAAATTTTGCCTCTGTCACTGGCAAGGTTCCCCTGGGCAACGGGCCTACACGCCCTTAGACTGTATCTCCTCCACACAGCAGCTGCAGTACCACCTGTCTGCCAGGCTTGTTTCAGAGACAGTAAGAGGACTGGAGAGGCAGCAGCACAGGGAGCCCCAGAAGCCTCCGTCTGCGCCAGTTGCTCGTGTCGTTTGTTTGCCCGTTTGTATTACCGGTTTCTGACTCCTGTTAGAAAAGCCCAGGAGTGAAGCGTTTTTCTTTGTAGGCCATAGGGCCTGACCCAGGATGTGAGCTGAAGCAGGTGTGAGAGGCCAGGCCTTGAGGAGGGAGGGAGGGGGAGCCTCCCATGCCAGCAGGCCAGGGGATCCACAGGGCAGACAGGACCTGCCCAGGGGTAGAAGTCCATCTGCACCTGCACCTGTTCTCTGCTCAGCTTGAGAGGGTGCAGAGCTTCAGGACAGACTCTGCCTGGGAGGGGCTCAACCTGGGCACCCCCTCATCGCTGAGAAGACTCGGGGCAGCCAGCATTTGTGGGCCCCACCCCACGGTCATCCAGTTCACCACTGGATGAGTTCCCCTGGGACGCTGTTGCCTCGCTGCCGTGTCCAGTGGTCACAGATGTTTCTACCTAGAGCCCCTAGAGCTGGCTGCAAGGGAGACAGCAGCAAAGACCAGGAGGGCCTCACGCTTGCCCCCGTTACCCACCCTGATGAGTGCTCAGACACAGCGGGCACGTCAGCACCACCTCTGCTCCTCCCCACCACCGGTCACTGCGCCTCGTAGTGACTGTCATTGTCATTCTCTCCTCCTCTCCTCCTTCCCTTCTCTTCTTCCTCCCCCTCACATCATCATCATCACAAATGTCATCTTTAAAGCCCTCCAGTTTTATAGGTTTCCAGGAATTCCTTCATTCAGTTCTCATGATGGTCCTATTAGAAAGATAGTATCTAGTGTATCAACTACGCTTTATTTTTTGAGAGGCAGAAAGAGAGCAAGCAAGACAGAGCTCCCATCTGCTGATTCGCTCCACAAATGCACACAATAACTGGGGCTGAGCTGTGCTGAGGCCAGGAGCTGAGAACTCCATCCAGGTGTCCCATGTGGGTAGCAGGGACCCAACCACTGGAGTCCTCACTTGCTGGAGTCAGAAGCTGCACCCAGGTATCAAACCCAGGTCCTCTGTTGTGGGACATGCTCATCTTAACTGCTCGGCCAGACACACACCCCAGATAGGTACTGTTATTATTCTCACTTTAGAGATTGGGACACTGAAGCACAGGGAGAGTAAGCTATTACTTGCTTAAAATCACACAGCTCATTTAATGGTAAAGCTGAATTCAAACCCAGATCCAGTGGCCCCAGGGATCTTCCTAATGAGTGACCGTGACCATGAACCTCCCTGGTTAGACTTCTCCATTGCTTTCCTCCTGTTCTTCCCAGGCCAGGCCCTGGGCTATAGGATCTGCACACATTCTCTCAGCCAGCCATCTCAACAACCCGGCAGGCAGGGGCTGTGAGGAGTAGTGTATGGCAGAGCCGCACTGTGGACCAGAGTGCCTCGTTTTAGTCATTGCACTGTCTTCTCATTGGTTCAGTGATTCATTCATCATTCAGCAAATTTAAATCAGTCACCAAGGTCACACGGAATCCTTTGCTCCAAACCCCGTGCCACTCCTTTAATGGCTCCCTCTCCCTGGCCCTCCTGTACATCCCTCAAGGCCAGTACCAGGGAGGGGATGTCACGCATGGAGAGAGGATTTACAGCTGCGATTATAACACATGGCGGTGTGACCTTCCCCGCATCTTGGTGCAGTTCCCTGTGCCTGTGTCCTGTCCCTGGCCTTAGATACTCTCAGAACCCTACCCACACTGTCTTCTGTTCCACTCGACCTCCATCCCTCTTCCAAACTGCACAGGGAAAACAAAAGTCATCATTGGCCAAGAGCTCTCAACCTCCACAAGGGCCCGTATCCCAGTCCATCCCCGCTTCCCCACCCCTCTACCCCCACCACGCCAAGCTGCTCCTGGGCTCTGATGCTACCTCCTCCCACCTTCCCAGGAACTGTCATCCATGTGGCCCCTTTCTCACCTTGTTACCCTGTCCTCCTCTCGCTTCCCTAAACGTGTTTCAGTGTCTGTCTCTGAAAACAAGAGCTCCGTCTTTAACTCACGTTCACCATCTCTCTTCCCCTGCTCCAGCACCTCCATGTTTCCCCATCCATTTCTCAGCCCCTGCAGCCTGGCTCCCAAACCCATCCTTTCACTGGCAGTGACCTTCTGGTTCTAAATCCTGAGGAATCAGTGTCTGCCCTTCCTGGATTTTTAAAAATTGTTTAGAAGATTCGTTTTATTTTTTCAAAAGGCAGATTGACATAGAGAGAGGGAGAAACAGAGAAACACATCTTTCATCTGCTGGTTCACTGGCTGCAACAGCCAGGGCTGGGCCAGGCTGCAACCAGGAGACAAAACTCCATCTGCGTCTCCCACGTGGATGGCAGGAGCCCAGGCACTTGGGTCGCCCTCTGCTGCTGTCTCAGGTGCATTAGCAGGGAGCTGGATTGGAAGCAGAGCAGCCGCAACTCAAGCCAGCTTTCCAAGTGGCCACTTAACCCGCTGCGCCACAATGCCGGCCCCTCTGCCCTCCTTTTAACAGACCAGATCATCAGCAAGCATTGAGTGCATACTGGGAACAGTGCAGCTTCTGGGGATGATCTGTGGTTCTTCTAGGCTCATGGCCAAAACCCTGTGGAGCCTGCTTGCTTCCACTCTCTTCTCAGCCTTCAGTCTCCAATCACCCAGTCTCCTGGTCTACGATTCTCCCTCACTGAGAAATCGCTTGGCTGATTTCAGCAGCTTCCTGTCTCTCCCCGGCTCAGATCTCCCTCCAAGCCATTCCACATCTCTGTCTTCAAAAGAACCATCTTGAAGCATCCATCCAGTGGGTTCATTCCCCTACCCATGTATTCCCCTTGCCTAGACGCTACAGCCCTCAGAGTCCCTTCTCATGCCAGCAGCACCAGTGTTGCCTAGAAACTCAGCAGAAATGCATTTGGGGTGGGGCCCACTGTAGAATGTGAGGGCGGTGGGCCCAGCCATCTGTTTTCACGTGTCCTCCAAGTGATCTGAGTACAAGCTCAAGAGCGAGAACCCCGGGCTTGCAGGATGAAGTTGAGACCAGGCAGCATAGCCCTCCACATCCTGTCCACTTCCCACCCCCTGCCTGGGCCTTGCTTGCACCCTACACGCCCTCCCCATTCTGGCATCCCCACGGTACGCATCCTGCCTCCCAGCTCCCTCCCCAGGGCTGTGCTGGATGCTGCTGCTCTTCCAGGCCCCTGGAGGGCAGGAACTGTCTTGCTTATCTCTGAGTCCATCACCTCCAGTGGTGTTTGAAGCGTAGCTGGCATGTGTTACAGCAAATCAACGTGGAGACGAGGCCCTGAGCAGGGCAGTGACTTCTGGGAGGGTCAGGATTCCAACCCGGCCCTTCTGGCTCTTGCTCAGGGCACTTCCCTCTCACCCGGGCCTCCTCCTCCTCTCCCTGCACCCTCAGCCTCTCTCCCGGCCTCTCCCAGGCATCTCTTTCCTCTGTGCCACGTGTGATCTTCTCTCTGCAGCTCCCAGATCCTTCTCCTCGATAAAGCCGGGAGAGCTAAACAGTCCCTGGCGCCCTGCCTCCCTCAGTTGTCTGTCCACAGCACGTGGCCTGCCCCAAGCTGACTCCTCTTTTTGTTCTTGGCTATTCCCAAATATAGCTTTTCAAAAAGGTTTTTTGACCCTCTCCTCATAGCACACATCAAAATAAATTCCAAGTGCACTCAAAAGTAAGATACAAAAATACGACCAAAGGAACTGTTGGAGAAGGTTGAATAGAAGTCAGATCCCAGGGAGGGAATGGCTCCCCGCATGCCAGAGTGCTGGAAGAAATCAAATTCGATAGCATTATGAGAAATCAAACAGACTTAGGCACACACACACACACACACACACACAATACACATACACACACAAAATAAGCAAAAAGACTGTGCCCTAAGACTTTGAAAGTGTATTTAGGGGGGCCGGCACCATGGCGCAGTAGGTTAATCCTCAGCCTGTGACACCAGTATCCCATATGGGCGCCGGTTCTAGTCCTGGCTGCTCCTCTTCCAGTCCCGCTCTCTGCTGTGGCCCAGGAAGGCAGTGGAAGGTGGCCCAAGTGCTTGGGCCCTGCACCCGCATGGGAGACCAGGAAGAAGCTCCTGGCTCCTGGCTTCGGATCGGTGCAGCTCCGGCCATGGCAGCCATTTGGGGAGTGAACCAATGGAAGGAAGACCTCTCTCTCTGTCTATAACTCTACCTTTCAAATAAATAAATAAAATCTTACCTTAAAAAAGGAAGGAAGGAAGGAAGGAAGGAAGGAAGGAAGGAAGGAAGGAAGGAAGGAAGGAAGGAAGGAAGGAAGGAAGGAAGGAAGGAAGGAAGGAAGGAAGGAAGGAAGGAAGGAAGGAAGGAAGGAAGGAAGGAAGGAAGGAAGGAAGGAAAGGGAGAGAGAGAGAGAAAGAGAAAGAGAGAGAGAAAGAGAAAGAGAGAGAGAAAGAGAGGAAGGAAGGAAGAGAGAGAGAGAGAGAGGAAGGAAGAGAGAGAGAGAGAGAGAGAGAAAGAAACAAACAAACAAACAAACAAACAAGCAGGGCTTGGAAAACTGGCATCCCAAATCAGAGGACTGGTTCAAGTCTGGCTCCTCTGCCTTTGATCCATCTGCCTGCTAATGTGCCCGGAAAGCAGTGATGTCCAAGTGCTTGGGTCCCAGCCACCCATGTAGGAGACCAGGCTCCTGGCTTGGGCCTGGACCAGCCCTGGCTGTTTCAGGAGTTTAGGGGGTGAACTAGCAGATGGAAAGTGTCTCTCTCTCTCTCTCTCTCTCTCTCTCTCTCTTGCTGTCAAGTAAATAAATAAATGAAACTTTTTTTAAAAAAACAGTACATTTAGAAACTATGACAAGGGGTAGATATTATAAGAGTTGACAAGGAAGTCATTAGAACCCCAGCAGGTAACGGGGCAGGAGGATGGGCAGACCACAGGGCAGGAAAGATAAGCAGAAAACAACGGGCATGCGTATCCCCTGCTGGCAGCCAGGGACATGTGCATGAAGGTCACAGGTTGCCATTGATCACCCCATGGCATTTGCCAAGGTGTTTAAGTTGTGAGTGCAGGGACAGTTCTGAGGGCTGCTGGTCAGAACACGAGTGGGGACAAACTTTGGGGGAAGGAGATGGCAGGCAGTACCATGGTCACCTGAAAGGAGGAATGAGCTGCACCCGGAGGTTCCTGTCACAGTGCTGTTTACAGCAGCCCATCCGATGCTCGTCATGCAAACTGTGGCACTGCTGCAGCATGGAGTGTGAATCAGCAGCCGGCCACTCCCCCGCCGGCCCCTGGCTATGGGTGGGGTCCGCGGATACAGTGCTGGGCTCATCCCCTGCCACACACGGCCCACGTCCTTGGCTTCACATCCTTCCTCTTCTGCCTGGTGGGGATCCTAAAGACTCCCCTACATGGCCGTGTGTGGGGCCGCTGTAGGGATTGATGGGGACAGTGCGTGTGACAACACTGCCACTCCGTGCTCACGGTGATGGTCATCACCACTGTCGGGAAGAGAGATGAGCACCAAAGGATTGCCTGCCTGCTGGGCACAGGGCCGGCAGTGAGCACGGCAGGAAGGCAGCAGGGCCCCACAGGACGGGCATCAGGCTAGCCCTTCCCTCCATCTCCAGGGTGCTGACACGAGCCCCAGGCTCCGCAGAAGTCAGCCAGATGGATGTGAGTGGTTCGGGCACCGAGCGCAGCACAGCAGTGAGTGTGATGTGTTTAGTGAAGTGAAAATAATTCAGTATAACTGGGGTGTGGCATGGTGTGGCACTGCCCTTAGCTCTGGCGAAAGAGTCATCTGCACTGGCCCACCTCCAACGTACTCTCTGCCACAGAGGAATGCACAGGGACCCGGGGACAGTGTCCATCCTGGGCTCAGCTGGCCCTGGGAGACCATTAGCAGCTCCTGGAAACTCCAGCATTTCTTGCCCTGCCAGTGCCACATCTGCCTCCCTCCTCCTAAGAGCAGGATGTAGTTCTCTCTGCACACCCTGAGCCCCAGGGGTTCCGCTAGCAGGGGCTGGGACCAGCTATGGATGTGTGAGGTGAGGTGTCTGCACGCATACGCACGGTACTCCTTAGGGGGTGGAATGGCACCAAGGCGGGGGTCGGGGGAGGCACAGGCCCCTGAGATCACAACTCTGAATTCAAACCTCACCTTCCAGGTCATGTTCTCCAAGGCAAGATAAACTATATTTTACTTCTTAAAAAAAAAAAAAAATTTACTTATTTATTTGATAGGCAGAGTTACAGAGAGACGGGGAGAGAGAGATTTTCCATCCACTGGTTCACTCCCCAAATGGCTACCATGACCGGGGCTGGGCCAGGCTGAAGCCAGGAGTTTCTTCTGGGTCTCCCACATAGATGCAGGGGCCCGGGGGACTCGAGCCATTTTCCACTGCTTTCCAGGCGCATTAGCAGAGAGCTGGATCAGAAGTGGAGCAGCCGGGACTTGAACCAGCACCCATATGGGATGTTGGCATTGCAGGCTGCAGCTTAACCCACTATGCTACAGCACCAACCCTTTATTTTACTTCTTAACCACTTAGTATCTTTATTTATTTATAACTTTCATATTTCTAGACTGCAGGTTTTAGATAGTTGAGTTTGTGGACAGCTGCTTGTAATTCTGGCCCCACAGATGTAGGTAGGCCCGCATGGGTGTGGTCTCAGTGGCTGGAGGTGAGACTGGGTACTCGGAGGGTAGATGGCGAGGGGTCCCCTAAGCCAAAGTGCTTTGAGTTTCCTGAGGACTGACAGCAGCAGAGCTAATGAGAGCCGACCTTGTGCCAAACCTGTTACATGCCCAGCTGTTTACTGTCCTGACGCAGACACCCCGGAAAGGAGGAGCTGGTGTCCTCGTCAGGAACTTGCCCAGGGCCACAGAGTCAGCAGTTGGGGGTGGCAGGGTTCAAGTTCAGGCTCATGCTCTTCACTGCCAGCTCAGGCTGCCCCAGTGGGCAGCGGAAAGCCACTGAGGAGTTTAAAGCTGAGTGCACCCAGATCAGACTCGAGCAGGGAGTGTGAACCGAGAGAGGGCAAGGCGGTGTCAGGGTGCCCGGTGTCTGTCACGGTGGCCCCAGGAGAGTCGGTGTCCTGTCCTGAGGCAGCAGGAGTGGGAAGCATGGAGTGGACCTAGCTGCCCTGCTGGCGGCTGCCGTGGCAGCCCGTGGCTAATGTCTCCACCCGCAGGCCTCTCAGGCAGAATTGTGCAAGGGGGGCTGGGAGGCCTCACTGCAGAGCCTGGGGGGAAGGCGCTGTCTTCTTAGTTCCCCGCCTTGGCCCCCGCTGTTGTGCTGTTGCGCTGTTGTTTCTGACAAGGGCACAACAGGTTGCATCAGCAGGAGACTGGCGGCTGCACACAGAGCAGCTGTGTCCGGACTTGACTGAGGCAGGGACATTCCTGGAAGAGGAGGGATTCCAAGGCATGCAGCCCACAGCTGGCCCTGAGGGAAGGTGTGAGCAGGCCAGGCCAGCGGCACTGTGTGGCAGTCGGGGAAGTGAGACGGGACAGGTCTTGGGCCAGAGGTGGACACCTGCGGGCACTGGCCTCATGCACTGCAGGCCCGTGCGCGGGTGGCGGGCCTGGCAGTGTCACCCAGCAGCAAGCAGGCTTCCAGTGTCCACTGCCGCCTGCAGGAACCACAGGGAAAGGCTGACTTCTGCCATTCGGGGGCCTGGCTGTGTGCAGGCTGACACCAGCCACGCCCTCAGCTTCATGCTCTTGGCTTCTGCGACACTTGCTCATGGTACTTGTGGAGCTGTGGCCGTGGGCCTCAGTTTCCCCACTCCAGAGCTTCTGCAGCAGCCCGGAAAGCATCCTGTGTGCGTGCCTGGGTGCGTCTTTCTAAGGAGAGGAAGCAGGTGGAGGCGTTGTCCGTACTTGCTGTTTTCATGGCTGGGGAAACACAGAAATGCCCAAAGCCCATCTCGGCCTGACTGTTCCTCCTTCCCGATGTGCCCAAGGAAGCCCCACACCAGGACAGTGGCGGGCAGGGAGGAATGAAGGGAGGGCTTGGATCGTGGCCATGCTGGTTCGCACTGCTCTCCCCCGGGGCTCCCTGGGACTGGAGACCTAAGCACAGGAGCCCTTTGCTACGGGGCCCTCACTTCACTGCCAGCACCCAGCACACACGAAGCAGAGCCAGAGAAGGAGCCTGCCTCCACTTACCCACTGCTGCACAGAAGCAGGAAGTCAGGGAAAGCTGTGTGTGTGTGTGTGTGTGTGTGTGTGTGTGTGAGAGAGAGAGAGAGAGATGGCTTCTCACCCCTTACTGGCCCATGTGACACACTCTAAGCTGCCCACTTAGTCATTTCTCCTCCAGGGAAGGATTAGGAGGTGGGGGAGAGGCAGTGGTTTTCTCTGCCTCCCTGCTGACGATTCTCCGATTCCGCGAGGGGTCTGAGATAAGCTCCTTGCAGTAGGCCAGGGCCTCCTGTCTTGGGAGGAAGCAGATGCCTGTTAGCTGTGTGTACCCTGCTGAGTCCCCTCCCCACTCCCACCTCTGTGAAATGGGGTGAGGGGTACCAAGTGGCCCTAACTCACCTTGGAGGGCCCGGGGGAGGTCTCGCTTACCTTTGACCCCAGCACCCAGACTTCCTGGGGTCAGAACAGCACTGGTGACATAAATGTTGTGGCAAGACGAACACCCGCCGAGGGGGCCGGACATTCAGGTTTGAATCTGCCCAGCTACTTGCAGGCTGTGTGGCTTTGAACATCTGCTTTATTTGTCCTTGCGAAGTGGCTGAATGTTGAAGAGACGTAAATAATGTCTACGCAAACCAGCCTCAAGGCACATGCAGCCCAGCCGTGCCCCTTCCTGGCCCTCCATGTCCCTCCTGAGCAGCCCCTGCACTTTCTTCCCTCTCTTCCAGCGTGTGTGGGGCAGGCACAGGCAGGAACCGTCAGTGGGAAGCTGCTGGGGCCTCCTTGCTCCAGAGAAGGGCTGGGGCTGTGCTTGGCACAACCTGGCGCCCGCCGCTGCCAAAGCCCACATCTGGCCCACCCAGCACAGCGGGTCCTGGCTGCCTGAGGCCTTCACCACTTCTTTCCCTGCCATTCCTACCTTTACCCACCACACCCACACTCCTCTCCTGGACGTGCAGGAGCAAGGGGAAATGGAGTCTGCTCACGCAGTGTGACCGGGGCTGAGACCCAGAAGGGCCCCTTGTATGAGCTGACCCTTGAGGACAGATGGACTTTTCCAGGGACAGAGAGGTTGTCACAGTGATGGGAGAGACGAGGAGGGGGCTGCAGAGGGTCTGACCAATGGAGAGCCATTTACTGTCACTGAGGCTGTTGGGGATCTTGGGCAGGTGTTATGTCTCCCTGTTTTTTAAGATTTTATTTGGGGGCTGGTGTTGTGGTATAGTGGATAAAGCCGCCGCCTGCGACGCTAGCATCCCATATAGGTGCCAGTTCAAGACCCAGCTGTTCCACTTCTGATCCAGCACCCTGCTAATGGCCTGGGAAAACAACGGAAGAGGACCCAAGTGCGTAGGCCTCTGCACCCATGTGGGAGACCCAGCAGAAGCTCCTGGCTCCTGGCTTCCATCTGGCCCAGCCCTGGCTGTTGCAGCCATTTGGAGAGTGAACCAGCAGATGGAAGATCTCTCTCTGTCTCTCCCTCTCTGTAACTTTGCCTTTCAAATCAATAAGCTAAACTAAGTTTTATTTATTTGAAGGGCAGAGTTAAAGACAGAGAGGTTTCACCTGCTGGTTCACTCCCCAAATGGCTGCAACAGCCAGGGCTGGGCCAGGCTGAAGCCAGGCACCTGGAACTCCATCTGCATCTCCCACATGGGTGTAGGTGCCCAAAGACTTGGGCCACGTTCTGCTGCTTTCCCAGGCCATTAGCAGGGAGCTGTATCAGAAGCATAGCAGTGAGACCAGAACCAGCACCTGTATTGGATGCTATAGCATCACAGGTGGCTGCTTAGCTCCCTGTGCCACAACACCTGTCCTGCCATTTTTCCTTTAGTGAGCACTTGCTTCCCTGCTGGGCTGGGCCCTGGGTAGCAGAAATGAATCCTAAGTGAGCCCCTGCCCCATAGGACAGAGGGTTGCAGCACACTGCTATGTGCACTCAGCCTGCGTTATCTCATTTAGTGTTCACACCAATCCATAAAGTAAAGGCCCACCATAGCCTTTCTTGGTCCATAAGGAGATGGTATGTTCCTTGCCCAGGGTCTCCACAGTGAGTGACCAGAGCTTAAGTTGAATCCCAGTTCTAGTCCCAGCTGCTCCTCTTCCAGTCCATCTCTCTGCTGTGGCCCGGGAGGGCAGTGGAGGATGGCCCAAGTGCTTGGGCCCTGCACCCGCATGGGAGACCAGGAGGAAGTGCCTGGCTCCTGGCTTCGGATCGGCGCAGCGCTGGCTGTGGTGGCCATTTGGGAGGTGAACCAATGCAAGGAAGACCTTTCTGTCTCTCTCACTGTCTAAAACTCTACCTGTCAAATAAATTAAAAAAAAAATTTTTTTTTAATGTTTTTAAAAAAAAAGTTGAATCCCAGGACCAAGGATCTCACCTTTGTATTTTATCCCCTTTCAAGGGTGGGAGATCAGTTCTGTCTAGGAATGTGGGGTCCAGAGAGACAGGGGCAGAAGCAGCTGCTAGGTAGGGTGTTAGAGGCAGGCGGCATCAGCGGAAGCCTGGAGGCCTGAATTAGCAAGTGGGGACTTCACATGGGCTGCCACTGAAACCTACGAGTCAGACAGACGGGGCTTGCTGGCCCCCAAGCTCTGATCTGCTGTGGGCGGTGGTGGTGGGTGATCTGTTGGTACTCAGCCATCTTGGTTAGGGAGGCAGAGGCAGCCCCTTCGAGGCACTCATTCCACACCTGCTGAGTCAATGGATGGAAGCCACAAACTTACTGAGTGTGTTCCAGTCACTCTTTGGGTGTTGAGCCAGGTGCTCTAAATCCATAAATTGTAATGTAACATTTTAAAAATTATTTTATTTATTTGAAAGACAGAGGACAAGCAGAGAGAGAGAGAGAGATCCTGCATCCTCTGTCTCACTCCCCAAATGGCCACAACAGCCATGGCTGGGCCAGGCCAAAGCCAGGATCCAGGAGCCTCATCCAGGTCTCCCATGTAAGTGCAGGGGCCCAAGGCTTTTAGCAGAGAGCTGGATCAGAAGTGAAGCAGCCAGGACTTGAACTGGCACCCACATGGGATGTCAGTGTCACAGGCAGTGGCTTTACTACTGGCTGTGCCACAGTGCTGGCCCCATAGTGTACATTTTTCATGAACTTTTTGAGGACCCTTTGTATGCATGGATTTCCTTTTCTTTAATAGTTTTTTTTTAAAGATTGCTTTATTTTGCAAGTTGGAGTTCTTTTCAAAAGAGAGAGAACCCAAGAAAAAGAGATCTTCCATCTGCTGTTTCACTCCCCAGATGGCCTCTGTGGCCAAGGCTTAGCCAGGCCAGTTCCAGGAGCTTTTTTTCACCAAAATATCTTAATTCCATTTTCAATTAACTTTTTAAAGATTTATTTATTTATTATTTGAAAGATTGTCAGAGATAGAGGGAGAGATAGAGAGCAAGAAAGGTCTTCTGTCAGCTGGTTCACTCCCCAAAGGGCTGCAGCAGCCACGGCTGCACCAAGCTGGAGCCAGGGGCCAGAGCCTCCATCTGGGTCTCTCATGTGGCTGTTGGCAGGGACCCAAGCACTTGGGCCATAATCTGCTGTCGTTCCAGGCAAATTAGCAGGGAACTGTATCAGAAGCAGAGCAGGGGCCGGTGCTGTGGCGTAGCAGGTAAAGCTGCTGCCTGTAGTGCCAGTATCCCACATGGGCACTGGTTCGAGCCCCGGCTGCTCCACTTCTGATCCAGATCTCTGCTGTGGCTTGGGAAAGCAGTAGAAGATGGCCCAAGTCCTTTGGCCCCTGCACCCACTTTAGAGACCTGGAAGAAGCTATTGGCTCCTGGCTTCGGATCAGCGCAGCTCCAGCCATTGCAGCCATCTGGGGAGTAAACCAATGGATGGAAGACCTCTCTCTCGCTCTCTGCCTCTGCCTCTCTGGAATTCTGCCTTTCAAATAAATCAATAAATCTTTAAAAAAAAAAAAAGTATAATCTTCATGAAGGAAAGAACTGTTTAAAAAAAGAGAGAGAGAGAGCAGCTGGGACTTGAACTGGCACTCCAATATGGGATGATGACTTTTCAAGCAGTGGCTTAACCCGCTGTGCCACGATCCCAGCCCACCGTGGGAGCTTCTTGAAGTCCTCTATGGAATCAAAAGAACCAGAGGATCAGTAGGCACTGGAGAGGTGGAGGAAGAGGAGGAAAATCCAGAGTTCATCTCCAGGCTTTCAGTTCGGAAGTGGACAGGAGCTGACTGGGGGCACTAGCAATGATCTAGATGGCTGCCAACAGAAGACTGTCACATGAATTATGGGACATCCGTGTGGCAGAATTCTGACATACTGATGTTTCATGTGTCATGTAACCAAACCTCTGTTGTAAACTTTTGGATTTTTTATGTGTTTTTTTTTCACTTTTATAAATAAGAATATGATAAAGAGCTTTTTTTAAAAAAGATTTATTTAGTTATTTTAAAGTCAGAGTTACACGGAGAGAAGAGAGGCAGAGAGAGAGAGAGAAATCTTCCATCCACTGATTCATACCCCAAATGACCGCAATGGCCAGAGCTGGGCCCATCCAAAGCCAGGGGCTTTTTTCCAGTTCTCCCACGTGGGTGCAGGGGCCCAAGGACTTGGGCCATCTTCTACTCCCTTCCCAGGCTACAGCAGAGAGCTGGATCAGAGGTGGAGGAGCCGGGACTCAAACCAGCGCCCATATGGGATTTGGGCACTGCAGGCGGCAGCTTTGCTCACTGTGCCACTGAAGAACTTTTTATAAAAGTCTTTACCACTCTGATTACTTTCAGAAAGGAAACTTTGGAGGCATAAGGTGTAAACAGCTTTGAAGCTTTTAATACACACTGTCAGATCTCTTTTTAGAATGTCTAGACCAAATTTTGCTCCTATAGCAGTGTATACACAAACACACCCACATGCGTATTTTAGTGGATTAAAAGATAATATCTTACTATTTTAAATTTATGTTTATTTGAAAGGCAAACAGATATTCCATCCACTGGTTCCCTCCCAAATGCCTGCGATGGCTGGAAATGGGCCAGGCCAAAGCCAGGAGCTAAGGAGCTCAAGGCAGCGGGGACCCAAGTGCTTGAGCCATCATCTGCTGCCCTCCAGGACGCACATTAGCAGGAGGCTGGTGTAAGAACAGAGCCGGGACTCGAACCCAGGCATTCAGATACAGCTGTCATCCGAAGCCGCATCTTAACAGCTGCACTCAGTGCCGCCCCCACTTCCTTAAGTCATGTTTTTGTATCTCTCCATAAAGGATTATATAGTTTTGTTCCTGTAGATCTCACATATCTCTCTAAGTTGATTGCTTAGAAATTCTTTGTTTTTTGGTGTGGTTGTAAATGGGACTTCTCTTGTGTTGTTTCAGGTATACTACATTGTTGTATATGTGCCAAGTTCAATTGATTCTTTTTAAGTTTTCTGGACAAATAACAACCCCACTGGAAGTAACACTGTGGTTAGGGCCCACGGCTTGGTGATGCCTGAGGGGTGGGGCTGCGGCTTTGCTACAGCGCCGGCTCAGGAGCCTAGTGGTATCTGTGGGAAATGGGAGGAAGGGATTCATCCCCAAGTTTGGGGTCTCCCTGCAGAGGGCAGTAGAAGGCCCAGGGCAAGGTGCTGAGGGAGCTAGCGATAGAGAGTAGTCCAAGTGATTGCCTTCAGGTCCTGGCCAGGAAGGGCTTACGTACTGAACAGCAGACCAGAGAGTCGTTCCTGTGCTGTATGCGAGGAAGCCCTGGCCCTGGAATGGACATGGGCGTCAGGTTTCAGGGCCGGTGCCTCTCCAGCATGGCGCCACATTCTCCAAGGGCAGAACGATCCCATTTTAGAGTTAGAGAAACCCAGAGAGCTTGTCCCCCAGCTGTAGTCTCCAGCAGACCAAGTGTGTGTGTGTGGCTGTGCCGTGCCATCCTGGCTCACACCCTCGCTGTGTTTTTCAGGCTCACTTAGACCAGTTGACTGAGAGGCAGCAGAGGGCCCGGAGTGAGCCAGCAGAGGAGATAGGAGAGGGGGCAAGTCCCTGGTGGGCCCTGAGCTGCTGCGGGGTGGGCGGTGGTGGGACAGCAGGACCCCCAAGTCTTCCTGTTGGCCCAAGAGCCCCTCAGGCCAGAGCAGCAGCACTCCGGACAGTGTCCCCTGCCCTGCAGCACCCTTTGTGTCTTCCATGTCACATCCCGTGTCCCCACCACAGGCCCCAGTGCCCCGTGGACACCTCATGCCCCTCACCTCATTCTTTGAGTATTTGCCCCAATACACCTTGGACCCTGCCACCCACCCAGTCCCCTCTCCAGCTGTGTGCCCAGCTCATGCCCTCTTGTGCCGGGTCCACAGAGTGCATCGGACGGCTTCTGGAAGTCTGTGGCCACCCGGGTGCCCAAGGAGCCCCCCGAGATTCGCATCCTCAACCCGTATTTCATCCAGGAGGCCGCCTTCACCCTCATCGGGCTGCCCTTCAACAACGGCCTCATGGGCCGGGGGGTGAGTCCCGGGCTCCCGCGAGAGGGAACAGGAGAGCTGGCTGGCGGTGTCTTGGGGAGGGAGAAGGGCCTGGGGCGGCCACGTGGGCGGAGAGCTCAGGCCTTGGGAAGGGCACGTGGCCCCAGGGGCCCAGCTGAGGGCTCAGCCCTCCCGCAGCTGCTGTCTCACGCCTGCTCTCCTCTCTTCGTCCAGAACATCCCGACCCTTGGCAGCGTGGCAGTGACCATGGCGCTACACGGCTGTGATGAGGTGGCCGTCGCTGGCTTTGGCTATGACATGAGCAACCCCAACGCACCCCTGCACTACTACGAGACCGTGCGCATGGCCGCCATCAAAGAGGTTCGGGGCTGGGCATGGGGGGCGGGTCCTGGGCATGGCCAGGGGAGGGGGCTGCAGGCACAGAGGCCGGAACGTGCCCTGCAGAGCTTCCCAGCGAGGCTTGACCCACCCTCAACTAAGTGGGTTCCAGGCAGGTCCATCCCGCACACAGGCCTCTGGCCACTGGCACCCTACGTGCCCATCTCCCTAGCCCTTCCCCCACCCAGCGCTGAACCTGGCATCCCCTTCCTCAGCCTCTGCCCTGGACTTTTACCCCATGCCTCTCCCCCCACCACCACTGCCATTCTCCTCCTCACTGCGCTCCCAGCCACCATACCCGAGTGTGGGCACCAACCCAGGGTCACCCTCAACCTGCAGGTCCTGCCTTCCCCAGAGGACCTCCCTGCCCCTCACCCGACCCTGAAGGAGCACAGCCTCTCGGACCCCCGAAGGGCCCTGGGGCCTCCTCCACCTTCCCCTGGTCACACAGGTGGCCTCTGTGCAATGCTCCCAGCTCCTGCATCTCCCTGCACAGTGCAGATCCCAGCTGGGAAATCAGAGCCCTCTTCCACACCTTGGTGCCTGCCACCGCGCCCACCAGCCTGAGGCTGGAAGCCTCTGCTCCTCCGCCCCGTGTTGGTGACTGAGGCCGTTGGTGGAAGCAGTCCATCTGTGCAAACCCCCAGTGCTCATAAACCCAGGCTGTGGTCTCGGCTGGCTCCTTCCTGCTCCCTGTCTCTCTGCCTGCCCCACACTGCCCTGGGCCAGAGCCTTCCACTCCACCTGCTTCCGCCCCACCCACAATGCAGGCCCCTGTGTGCTCTGCTTGCCTTTGCCCCTCCACAGCCTGGCTCCCCTGACTTGTCACCACTGCCTCCAAGGTCCCCAGTGACCTGCCTCACAGCTGCAAATGCAGTGGACGGGTCCCTGAACTCCTCCCGCCCAGATGTCTCGGGTTGGCCTGTGCACCCTCCCCTCTCAGTCTCTCGCAGTGTCCACGCTCCCCTTTGGGAAGCAGCAGCAGCAGCAGCCGAGGCTCCACCCCAGCCTACCTGCCCTGCTTACCGGCACCTTCCCCGAGAGACTGGCATCCCACCCAAGGCCTCCATTATCATCCACCCTGAACTGAGCTTTTTGGTTTGGTCTTGGTCTATGCGGCCTGCTCTCACAATGCCGCAGACGACAGAAACTCACGTCCCACAGCCCCAAAGGCTGGGAAATGCAAGACCAAGGTGCCGGCACGTAGGGTGCCTGGTTCGTAGACAGCCATCTGCTGGCTGCGGCTGCTCCACCAAGACAGACGAAGGTCGGGGAGCCCTCTGCAGTCCCCCCTGGGAGGGCGCTAATCCCGCCCACTGAGGGCTCTGCCTTTGGGAGTTAAGCTTCGGTGGCTGAGTTCCGGGTGGACATGGACGTTCTTCCAGTAGTGGGTTTGCCAGCATCTTCTTGCTTCTTTGTCCCCTGCCAGCACCCACTCCAAACTGCTCCCACAGCTTATCTCTGCCTCCTGGTTTCTATTTTATCTTCTCTGACTTATTCCTTCTGGATTTGTAATTTCTATTAGTTTATTGGAAAGAGCTCTTTCATCTGCGGGTTCACACCACACGCCCACCCCTCTCACATACTCCTTTCATGTGAATTCTGTATAAAAGCTTTAGGTGAGGACAGGTGTGTGGTGCAGCATTGAAGTCACCACTGGGATGCCCACATCTCACATGGGCGTGCCTTGTTTGAGTCCCAGCCGCTCTGCTTCTGATCCGGCTTCCTGCTGGTCACATCCTGGGAGGCAGCAAGCGTGACTCAAGTACTTGAGTCCCTGCCACCCACTTGGGAAACCTGGATAGAGTCCAGGCTCCTGCCTTCAACCTGACCCAGCCCCAGCTGTTGCACACATGTGGGGAGTGAACCAGTGAATGGAAGATCTCTATCCATCTGTCTCTCTGCCCTTCAAATAAAACAAAAATAAATAAATAATTGTAAAGGAAAAATATTTAAGTAGAAGTTTTAGGCAGAATGTGAAAGCTAGGGAGTCAGTGCTATGGCATAAGCAGGTAAAGCCACCACCTGCAGTGCCATCATCCCATACGGGTGCAGGTTCTGGTCCTGGCTGCTCCACTTCTGATCCAGCTCTCTGCTATAGCCTGGGATAGCAGTAGAAGATGGCCCAAGTCCTTGGGCCCCTGCACCCACATGGGAGACCCTGAAGAAGCTCCTGGCTCCTGGCTTCAGATCAGCTCAGCTCTGGCTGTTGCAACCAATTGGGGAGTGAACCAGCGGATGGAAGACCTCTCTCTCTCTGCCTCTCTGTAACTCTGCCTTCCAAATAAATAAATAAATTTTTAAACAAAAAAGAAAGAGCTGGAAATACAGGCATAGCAGGATCATAAAGAGCTTTGTATGCTGCTGTAGGGAGTTTGGACTTGATGCTGAAGGCACAGGCAGGCCTGGGGGAGTTTTGGACTGCAGATAGCATGGAGTAGGGCCAGTGGGGCTGCACGGTGAAGAGGAGGGGGTTATGACAGGAACAAAAACGAGTTGGGAGGCAGCAGTCAAAGCAAGAGGGTAATTCCTGAACCAGACCCTTGGCCGTGGTGATGAGAAGACAGGCAAGAAGCAGGACATTAGACGCCAGGGAAGAACTGGAAGGGCACCAGCTGCCCCACGCTGTCTCTGACACTGCCCCTTTCCTCCCACCTGTCACATCTCTGGTTTCACCATCACGACAACCTTGTGGCTCTGGGGCTCACATACCTACTGCGTCATCCCACACACACAGCTCTGCAGAGCACATAGGTTCTGAAGTCAAGCGGCCTGGGTCTGGGTGCTCAGGTCAGAGCCTGGCTCCCGACCTTGCCTTCCTTATCTGTGATGGGGACAAGAACAGCACCCACCTCCTGGAGTTTGGGGGAGATGGGACATAATAATGAGTTTAGAAAAAAAAAAAAAAGAGAGAAAAAGGCTCTGGCACATAGGAAGCACTCATAGATGATAGCCCCACCTGTCTCTGTTAGTCACTGAGCCCCTGGATGACATTCACTGCAAATGCTGCTGCCTGGGTTTAGAATCTCTGCTCAGGGAACCACTGAGGGCCCTGGCCTCCCACTGCCTCACCTTGTTCATCTCCCCAGGCCCAGCAGGAGTGTGGGGGGTGTGGGGACTGAAGGCTGGGCATGAGGAGGAAATGGCACAGGAACTCAAAGAAAATAGGAGCAGAGAAGAATCAGGAAGGTGCAGCATCATGGAGACCAAAGGAGCAGCACTTTGAGAAGGGAGTGTCCCCAGCACAGAAGCCGGTGGCCACAGCCTCCGAGAATGGGGAGCGGCAGGCAGGGCCCTTGCAGACAAGGACGCCTGGGAGAGAAGGGGGCAGGGAGGCAGGGCAGCAGCTGGAGGGTGAAGGGGGCTGGGACAGGAGTCTGGCCTGGGAACGGAGGTGTGAGTTGTGAGCACAGCCGTTCGTTCAGACCCAGGGAGGGCGCTCCTGGGACTGCCCAGAGAGAGGGCAGAGAGGAAGGAGGCAGAAGGGCAGTGTTGACAGCTGGGCGAGGGGCAGCCCTCCTGAAGGCAGGGGCTATGCAGGGAGACTGTGGAGCCAGCGTACTAGAACCCTGCCCCAGCCCATAGCCAGAGCTCCCGGAGATGAAACCCTGTCTGCCTGGAGGGGGAGTTAGGAAAAGAGCAGGAGAGCCACCCCCCAGGGCTGACCACCAGTGTAGAGGACAACATAATTCCCAGGTGCCCGTCACCCTCTCTCCGCAGTTACCAACACACGGTCAACACAGCCCCCATGTTCCTCCTCTCCTGCTCCCCACGCCACCGGTGTCTTGGAAGTAGGTCTCAGCCACGATCTCGTTCCAGTCACAAATACTTCACGAAGTTTCTCTAACAGACAAGGACTATACGTTTTATCACATCTTTAATGGTAATTCCTTAACATCATCAAACACCCAGTCATCTGCTGAGCGTTCGTTAGTGCAGCTGGGTGGAACAGGTTCTTGTCTTTGTGCAGGAAAGGATTCAGACGTGAGACAGCAAGCAGTGGTAAGCAAGGCAGCATCCGTCGGAACGGATGGGACAGAATCCGAGAGTGCCCAGTCACTCCTGCTTGGGAAGGCGAGGTTACACGGTCAATGGAGAGAAAACACCTGCAGGCCAGGCGGGCGGCGCAGGAACGGGCTGAGCGCTGAGCACGCGGTCTGCATTCAGCCTGGGGCTCATAAGGGCACAGGGTCCAGTCCTTCCCCTCCCCCTCCTCCTGGACAGAAGGTTTGCTGGGTGTGAATTGGGTGAAATTCCTCCCAAGGTTTCACTGCTCAGTGCTGTCAGCCTGGGGGCCCACCTGAAGTGCCCTGTGGAAGAGGAGCTTCCCTTGGGAAGGTTTCATTGCCCAGTGTTATCAGGCCAGGTAACCCATTGGGTGCTGAGGAGAGGACCCCTGGGGAGCTTTCTTTGGGGGGAAGGCTGAGACCACCTGTGAAGTTATCGGGGTACAGGCAGGACTTCGTAGTGTGAAGCACTGGGCTGCTTCCAAGGGGAGCTGCTGCAGATGCTTTTGTTCCATACACACAGGCTCATTTCTGACTTCCTGCCTCAAACTTACTTTTTTTTTCTTTTTTTTTTTTTGACAGGCAGAGTGGACAGTGAGAGAGAGAGAGACAGAGAGAAAGGTCTTCCTTCTGTTGGTTCAGCCCCCAATGGCCAGCGCACTGCGCTGATCCGAAGCCAGGAGCCAGGTGCTTCTCCTGGTCTCCCATGCGGGTGCAGGGCCCAAGGACTTGGGCCATCCTCCACTGCACTCCCTGGCCACAGCAGAGAGCTGGCCTGGAAGAGGAGCAACTGGGACAGAATCCAGTGCCCCAACCGGGACTAGAACCTGGGGTACTGGTGCCGCAGGCGGAGGATTAGCCTAGTGAGCCGCAGCGCTGTTTTTTTGTTGTTGTTGTTGTTGTTGTTTTTTGACAGGCAAAGTTAGAGAGAGAGAAAGGTCTTCTTTCCACTGGTTCACCCCCCAAATGGCCACTATGGCCAGTGTGCTGCGCCCATTTGAAGCTAGGAGCCAGGTGCTTCCTCCTGGTCTCCCATGCGGGTGCAGGGACCCAAGCACTTGGGCCATCCTTCACTGCCTTCCTGGGCCACAGCAGAGAGCTGGACTGGAAGAGGAGCAACCAGGACAGAATCTGGCGCCCCAACCAGGACTAGCACCCGGGGTGCCGGCGCCGCTCAGCCAAGTGAGCCGCGGTGCCGGCCCTGCCTGACACTTCGAACCCTCAGTGACTCCTGGCAGGTGCATTGGGTTCCTTCTCCCTCAGGGGAGAGGTGACGGTGTGGGCTAAGTGAATCGTGGCCCTGCCATTCCTCCCAGCCTGCTTCCTTTCCAATAACATTTAGTTTCATTCAACAGATACTTCCTGAGCACCTACTCTGTGCCCAACAATCCCTGCCCTCAAAGAAAGATGGTGAGCCAGAGGCCTGAGTCGTCACAAACCAGGGGTGAATCACCCCAGGTCTGCACCAGACAGAAGGCAGAGCCGCAGGTGTGCAGAGAGCGTGGAGAGGCAGGCGGCAGAGTTCAAGGAAGAAACGGCCACTGCCTGAGTGGGGGCCTGGGGGCGCTACGACTGAGCATGTGGTCAGCACAGGACATTGAAGGGGCTGTTCACAGCAGAGGAATTTTGCATATGAGTGCCTGACATCCGGATTTGGAAAGGTCTAGAAGGTTGGAGAGGGTTGACTGGGTCAGAATAAGGGGTGGGCAAGCCAGTAAATGTGACTGTGAACACAGTTACCGTGGCTCAACCCAACAAATGCAGCAGGGAGGCCGGCGGGGGCCACGCCAGCAGGGCCCGACATTCATTCCTTCATTCGTTCAGCGGAGGAGCCTTTTCCATTATCTGGGAGTCCTCAGAGCTTCCTGGTGAGAGGACTGGGGATGCGAAGCAGGTGCAGCTCCAGCACGCCATATCAGAGCGCTTGTTCAAGTTCTGTCTGCTGCACTTCCATCCAGCTCCCTGATGGTCCAAGTGCTTGGGCCTCCTGAACCCATGTGGGAGACCTAGATGGAGTTACAGGCTCCTGGCTTCGGCCTGGCCCAGCTCTGGCCACTGCAGCCATTTGGGATGTAAACCAGTGGATGGAAGATCTCCCTCTCTCTCTGTCTCCTTGTCACTCTGCCCTTCTAATAAATAAACACATCTTTAAAAAGAAAGAACCCTGTCCTAGACCAGGAAAGCCCTGGAAGGTAGCCTCTTCCTTGTAATTCCCGTACTGTCAATAAGACTGGCCTCAGCAGTTTTAAAATCTACAACACAGTGTTATTAATGGTTGTCAAACATTCTCACTACACAAAATACATATGTGAGGTGATGGCTGTATTAAACAGCTTGATTTAATTATTCCACACTGTATGCATACATTGCACTCCATCAGTACATACAATTATTACTTGCCTATGAAAAAGAAAAATGTTGACCGAGGATCCGCCTCTTCTTCTCGGGCCCCTGGCTCTTGATCTGGGAAGCAGGATTTCGTTAGCTGCCCAGGCCAGGAGAGCTGATGAGATCTGTGTCAGGCCAGAAAAGGGCTCAGCCCCTGTGCCGCAGGGTGCACAGGACTCACCCTGCCCTCCGGGGACCAGACCAGGGCTGGAGTCAGAAGGCGCAGGGTCCTTCCTCCAAGACTTGGGAGAGGTCAGGAGAGGTGGTTCTGCTGGGCTAAGGAGCCAGCTACGAGGTTAGTTTCTCCAAATCTTAGAAGAAGGAAAAGCGGCAAGCAGCAGGGGCAGAGTAGGGGGCCTCGAGATCTCGCAGGCCCCACTGACTGTGAGCGTCTGCCCCCGATCCCCCATTTCCGTGGTCAGCACCAGTGGGTAATGACTGGAAGAGGCCACCGAAGTCCCCGGGTGGCCCACCTGACCGCTTCTCCGTCTTCCCTTCCAGTCCTGGACGCACAATATCCAGCGAGAGAAGGAGTTCCTACGGAAGCTGGTGAGAGCGCATGTCATCACGGACCTAAGCAGCGGCATCTGATGTGGCCACCGAGGCCAGACCCTACCAGGAACAAGCAGCAGCGGCCGCCACCGGCACAGGAGACTTCAGACCCAGCAACGGACAGTGCCAAGAGCCCCGGGGTGCAGAGGCCTTGGCGGGGCAGCCTCTGAGGCCAGCACTCAGCCTCCCTGCCAGCCTGGGTCCTTGAAGCCAGAGGCCAGGAGGCCACTGGCTGTGCCCAGCAGGCCCAGCATGCAGGAGGTGGGACATTGGGCAGCAGGGCTGCTGCCAGAATCGTTTCTCCAATCAGTGTTTGGTGTATTATCATTTTTGTGAATTTGGGTGGGGGGAGGGGAGGGATAATTTATTTTTAAATAAGGTTGGAGATGTCAAATACAGTCCACTCTCTGTGCAAAAAGAGGCCCCTCCCCCAAGAGGGCCCCTCAGGCAGTGGTACCAGTAAGCCCCCTCCTGTAAGGGAGGAGTGCCATGACCGGCCTGTACCCTGCGGCAGGCCACGGGGCGGTGGGCAGGATCTCATGCCAGGGCCCTCCAGCTCATGGCACTCTGGCCTTTATTGGCCAGTGGGAGGGGAAACGCTAGAGCCATCCCTTGGGAGCCACCAGGGCAGCCCCCGGGCTGGAGCAAAGAATCTTGAAGTGCAGTAGGCGAGGCCCCTCCCAGCCTTTGGGGGATGGCTGCCCACCCCCAGCTGCGCTGATCCACAGGACGGGGCCCTGGGCCCGGGCTGACCGGCTTGTGAAACGTCTGGGTTCAGCAATGAGACAGCCACGTTGTCCAGTTCTGCCTTAGCCCGGACCAGAGGGAAGCGAGGCACAAGGCTCTTCCCAGGCTGTGGCAGCCCAGGCAGCCCTCGTGGAAGCAATAAAGCTCTTCCCTGATGCTGGCCTCCTCCTGCTTTCTCTGATTCCCTGAAAACAGGAACCCGAGGACTCAGCACTGCGCTAACCCCAAGGGCCTTCTCTTCAGCCCACAGGCCTGCCCGGGTCAGCTACAGGACCTGGGTGGCCTCCTGGAGGCCTCTGTGCCCCATAGTCCTGTATTCCCTGCCTTAAGAGAGACTGACCAGAGGCACCATGCACACCCCGGAGCTCCCAGTACCTCCTGGCGGAGCCAGGGCTTTGACGCCCACAGCCCTAGGACGCAGCCTGTGGGTCTCCACAGCCGCGGCTCTGCAAACACAGAAGGGGCCCCCCACCCCCTGCACAGAGGCCCCCAGACCTTCCCCTCCCTTGCCGCAGTACCCAGCTATGCTCTAGAAAGGGCACCCCCTCTCCCCTCTGCCCCCTCCTGCATGGAACAGAACAGGAAGGCACACAGCCCAGCTCTAGGCATCCCTGGGAAGTGTCACACCTTACCCCCTTAGAGCCCAAGAATCTGATCCCTCCCTTCCTCACCCCTCTTCTCCCACCCCCAGCCCTGGTCAGGCCAAAGACTGTACATCTTACACCTGCCCTTGAGAACATGGCGTGAGCTTCCTGCCAGACACTCCTGCCCTGGCAGCAAGCGGGACAGCTGGCGCCTGCACCTCTCTCCTGCCTACCCCACCCAAGGGGTCCAGGCAGCTCCAGGCACTCCCACTGGTGAGCCCTAAGGACAGGGGGTCCTGGCTACACCTAGGACCAGCAGCTTCCACACCCTGTGACTGCCAGCTGAGGGGGTCGGGGCCCAGCCACGCACACACGCCTCCACCTCCTGGGGTGGCACGCCCCAGAGATGCTCCTGCCCCTCTCCCAGGGGGCCCCAGCTCCCAAGATACACCCTCTGCACCCAGACACCAGGGCCAAAAGCACACCTTTGGTCCCTGCAGTTCAGGGTGTACTCTGGATGCAGCCCGTGCAGCCCTAGGCTGAAGGGAGTCCCAGGGAAGCCGGTGGCCGCTGGCTGTGGGAGGTGGGAGGAGGCGACAGAGCAAGCGGCTCACCCTGGGGGCCGCGCGGAGCCGGGCCTCCCATCACTGCCAGCAGTTTCCTGCCATCAGACCTCTCGTCCTGCCCCCATCCGCACGAAGCTGCTCTCATCACAGCTGCAGTTCTGAGCCCTGGCCAAACCTCAGAATCACCTGTGCAGATTTGGACCACCGCAAGATTCTGACTGAGTTCTGTGGTGGCCGGGTGCGGGTAGTTTGGGAAAGTCATAGCCAGGGTCCAGCTGGTCCCCACACGTTCCCCTGGCCCTCACATCCGCTCCCACAGCTCCTAGTTGTTTCCAAATCGCCATTGCCAGCCCACCTCTCCACTTTGCACCAGGCTACAAATTCACCTGCAACCCAGCATTCCAACCCTGAACTCTTGAGCCAGGGGGCCCCAGCTCCCAGGATGCACCCCTTTCGCCCAAACACCAGGGCCAAAAGCACACCTTAGGCCTCCGTCCTCTGCCCCCTGCAGTTCAGGCTCTAATGAGTTTTTTCTGCAGCCAGTGCAGCCCCAGGCTCTGCCCACAGCCCCAGCCGCCTCCCAACAGTGGCTACACCCGCTCCTCTGTCTCCAAGCCAGCCTCCCACTACAGCCAGAACCACCCCTCAGAACGCACCGTTCAGCTCAAAACCCTTCCGGGGCCCCGGGACCACGGCCAACCTCGGCACACTGTTTCCCCGCCCCCACCCCACCTGCGGGACGGCCACAGTTAAGTCTGAAATGCTACCCTCCGGCTCCTGCTTCAAGCCTCAGCTCAAATGTTCCTCCTCTGCGACTC
This sequence comes from Oryctolagus cuniculus, assembly GCF_964237555.1. Lineage (NCBI taxonomy): Eukaryota > Metazoa > Chordata > Mammalia > Lagomorpha > Leporidae > Oryctolagus > Oryctolagus cuniculus. The sequence continues at coordinate 129,125,896 of NC_091438.1, read as the reverse complement.
TCCCCTTCTCCGGCCCGGGGCACCCACTTCCACAGCTCCGCCCTCGGTGCGCAGGGATGGTGGGTTTGCATGTGGGTCCCTCCTCCAGTTCCCCGGGCAGCTCGAGAGGTGAGCGGCGAGGCGACCCGAGCTGAGTTGGGGCCCTGAGGGCCGAATGCCGGGCCGCGTCGGGTGCAGCGGCGGGGCCGAGAGCGGGACCCGCCGTTCTACGAGTCCCAGCGGGCGGCGGCCGAGGCAGGGACCGGCCCGGCCCTCCCTCCCCACCCTCCCCCTCCCGCCCGCCCTCGGCCAGCCTCCCGGCTCTCTACTTCGCGTGTCTACCAACTCTGAACTCCCAGTTTCCGCGCCTCGCCGCCGCCCCGCGCTCTCCATTCTGCATCCGGGGTCCTTGCCCAGGGCCCACCCCCAACCTCGGGGCTCCTAGCTGAGCCCCAGGAGGACCGGAGCCGGCGGGTGGAGTGGCCAGGTGAGCCCTGCAAGGTGGGGCGGGGCGGGGGCGCTCCGGGCCCCACCCAGGGATCCGGTGACGCCGGGGCTGGAATTTGACACCGGACGGCGGCGGGCAGGAGGCTGCTGAGGGATGGAGTTGGGCTCGGCCCCCAGACACGGCCCGCGGGCTCCGCCAGCAGCAGGTCCCTCGGGCCCCAGCCCTCGCTGCGACTCGGGCTCGGAGCCCCACACCCGAGGTAAGGCGGCCGCTCATCCCAGCCCTGGACGGACGATCCCCTGGGCTGAGGGCAGTGGGCCAGACGGTCTCCCTTCCCCTCCTGGGCCCCCAGTGCAGCTCTCTGGCCCACCCTGCCCCTCCAGTCGCCTGTGGGTCTGTGCTGGCCCTGCTGGCCTGCTGTAATGTGAGGCCCCCGCTGCCGCTGCAGGCCACAGACCGGCTGCCAAGGCCACACTTCGGGCTAGAAGAGGTGCTGCCAGGTGCACAGCCCTGGGCATGAGCCTTTTGAGCTGCGGGGGAAAGCCCAGCGCTGGTCCTTGGAACGGTGCCTAGGAGGACACGGCGCCGACCCCTGTGGTGAGTAGCTGGCCGGGGGAAGGGGGCCAGGCCAGGGCTGGAGGACCTACTGGCCGCAGACCTCCAGGAGGGTAGGTAGGTAGGGCCTGAGCTGCCCGTAGGGATGTGCTCCTGGGCTCCCCCTAGCGCAGAGGGCACTTGGGGCCGCCTCCCCTGGCCTTTTTCTTCCATCTGTGGGAAGTCATCTGCCTCTTCTGGGGGTCTCTGCATCCAGTAAGCCAGCAGGGGCACACTGGCCTTAGAGAGCCATACTGGGGAGGCCTGAGGACAAGTGTGCCACCAGTGTGTATGAAGGGGCGGGGCAGATGGTGACAGTTGGGACCCAGCTAATGAGGGTCAGGAAGTCTCTGGCGGGCTGGGGAGGCTGGCTGGGATAAGGATGACTCCAGGGCACAACTAGGATCAAAGTGAGGCTGCCAGGCCCCCCCCCCACCAAGGCCAAGCGGGGGTCAGACAGGGACCAGCTCTCAGGGTGGCAGAGTTCTCAGAGACCAGGCTGGTGTGGGGGCCTAGCTGGCCCTCCTGGGCTGAGGGTATGGAAAGGCCCACCACCCCCACGTGGACGTCTGCAGGCTTAGCAGACTCTGCCCCCTGGTGGCCACAGGAGGCCCCGGCTCAGGCCCCAAGTTTTCAGAAGGCCCATCTGTGAGCCCTCACCATCTGCTGGCTCCTGAAGGACACCTGTGGTTCGAAGACAGGACTCCAGGAGCTGTGGGGCCAGAACAGAGAGCCAGAGCAGCAAGGGGCAGCAGCACAGGCTGAGGTCTGGGCCTCACTGTCATCATTGTCGGGGTGCCCCGCACGTGCCCTTGTTCTCCCGGCCTCAGCTTCCTCCCCTGCAGCCCTCAGCCCTCCGTGGGAGCCGGGGTCCCCAGCAGCAGAGCAACCTCAGCCCTGCAGCACAGGGCAGGAAGCCTTTGGGGAGAGAGGACCTCCACCCCACCCCAGCGGTTCGGGTCCTGCTCCGTGACCTTAGACGATCTCGGGGCCTTGTCTGCGCCTCTGGAAGAGGAACTAAACCATTGACCTCCGCGCTGTGAGGGGACAGTTGCCCGCACCTAGCACTCTCAAGCCGGCTCTCAGGGCAGCCACCTCCCCTCCTGGGCCGGGTACAGCTCTCCCAGCCCCTTGACCCTCACCAAGAAAGACAGGTTGGGGGATGACCCCCTTCCACCACTCCCCAAACCATTCATTCATCTCTCAACTTGCAAGCTGCCCCGAGGAGAGGGTCGGGGAGCAGGTCCACACACGCTGATGGGAGCTCCTGGTGTTGTTGGAGATGGAACTCGGACTCGGAGGCTCTTCGGCGCTGTTCCCCTGCCTCGTGCCTAGGCGGCAGGTGAGTGCCTCTCCGGGACCCCCACCGTATTGATCAGGCAGGGACCAGGACTTGGCCTGGCCAGGGGTCTGATGTGAGAGGGGAAACGGCCAGGAGGGAGGGACCAGGAGTAGGAGAGAAGGAGCAGGCTCCCTCCGCATGGTCAGTGCCCTGCCCTGTGCTCCCGAAGTCAGGAATCCCATCATGCTCGCCCCGTGCTCGCCCGTCCCGCGCCCACCAGGCTGCCCTCTTTCTCCCCGCGCAGCCTGCCCTGTGGCCCACCCTGGCCGCTCTGGCCCTGCTGAGCAGCGTCTCCGAGGCCTCTCTCGGCCCCGCCCCCCGCGAAAGTCCCGCGCCGGTCCTGGCGCCCCCCACCGGCCACCTGCCGGGTAGGTGAGAGGGCGAGGGGGCGGGGCAGGGGGTGACTGGCCTGGGACGCCGCGCGTGACTCCGTCTCCTTCCAGGGGGCCGCACTGCCAGTCCGTGCGGAGGAAGAGCCCGGCGGCCGCAGCCCCCGCAGCCCGCGCCGCCGCCGCCCGCGCCGCCGCCGCCGCCGCCGCCACCCGCGCCTCCCCGTGGGGGCCGCGCGGCGCGCGCGGAAGCCCGGGGGAGCCGCGCGCAGGCCGCGGGCTCGAAGGGCTGCCGGCTGCGCTCGCAGCTGGTGCCGGTGCGCGCGCTGGGCTTGGGCCACAGCTCGGACGAGCTGGTGCGCTTCCGCTTCTGCAGCGGCTCGTGCCGCCGCGCGCGCTCCCCGCACGACCTCAGCCTGGCCAGCCTACTGGGCGCCGGGGCCCTGCGACCGCCGCCCGGCTCCCGGCCCGTCAGCCAGCCCTGCTGCCGGCCCACGCGCTACGAGGCCGTCTCCTTCATGGACGTGAACAGCACCTGGAGGACTGTGGACCGCCTCTCCGCCACCGCCTGCGGCTGCCTGGGCTGAGAGCGCCCCCGCCCGGCCCCGCCCCCCGGGGCTTGTGCGCTGGACCCGGCCCGCGCCTCTCGCTGCCTAGGACCCGCCAGCTGGGGACTTGGGCCACAGAGCCGAGGCCCCAACCTGCCCTGGAGAGATGGAGAGACAGCGGATCAGGGCCATCACCCTACCGATCCCAGCCCTACAGACACCCGAGACCTCAGCTGTGCAGACCTGAGGGTCCACTTCTCAGACTCGCCCTGGCCAGGCCACGGACTGGGAGCCCTCGCCTGCAGAGCCCAACCCCGCGCCCGCGGGCCGCCGGGATTTGGAGCAGACACATTGGGGTTGCCGCCGGTGGCTGTGCTGGAGCTGCCCTTGTGCTCACTTGTGGGACCTGGGCCCGTATTTATTACTTCTAAGTTATTTATTTACCTCTGTGGTTTGTCAGATCCTTTCCCGGGCCGCGGGGAGTGGGGAGTGGGTAGAATGGCTGAGTGGAAGTCTGGGCCGGACCCTCCCACTGATATGCTGCGGGCCTATCTGGTCCCTGCCTCCACTCCACACCCCCCAACCGCACCCCCGCCAGCCCCTCTGGCACTGGAGGCATGGAGCACAGGCAGAATGGGTGGCACTGGCACCGTCACTGGCCCCGTCCCACCCCCTGCTCAGTCCCCAGCATTTGCCTGTGGGGAACAGAACTCAGAGCCTCCTGTGGAGACAGCCCTATTCCAGCGGCCTCTGGCATCTTCCAGGGCCCTGCGTGGAGGGTGAGGTGGCAGAGGACCACACACTGCCGTGCCCCTCTGCCACTGCTCAGTGTCCCACCATCCAGGGCACTGTCGTCTGGAAGGCACCCTGACAGGTGCACACACTGCCCGCATTTGTAGGTGGTGCCCTAAGTGGGGCTCACTACCCTCCTTTCGTGGAGCAGCCCAGAGCAAGAACACCCGAAAAGAGGCTAAGGGTGGGGAAGAGGGGGCCATGGGAAGCTGGTTACAAGAGAGTGAGGCACAGCTTCACTGGGGTAAGAAGGCAAGAAGCGGCCAAGAGCCCCAGGGACCTGCATTTGGGGCTATGACCAAGGCTATCCACTTATTCCTTCAACAAGTGAATGATTTTCCAGCTTTGGCTCCTGATTCCAGCTTCCTGCCAATGCAGACCCTAGGAGGCAATGGTGACAGTCCAAGTAACTGGATTCCTGCCACCCATCCAGGGGTCCTGGCTTGTGTTTCCAGCTCGTGGCTTCAGCCTTAGGCCCTTGTGGGCATTTGGGGAGTGAGCCAGCAGATGTGAGAACCCTCTGTCTCCCTCTCAACTAAATATAAATTTTTAAAAATTTTTTTAAAAATTTGAGCCAGGAGAGACAGACAGTAAATAAGCAATTACATAAATCATTAAATTTAATTTGGTAAATGATTTGAACAGGAACAGGAAGTTAAGAGCTCAGTGTAGTTGACTGAGCTTTCCTGCACATCCTTTTGGGCCAGGTCCTGTGCGTTTGTCAGGGTGGGGGTGGGGCCTGTGTGAATTTTCTTTGGAAAACAGGTAGGGGTGTGTATCCAGGAAGGACGCTGTTAGAACTGTGGTCCATCCGGAAGGGCTGCAGGAGGCAGTGCGGTATGCTGGCCTGGAGGGAGGAGGGTGCTCTGGGCCCGGGAGATGGAGAACTGTCAGCCCAGAGACAGTAGCTGCAGCCAGGGGAGGGTGAGAGCACCCCCAGAGAGCTGGGGTCGTGGGGGGCGGGGGTCCCTCTGGTATGTAACACTGTTTCAGAAACTCCTCCCCAGGTGCAGGTGCCCGGGTCACCCAGGCTGGAGCGAGGAGCGGGCAAGGGCTCGCTTGGGGCTGGGCCTGTGCTGAGTCAGGGAGGAGGAAGGGGTCTGCTCTAACACGTTCACTGGCCCACTCCCAGGTGCTCCCCAGACTTGGGTGCTTTTGTTCCCCCAAAGCCCTTCTTGTCCCCTGTCTACAAGCTGCTTGAGGACCCTCAGTTTCTGCAGCCCCCGCCCCAAAGGCAATGGCACCAGTGCAGTGTGCAGAGGGCTTGTTGGGGGTGCGGGAGGACAGTCCATCAGTTCCATGGTCACTGGGATCAGAGAGCCCCCTGCTGGAGAGACTGCGAAGCGCAACCTAGTCCCCAAAGCCTGCAGGCCCTGCCGCACAGACACCCCTGCTCTGAAGGCCACTTGAAAGACTGACGCGTCTTTGACAATGTCCGAAGTCAGAGGTCCAGGTTGGGAGCCAGGCCAAAGGGGCTGGCTCTTGACATTCCTTGAGGGAGCAGGGCAGGTCCCCAACGTGAGCCCAGCATCTCACAAAAGTCCCACATGGAGAAGTCGCTTCTCCAAGAACACCTTTTCACAAAAGCTAGTCTCACCTGAGGCCCAGAGCAATCCCAGTGCCCCTTCTAAAGGCAGATCTGATAAAGCTGCCCCCACCCCCAAGGAGACAGACTGCGGAACTGCACCTGTCTCCGCAGCGCAGTGGAAGGAAGCAGTCACGTGACTGCTCGAGACTGCCCGCTGTTGTGTCTGGGGCCGTGGGGAGCTCTGGTATCTCCATTTCTGAATCTGGTCTTTGTCTCACATCTGCAAAACTACACTGCCCCCTTGAGTGGTCTTCCCAGGATGAAGGCATGCTCTCCTGCAGAGGGATATCGAGCACTGCTCCTTTGCAAGACAGAAAAATTACAGGCAGCTTTGAAACAGCTTTTTGGGTTCCAGGGAGCCCCTAAAACTTGCCTCTAGATTGGTTTTAGCCAGGAAGCATGCCTTCAGGTTCCATGGGTTCCCCTGCCCACAGCTGACTGAGCCGGTAGGCGCCGTGACTAAGGACTTTCCTCCTTGCTTGCCCAGGGATTGCCATCCTTTCCCAGGCAAGGCATCTGCAGGACACGTGTGTGTAACTGAGTCACTGGGTCTTATCTTGAAAAGGAGAGGTTAGGGGGAGGGAGGTCTGAGAAAACATTCAGGAGACTTTGTGCCCGGGGACCAAGCTTTCTCGTCCATAGGGTCTCAACCTCTCTGGGGGTCGTGGAGTCCTCCGAGACTCTGAGGAGACTTACGGACCCTCTTCCCCTAAAAATGCTGAAAACTCAGTGATTTCTAAATCTGACAAAGATATTTAGGGGAGTCCACAGAGTTTCTGAGGCTCATTTGGAGGCCCCAAAGGAACGAAGCCTTATTCTCAATACTATGTGAATGTTGTCCGCAGCCTGATCGGTTCTCCACTTGTACTCACGAGCCCGTAGCAGGGCTCTGTCTCAGTAATTACAAACTTCCTCATTTTTTTTACAGATTTATTTATTTATTATTTGAAAGGCAGAGTTACAGAGAGGCAGAGAGAGAGAGAGAGAGAGAGTGAGAGCGAGAGCGAGGTCTGCTATCTGCTGGTTCACTCCCCAGATGGCCACAACAGCTGGAGCTGTGCTGATCTGAAGCCAGGAGCCAGGAGCTTCTTCCAGGTCTCCCATACAGGTGCAGGGGCCCAAAAACTTGGGCCATCTTCCACTGCTTTCCCAGGCCATAGCAGAAAGCTGGATCAGAAGTGGAGCAGCCGGGACTTGAACCAGCACCCATATTGGATGTCGCCACTGCAAGTGGTGGCTTTACTCTCTACGCCACAGTGCCAGCCCCCTCATGAGATCTCCTCATTCTTCAGGCTTTAAAAAACATATATACTAGCCGGTGCCGCGGCTCACTAGACTAATCCTTCGCCTTGAGGCACCGGAACACCGGGTTCTAGTCCCGGTCGGGGCGGCGGATTCTGTCCCAGTTGCCCCTCTTCCAGGCCAGCTCTCTGCTGTGGCCCAGGAGTGCAGTGGAGGATGGCCCAAGTGCTTGGGCCCTGCACCCCATGGGAGACCAGGATAAGTACCTGGCTCCTGCCATCAGATCAGCACGGTGCACCGGCCACAGCGCGCCGGCCGCGGTGGCCGTTGGAGGGTGAACCAACAGCAAAGGAAGACCTTTCTCTCTCTCTCTCTCTCTCTCACTGTCCACTCTGCCTGTCAAAAAGTAACAAAAAACCAAAAAAAAAAAAACATATATACTAACTTTCCCCCTTTATTTATGCTTACTCAAATATTCCCTAATCATAACAAAGAAGATACTGTGATCACCATGCATAAGGATATTTCAAAAGGGTTGGGGATGGGCGTGGGCACTTGGCCTAGCATTTAAGACACCCGTATCCCACATTGGAGCACATGGATTTGAGTCCTAGCTCTTATTCCTAATTCCAGCTTCTGGCTGATACAGACCCTGGGAGGCAATGGTGATGGCTCAGGTAACTGGGTTTCTGCCACCATGTGGGAGACCTGGACTGTGTGTGTTGCTGGCTCCCAGCTTCGGTCCTAGCCAGGGGGCTGTTGTGAACATTTAGGGAGTGGATGGGTTCTCTCTCTCTCTCTCTCTCTCTGTGTGTGTGTGTGTTGTGAACATTTAGGGAGTGGATGGGTTCTCTCTCTCTCTCTCTCTCTCTCTGTGTGTGTGTGTTTCCCAAATAAATTTTGTAAAATCGAAAAAAAAAAAAAAGCCCATGGAAATGGACTTTTAAAGGGTAAGTTTATTCTGATGCAAACAGTTTGGAAGTCCTGACACAGTGCTGTCATAGTGTCATAGTACGCATTGTCATGAACTTTCTGAAGCGTCCTCCGGTATCCGTTTCCACTACTTCTCAGTGAGAGAGTTCTCGCGGAGACAGCCAGCACGCTCAGTGTCAGCAAACCCGAAGACCACATCTCCAGCTCCAGTTCTTAGAACTCCCAGAAGTCCACGTTGAAAACCCATCCTGCCTCGACTCTCTTAGTCCCAGACTCTCCTGCCTGTCCTCGCGCTGCCCCGGCTGCTTGTTCCCAGAGTGCTTTCGGGTGCCTCTTCCTCCCTGGGGCTCTGTCTGAGCGCCGTTAGCCCTGTCTCTCCCAGTTACCTCCTCCCTGCTGCCCGTGCCCACGTGTGCTCTCTAGCCTTAACGCTTCTGAGGCCCGAGTCCAGCGCTGTCTGTGTGGCTTTGGGAACGTCTGGCCTTGTCCTGCGGCCTTCTGCTGCTTCCTTCCGACCTGCTCTCCTGACTTCCCCGCCTTGGTCTACACCTCACGCCAGTGTTCCCCTGTTCCAGCGTGCACCAAGCTCTGCCCAGTGCCCCAGGCCGAGGTCCTGGCAGTATCCCAGCTCGCTGAGCTCCCTCTTCCCCTTCCCCGTGGTCCTCGCAGGGCCATCCCCTCCTCTCCATCCCCGCGGCCATTCTGTTGAAGCCGTCATGAGTTTTTGGATGGATTATTGTTTATGGTCTCTCATTAAAATGTCTCTAGTCTCTGCTCCCTCCACTCTCAACCCTATTGCCAGAGACGTCACCACTCTCGGGACTAACTGTCATGCATTGGGCTAGTTACGGGGATGCAGAGACAAATGAGAGGCATCTTTTGCCATCATTAGAGGCGGAAGCGTGAGTAGAGTTGCCAGAGTTAGCAAATAAAATATATAGGACATCCAGAAAGATTTGAATTTCAGATAAACAACAAATACTTTAAAAATGTCTCAATAGTTAGGAAATACTTATATAAAAAAAGTATTTGTTGTTTATCTGATATGCAAATTTAACTGGTGTCTGAGTTTTTTTTTTTTTTCCTGGTAGCCCTAGGTAGGGTACACAATAAACAAAAATACAATCAACTACTGCATGTCCCTTCAGTAGAGGTGTAACTGAGGTACAGATATGTGTGTCAAAATGGGGAGGAGGTTGCCTCCCAAAGGAAGAGGAGTTGGTTTTACCTGAAGGGAGGGGGAACAGGGATCAGGAAAGTCTTCATGGAACAGGGGACATTTACTTATTTTATTTGAAAGGTGGAGTTACAAAGAGAGAGAGAGTGTGTGTGTGAGAGAGATCTTCCACCTGCTAGTTCATTCCCTGAAAGGCCACAATGGCAGGGGCTGGGCCAGGCCAGAACCAGGAGCCAGGAACTCCATCCAGGTCTCCCACAAGGGTACAGGGACGCTAGTACTTGGGGGCATCTTCCACTGCTTTTCCAGGCACATTAGCAGGCAGCCAGATCAGAAGTGGAGCTGCTGGAACTTAAACCAGCATTCACATAGGGTGCCATTGTCACAGGCAGTGGCTTAGCCCCTTGTACCATAATGCCAGCCCCTGAACTGATCTTGAGAGGTGCACTGCACAGGTGGTGGGGGCGTTGGGCCTGCACTGGCTGATGGTTATTGCCTCAATTGCCTCTCAGCTCTGGATTCACTGTGGCCCTCATGCCCTCTGCAGCATGGTATGCGTCTCAGTCTCAGGTGGGAGGGATGAAGGACTCTCCCTCCTAGTCCTAAGCTTCTGTAACTCCTCTACTCTCTAGAGTTCTCTCTGTTTCTTATGAGCCTATCCCTCACTGCTGCAACCCCCTGTTACAGGCCAACATTCTTGCTGTCAACTTGCCCTGCGTGCTTTCTGCGTGGCTTCTTTCCCCTGATTGGACTGAGACGGAGCCAAAGCCTTCCCTGCAGAGGCAGTGGCATGAACAAAGGCAGGGGAGTGTAAATCAGCAATTTCACGTATAACCGGGGGAGGGCGCTCATCAAGACAAAAGGCTCCTGAGATCGTGAAGGGCCCAGAATGTTCCACCAAGGAGCTGGGAACTTGTCCTCACGGGGGCCACGGAAGGGTTTTAGTGTGAGTAGTTAAATGTGTGTTTCGAAGGGGCAAGGCAGCTCGAGCTGTTTCAGGCAGAGCTGTCCAGGCAACACCTGCTGGCACCTTAGGTGAGCGCAGAAGCAGTGTGCAAAGACCAGAGGTGTGTGAGAGAGGCACAGTAAGCAGGGGTGGCAACCAACTGGCTGGGAGTGAAGGCTGGAGGAGAGACGGGTTCCAGGCATCTGGCTCGGTTCCTGGTAAGGAGCACAGGGGTGTAGCCTTCGTAGGCTGGGAGTGGGTGAGGGATCGGGGAGACCAAGTGCTCAGTGCTGCCTGTGCCTGTGCTACCTTCAGATGCCAGGAGGCTGGGGTGAGACGTGCGGGGCTGCAACTGAGAGTCACCGCTTGAAGCCAAGAGGGTGGGGAGGCCTAAGGGCCAAGGGGAGAAGCAGATCCGGCAGTCAGGGGGCAAGTTGTGGAAGAGAGGAGTCAGCAGGGGAGCCCGAGGGGCAGCGGCCAGAGGGGCAGGTGGAAAGAAAAAAAAAAAAAAAGACATCGAAAAGGGGCCGGCACTGCGGTGTAGTGGGTAAAACTGCTACCTGTGGTGCCGGCATCCCATGTGGGCGCTGGTTCAAGTCTCAGCTGCTCCACTTCTGATCCAGCTCTATGCTGTGGTCTAGGGAAGCCATGGAAGATGGCCCAAGTCCTTGGGCTCCTACACCTGCCTGGGAGACCTGGAGGAAGCTCCTGGCTCCTGGCTTCTGATCAGCACAGCTCCAACTGTTGTGGCCATCTGGGGAGTGAACCAGTGGATAGAAGACTTCTCTCTCTCTCTGCTTCTCTGTAACTCTGCCTTTCAAATAAAATAAATAAATCTTAAAGAAAAAAACACAGAAGAGGGGGAGAGAATTGTCAGTTGGCACACATGCAGCAGAAAAATCAAGTTTTACAAGGACTGCAAACTGCTCATTGGGTCTTCTCGTAACGCTAACTTATAAACATGGGCTAAACCTCTTGCTGGAAGTAGCTAAAAATGCAAGCTATATATATAATTATAAATATATATTTAAATATATATATATTTGAAATTAAATGCATCCATGAGTTGGCAAAAACAAAAGAAACATTGAGACCAAAAAGCAAGTACAAGCGAGAAGCTATGAAAGTAACCCTATCTCTCTAGCTGGCTTTCACCTTGACTACACGCGGCCTGACCCTCAGCTCTGGTTTGCAAGGGAGGAGTCCCTGAGTTTATGAGAAAGAAGACAAAGCTCAGGACTTACTCATCACATGGTATCTATTTAGAAACTTCTCTGTAAGGCCAAGACCCCGGCGAGCTGTCCTGCCCTGCGAGGGTGAGCCAGCATCAACCTGCCTCTCTACTACCTAACTTCTCTTCTCCAAACCAGAGGGCTACACAGAAAATGGCCTGCTTGCAACCCCGATGCCAGGTGGGAGGAGGGGACCCTCCTCTGAGCATTCTTAGCTACAAGGCCCTGGTCTGGTGCTATAGAACCAGCAAGTAGTAAACACGCTGTTTTGGTAGACTGACAGACAAGCTTTAAGCTGATCACTTGATTTTTTTTAATTTATGCATTTGAAAGGCAGAGTTACAGAAAGGCAGAGAGAGAGACAAGTCTTCCATCCGCTGGTTCACTCCCCAGATGGCCACAACAGTTGGAGTTGCACCCATCCGAAGCCAGGAGCCAGGAGCTTCTTCCAGGTCTCCCATGTGAGTGCAGGGGCCCAAGGACTTAGGCCATCTTCCACTGCTTTCCCAGGCCATAGCAGAGAGCTGGATTGGAAGTGGAGCAGCCAGGACTCGAACTGGCACCCATATGGGATGCCAGCACCGCAGGCAGTGGCTTTATCTGTTATACCACAGCACTGGCCCTGATCACTTGATTTGACGTGGATATACATTGGTGATAGTGGTTCCAGGTCACCACCAGAAAGTCCTTCCCCATTCTCGTGGGCTTTAGGTATTTTCTCCTGTGTCTGCAGGTCCCTCCCAGGGTTAACACAGGTTGTGTCCCTGTCTGTCCTAGGCTTGTGGTTCAGAGAGGAGCCCTTCTGTAACTGGTCACTGGTTCTAAGACATCCTACACTGCCATTCACATCTTCTGGAAAGCCCCTTTGGTTTGCCCCCCCCCCCCGAAATGCCCCTGACCCTCCCTTGGCCCATGTCAGTCCATCTGTCCCTGGTACTGTTTGGGAAGCTTTGTTTGTTGGTGAGGTTTGGTTTCTTTCTCTGCTAAGGGAGCCCACAGGGATGAGAAGCAGCCCTGGAGTGGAAGCAGGAAGAACACTCACACTGATCAAGCATAGCCCTGGGCCAAGCGCCCTCCACGTGTCACCTCGGTCTGTCCTTCACTGTTCTCTTTTGGAAAAGAGGGCTTCAAAAGATGCCCCAGTTTCACAGCTGGAAAGAGGCATCCACAGGCTCTGAAGCCAGGCCTTAGGTCCAAAATGTGTGCTCTTAAGCCCCACCCCCCACCCCTTCCGCCAACACCAAGCCCAGGATACTCCTTTTTTAAATTTCTTTTTGAGATTTATTTTATCCATTTGAAAGACAGAGTTAAGAGAGAGGTAGAGAGAGAGGCCTTCCATTTGCTGGTTCACTCCCCAAAGTGGCCAGAGCCGAGTTGATCTGAAGCCAGGAGCCGGGAGCTTCCTCTGGGCCTCCCACGTGGGTGCAGGGGTCCGAGCACTTGGTTCATCCTCTGCTGTTTTCCCAGGTGCACCAGCAGGGAGCTGGATTGGAAGTGGAGCAGCAAGGATTCGAACCAGTGCCCATATGGGATGCCGGCACTGCAAGGCGGGGCTTTAACCTGCTGCACCACAGCACTGGCCCCGGGATATTTCACACCTTAGGCACAGGCCTGGGAATCAGCCACTTTATTTTGACTTCCTTTTTCCTCTTCCAAATGTCTCCAGCCACTTCATTCCTCCATATTGCACACAGATTTTTAAAAAAAGGCAAATGCTATCCACTGGGAACCTCACCATAGTGTCATATTACACTTAAGGTAAAGTCCAAACTCTTATAATAGTCCATTGTCCCCAACTTGTCTTCCAACCTCATCTCTACAACCCATCTTCTCTCCCTTCCCCACGTCATAGAACACCCCAAAAATGGTTGGAGGACTTGCTGTAGAACCCCAAAATTGGGTCTGCTCATTTGGCATACAGCAAGTTAATCAGCAACACCAGGGTGATGGAGAAAAGCAAGTGTTTATTGCAACATGCAGACCAAGGAGCCAGGTAGCTAGCACTTAATTCCTGGACTCTCCGAGATGAAAGGCAGTGAATCCTCTAGTTCAATGTTAGGTTTCCAAGTGCATGATCGGCTCCTGTGTGGGCCTGCAGTTGGTCAGTGATAGGGGCAGCAGGTTTCCTTTGGGATGGCAAAGGTGGGCTCCAGTCTGTCTGGGTCTAAGTGTGGTTTGGGTATTACTTTGTTGGATCAGGGGACTGTGCATTCCTGCAAAGCTCTCAGAGTAGAGGCAAACATTGAGAGCTCTGGCTTTACCCTGTATCACTCCCTTAACTTAATGAGTTGACGTGTACCAAGGAGCAGCCAAGGAAAAGATATGGGGCCCAATGAAGCCTACATGGTCTAGGGGTAGGGGTTCAGCATCACCCACTCCTAAAATCTCCCCTTATATGGAACATAGGTTACCAGCTGTTCTTATTTATTTATTTGAAAGGCAGAGTTAGAGAGAGAGAGAGAGAGCTCCCAACCTCTGGTTCACTCCCCAAATGGACACAACAGCCAGGCCTGGGCCAGGCTGAAGCCAGGAGCTTCATCCCGGTCCCATGTGAGTACTTGGGCCATCTTCTGCTGCTTTCCCAGGCAGCAGGGAGCTGGACTGGGTAAGTGGAGCGTCCAGGCCTGGAACCGGCGCCCAAACGGGATGCCAGCCTCACAGGCAGCACCGGCCCCTTTTCAGCACTTTCTTATTGAAGATGTGCTGAATGACTGGAGTTCCACTGTACTTTTGCTTAGCATCTAAGTGAGGCTCCCTTTCCTCAGGCCTTCATCAACTTTCTCAGCCATCACCACCTCTTCCATTGGAACTCAAGTACAGTAGGCCTTTTGCTATATTTATTTGTTTGAAAGGCAGAGAGAGGTCTTCCATTAGCTGGTTCACTCCCCAAATGGCATCTGGTTCTCCCACGCTGGTGAGGGGCCCAAGCACTCGGGCCATCTTCTACTGCTTTCCCAGGCCACAGCAGAGAGCTGGATCGGAAGTGGAGCAGCCAGGACTCGAACCAGTGCTCATATGGGATGTCGGCACAGCAGGCAGATGCTTAACCTACTAAGCTACAGCGCCCGCCCCAGCCCTTCTGCTTTTTCCTCCCATCCCTGCGGGGGTGGCTGCCAGGAGTTCACTGGAGGACAGCTGGGGGAGTGAGAGGCAGGGACTGCCGGGCCAGGCTCTGCCACCACAGCTGTGTGTCCAGGGGCAAGATAAGCTCAACTTCCCCAACCTAACGGAACCCAAGGCATGCAAAGCACTGCTCCTGGGTTTAAACGGGAGCTAGTCTTATTCAAAGCACACATCGGGGGAAGTTGCTTCCAAAAACCTCAGGAAATTCCTCGAGTACTGTCCATGGTATGTGGTATTGGGTGTTCCTGAGCCGTCCTTTTATATTCCTCCGGCGTGTAGCCCCGCTTTTCTCTGGGGGGTGCTTACGCCTTCTCAGGCCCCAACCCATGTGCCCCCGGCCTCCTCCGCGAGGTGCCGCCTTCCGGCTGGGCTCAGCACGAACTACATTTCCCAGGGTGCGTAGCGGCGGGGCCTCGGCTCCGTGGGGGCCTCGGGCGGCGCGCCGTACCACGCCGTCGCCTGCTCGGGGGCGCGCGGGCTGGCGCGAGGACAGGGCCAAGGACCCGGAATGAGTTTCCGCGCAGTTCCGCTGGGCCGTGCCGGGCAGTGCCGGGTCGTGCCGGGCCAGAACAGACAGGGGTGGGGGCCTGAGTTGGCGGTGCCGGCGACAGGCGCTCGGGGCAGCCCACGCCTTGCTGAGGTCCCCGCCCCGTCCCAGCCGGGCCGGCTCATCTGTCAGTCACTGGGGCGGAGGCAGCGGCAGTAGCCGTGGTAGCGGGGCCGGAGCGGGGCGGTGAGCAGAGCGCGGGCCAGGCCGAATGGAGAGGACCTGCCACAGCCTCCCAACTCCACGGACTCTTCGCCCCTGACTCGCGAAGCTACACCCTCGCGCTTCGTTGGACGCCTCTGTAACCCGCGAAGGGCTCTCTTTCCCCCGTGCCCCCCAGCCCGGTGACCTCCTCACGGCGCCAAAGGGCTCGCACAGACGAGGGTGTTGTGGGTACAGGCCGTCGACCCTGTGACCCCGCACGGGCTCGGCACTCGGTTTTCCCCACAGGCCTCCCTCCTCACAGATTCTGGGGACAGAACCTTGACCTACCACTAGGACCCCGGCCTGAGTGCCCCTCACTTACGGCTCCCTCCTCAGGGTCACCGTCCCTGGGTTTCCTCCCAAGAGTCCCCCTTTTGGGTCCCTGGCAAGCCCCCCACCCCGAAGGAGGTGGGGAGGCCTCGGCAGCCATGCCCGCCCTGGGTCCCCCGTCACCCCGCAGCTCCCTGGACACACAAGCCGGGGTCTAGCAGGGGGCCAGCAGCCAAGGGGCTGGGGCAGGAGACAGATCAGGGTCCACCTCCCTGCTGGGGAGGGAGCCAAGATGGAGCGGCGGGAGGAGCAGCCGGGAGCTGCAGGGGCTGGAGCAGCACCAGCCTTGGACTTCACTGTGGAGAACGTGGAGAAGGTACGAGGGCTTTGGGGTGGGTACTCGAGTGACAGAGCAGAAGTTCTGGGGACTGACACTGAGGCCGGAGCTCAGGCCTGGGCCGGGTGCCTGCTGGGATGGTGCCCCTGGAGCACCTGGCGCTTGCGTGTCTCCGGCCAGCAGGACAGCAGTGTTGCAGTGCCCTCGTGGGCTATTTTTGGCTTTCCTTAGACCTGGGTCCTCTGTGGACAGATACGGGGTTTGGGGATGTACCCCCTCGGTGCTGGTGGCTCAGACTTCAGCCAGACTGGCTCTTCTCCAGCTCTGTGGGAAATGCATGAGCGGTGCAGTAAGAAACCAAGGAGACCTGCAGCTTGGTCCCTGGAAACCACACTGATGCTGAGTTATCCTACACCTGTGTCGAGTCAGGGGCTCAGAAGATAATCTGGAGCCCAAACAGCCTGGGTTACGTTCTCACTTTTCTTGGGTGCAGGGTCTTTTCTTTACCGCACAGGTGCTGGGCCTGGGCAGGCAGCAGTGGGGCGTACCCCTCTTTGTTTTGTGCTGTGTCAAGGGGCCTGGCCCTGCTGGGAACCTTACAAGGCCCTCCATTACTCACCTGTTCACATCACGCCCTGCCCTAGCCCTCCCTGGCTGGCCCCTGCCCAGTCCCTGTTTTCTGAGCTGCTTCTCTGATTGTCTTCAGCATTGGGCTCCCAGAAGCCTGGAATGCAAGAATGCATGGCCCCTGGGGTGAACAGGGACATGGGCTACCTTGCCGGAAAGCAGGGGATGGTCGCAAAGGTTCACTTGTTACTCTTGAGCCCTGTTTGCCATAACAAGCAGTGAGGATGGCTTCCCTTCCGCCTCTGCATCCCTGAGGGACCGAACAAGGGACAGTAGCCAGAGCTGGCTGTCAGGGGGTACAAATGGGGTTCAGCCTACTTGGATGGAGCCAGCTTGTGGGACAGGATCCTGGCCTCACTCACCCACTCCTTGGGGCTGGGCTGTATTGGCACTGTTCTGTGTGCTACCAGGGAGATACGCCACTGTTTTCCCACTGCGTGAACTCCCACTGGAGTTGGGACCCCGGAGGTTCTGCTAGTTGAGAGCTCCGGACCAGGCATTTGCTAGGACTGCGGCTGTGGCCCAAGCGGCTCTTTACTAGACCTTATGGGACCTTTGCGTGTGCTCTCTGAGGGTGCTCTCTCCCCCTCCCCCTCTAGGCTGTCTCTGCCTGAGGGCTCCTGGCAGAAGTCTCAGTCCTCCTCAGGTTTCACACTGGCCCTGGTGCCTGCATCTGGAGTGACCTAGTGATATCCCGGGGGGATGAATGGAGCTGTAGGAGTTGACTGGAGCAGCTGTGTCTGTAAGGGTCAGGGCCCCTCAGGCTGTTTCCTGTTCTTCTCAGCTGCGCTTCATCCTTAGGGAGCCATTCCTTCCCCCTGGGCCTTGCCCTCAGGTGCCTCCCACTAGAGAGCTCCGCTCCTCTCTCTCTGCCTCCCTGTCCCGGAACCCATAGTGGTTTTACTCTTAAGAGGATAGGGTAGAGCAGGGCAAGGTTGAGGCACTCAAGATGCCAGTGGTACCTCAGGCAACTTTGCAAGAGCCTTCCTGCTGAGCCCCCCGCCCCCACCCCCCACTCCCATCAGATAGGGGGTGCCGTCTTGCAGGTCTTGCAGGACCGAGTCGCTCTGCTCTGGGCCCTGGCGGGATCCCCAGCGGCCAGCAGCTGCTCAGTCCTGTGCTGTCTTGCAGGCGCTGCACCAGCTCTACTATGACCCCAACATTGAGAACAAGAACCTGGCTCAGAAGTGGCTGATGCAGGCCCAGGTCTCCCCACAGGCCTGGCACTTCAGCTGGCAATTACTGCAGCCCGACAAGGTGCCTGAGATCCAGTACTTTGGCGCCAGCGCCCTGCACATCAAGATCTCTCGCTACTGGAGTGACATCCCCACTGACCAGTATGAAAGCCTCAAGGCACAGCTCTTCACCCAGATCACCCGCTTTGCCAGCGGCTCCAAGATTGTGCTGACTCGGCTGTGCGTGGCACTGGCCTCGCTGGCTCTCAGTATGATGCCTGACGCTTGGCCATGTGCTGTGGCGGATATGGTACGGCTCTTTCAGGCCGAGGACTCACCGGTGGATGGCCAGGGCCGCTGCCTGGCCCTGCTGGAGCTGCTGACAGTGCTGCCTGAGGAGTTCCAGACCAGCCGCCTGCCCCAGTACCGCAAAGGCCTGGTGCGGGCCAGCCTGGCTGTGGAGTGTGGGGCCGTCTTCCCACTGCTGGAGCAGCTGCTCCAGCAGCCCAGCTCGCCCAGCTGTGTGCGTCAGAAG
This sequence comes from Oryctolagus cuniculus, assembly GCF_964237555.1. Classification (NCBI taxonomy): domain Eukaryota; kingdom Metazoa; phylum Chordata; class Mammalia; order Lagomorpha; family Leporidae; genus Oryctolagus; species Oryctolagus cuniculus. Next base: position 129,107,928 of record NC_091438.1, on the reverse strand, counting down.
GTGCTCAAGTGCTTCTCCAGTTGGGTGCAGCTGGAGGTGCCGCTGCAGGACTGCGAGGCGCTCATTCAGGCCGCCTTCGCTGCTCTGCAGGACTCTGAGCTCTTCGACAGCAGCGTGGAGGCCATTGTCAATGCCATCTCACAGCCTGATGCCCAGAGGTGAGCTGGCCCCCGCCTGCCCAGAGAGGAGCAGCCTGCCTGGCCAGCTAGCTGCACACCCACCTGTGTGTTCAGTAGAGATTGAGTGCGTACTGCATGCCTGGTTCTTATGCTGGAGGTACAGCAAGGAACCAACCAAGACATGGCCCCTGACCTCGTGGTTCAGAGAGTGAGGCAAACGTTAAGCAAGTAACCCAGTGAATTATTCAGTCACAGCGTTTAGCTCTTCTCGTTCTCCCAGCCAGTCACCAAGTCCTGGCTGTTCTGCTTCTAACCATATTGCACATCTATTCCATTTCCACTGGTACCACCCTAGTCCAAGCTGTCATCATCTCTCTCCCCAAATTACTGCAGATCTTTCTCCCCAGCCTCCTGGTGTTCACTCTTGTACCCTTCATTGCCTCCGTAGCCAAAGGGATCTTTTGCAAATGAGACTTAAACTTTCTCCTTTTTGGTCAGAGCACTTCAGTGGCTTCTCATTGCTTCTAGGATAGAATTCAGAATCCTTAATGAGAAGCGGGAAGGTGCTGCGCGGTTTGGCTTTGCCAGCCTCCTCTCCTACCACTCTCCTTGCTGCCTACACCCTTACAAGGTTTTCAGTTCCTTGAACGTCCTGTGCTCCTTCCGGCCTCTGATACATCCCAGGTACTTGACACATTCCCCTGCCTCAGCCTGAACTTGACTTCTGTAGGGAAGTCCTCAGTGCTTTTTTTTTTTTTTTTTTTTTTTTTTTTTTTTTTTTTGACAGGCAGAGTGGACAGTGAGAGAGAGACAGAGAGAGAAAGGTCTTCCTTTGCCGTTGGTTCACCCTCCAATGGCCGCCGCTGCAGCCGGCGCACTGCGCTGATCCGATGGCAGGAGCCAGGATCCAGGTGCTTTTCCTGGTCTCCCATGGGGTGCAGGGCCCAAGCACCTGGGCCATCCTCCACTGCACTCCCTGGCCATAGCAGAGAGCTGGCCTGGAAGAGGGGCAACCAGGACAGAATCTGGCGCCCCGACCGGGACTAGAACCCGGTGTGCCGGCGCCGCAAGGTGGAGGATTAGCCTATTGAGCCACGGCGCCGGCCCTCAGTGCTTTTTAAGGCTAGGTTTGGCCCTCTCTGTTACATTATTTCCGAGCTCTCAGTGTTTTCCCTTAGCCCATAACATGATTTCATTATAAATTAATGATTATCTTCTCATCAGCCTCCCAACTCTGTGAAGACAGGGACTCTCATTTTATTCTGTTACGTTGTTCCTGGCACATGGTAGCATTCAGTATTTTTTGAAAGGATGAAAAGTAGAAGGTACCCAAATGGGGAGGTGTTGGGGGAGGAAGGAGAGGGACTGTTTCAGGCTTCGGAAACCCAACAGAAGCAAAGACCTGGGGTGGGCAGACTGTGGTCCATTCAAGGCCTATGAGAAGGTGAGTGTGGTGCAGTGTTTGTTGGGCAAGCATTAGCTGAGCACCTGACGTATCAAGCCCAGGGCTGAGGTGCTGGGAGCACAGAGATGAATGCTCTAACTTGGGCGTGTCAGGAACTCAGTCTAGGGACCATGATGGGCAAGTGCAGGCAGCATGTTGAATTCTCTGATCCGGAAAGCAAGGGGCTCTAAGTGCCCAGAGTGGGCACTTAACCCAGTCTGAGGGTTGTGAAAGGCTTCCCAGAGGAAGTGACAGCCAAACTGCTTGGAAGGCTGTGTTGAGAGTTAGCCAGATGGAAATGACAAATAGTCCAAGCAAACTAAAGAGCCCAGTGAGTGTGGTGATTTGTAAATCACTGGGTGTGACCGGGCTGCAGGCATTAAGGGCCAGAGTTGCAGGAGGTCCAGACCCAAATCATACTGTACTTTGTTGGCCAAGCTTAAAACTTTGGTCTTCATCCTGAGGGTGATATGAAAGATCTTAAAGGGTTTTAAGCAGAGAAAATGGCCTGCTGTGATTTGTTGGTATGAGTTGAACTGGAAAGGGCAAGACTGGAGGCCTGACACTGATGTTTCAGAGGTAGGACCTAGGGAAACTTCGGCAGAGTTGCAGGCAAAAATCACTGAAAGGGACCGAAAGGAGGAGTGGTTAATGAATGGCCCACGCCTCGGCATGGTCAGCTCTGAGTTTGAGTCCCAGATGGTCCACTCACGTGTGACATGTTGTAAGCTGAAGGTTGTGTGGGACTCTGTGTGTGTGTGTGTGTGTTCTACCTTCGTATTGTAAGCGATCGGTTTAATGGTAACTTTAAAAAAAAAAAAAAAAAGAGAAACTTTTAGAATGGGTTATCAGGAGTAGATGAATCATGCAATGGACAGTGGACCTAACTGATATGTGGCTAAAGCTGACAGGGGATTAGTTTCCTTGTACGTGCGTATATACCCACATACAAATGTATATGTGTGTGATACACACACAGAGATAACGTGCACAGCTGCTGCCTTGTAAAACTTCAGGTTAGAACATTGGGGTTGGTTTTAACAAAAACAAGGATATTTGGTGTAAGACTTGGGTTTAGCCTGCCCGCTGTATACTTCGTAAGTGGCAGCTGCTGGTATTTGGTATTGTGATTGTGGTGGCGGACAGTATTCCTACCCCCCGGCTTCCCAGGTTTTCTAGCTTAAGGTGGATGCCAAGTCCCAGGTCAAGGCCTCTCCTGGCAGCCTGAAGCTCAAGCGCTGAGTGGGCTCAGACGTGTGGTGGCTCAGGGAAACTTAGGGCAAGCGCATGGATGATGTGGGATGTCCTTGGATACAACCAAGTTTACCTGCCCAGCCAGTCTCAGGGGCTTTGCCAGGTAATTGATGCTCCTTCTCCTCTGAACGAATGAGTGAGCAAGGAGCCAGGAGGGAACCCACAGCCTCCTAGGCGCCCATTGGCTGCAGCCCCTTGGTTGCTTAGCAACTCTCCCCATTTTCTCAGCTCTGCTCCCGGAGCTCTAATTGCAGGTCTGGGCTAAGCTCAGTGTGAGCGGCAGCCAAGGAGTCCCAACAGCCCTGCCGCTGGAGCTGACCAATTGGAGCCGGGCCTCTTGAACTCAGTCTCAGCCATGGTCCTAAAGTCGCCTCCCTGTCTCCCTCCCCCAAACCTAAAAACCTCTGGGTCCTCAGGTTTGTTCCCTGGTTGCATAGCTGCCCAGGTGGTGGGAAATCTATGAAAGAGTCTCCCCGCGCCCCCGCCCCGACCCCAACCCGTGGGTGAGCTTGGGCCTTGCTCTGTCCAGTCTAGTTTCATAGCTTTGACTTAGAAATCACCTTCGGTGTTTTTCATTCCTGGATCATCCAGGCACCGCCTTCCCCAGGTGTCCTGACATCAGCCCGCCCCTTGGCTGAACTTGTACCCAGGTCACCCTTATTCTGCTTTTGCACAACTGCTGCTGCTTCCTGGCTGTCTCCTTTGGAAACACAGACACACACACACACACAGTTAAATGTTTTTAATCCTGGAAAAGCTTTTTACTGGGACCTGGGGGCGGAGAGAAGGGGAATTAGTCAGACTGATAGGATCAGAGATATAGGCTGATTTGCATAGATCCTTTGGGGAGAACTCTGGTGGCCCCTGAAAGAGAAGTAGACTTGTAACAGCTGAGGGGGTCATCTCAACCTGGAGCCTGGAAGTTGCTGTTTGACCTTGAGTAATACTCTGAGCCCTCTGGGCTATGCTGTCCTTGATTTAACCTGTTACCAGGCTCAGGTGAGACAAACGAAGAATCTTCACTGAGTACCTACTGCCTGCATGAACTTTGGGAGGTAGAGGGAGTCTTGGAGTACAGTGGGATGCCATGGGGGTAGGGCACCACCTCCTGTTTCCACTTCAACTGCTGGGCAGCTTGCAGGCCATAGCCTTGGCCCTGCCCCTACCCGTGCTCTGTGCCAGGGTCTGGCCTGAAGGTGCCCATTGTCTGGCCGTGCAGCCTGTGTCAGGGTCATGGGACTGAAACTATCCCAGCTGTCTCCAGGCGGCACCTTCTGGGGCCGTCTCTGGGCTAGGGATCTCCTAGTATGGGTGACTGTCCCTCCCAGAATGGGCATGTGGAGGAGGCTAACATCTCTTGGCCACTTGCCTCCCTTTGTTCTTCTCATCCTCCCACTAAGGTTACGAGGCTACTGCCTGGTCATCTGCCTGGGACAAGTCTGGCTGGAATTCCTTGCTCCTCGGTGCCCCCTCCCTCTGCAGGCTGATTAACACTGATTAACAGCAGGAGGGTCCCAAATATCTCCACTTCCACTGCTTAGTCTGATCTCCGGAGCGGGCTGCTGGGGAGGGAGGCAGCATTGTGACGTCTTCTCTCCATCTCTTTTGTACCCTGGGCTGCGTCTCCTCCTCTTAGGGCTCTCACCTGAGCCCTTTGCTTTTCTCTCCTGCAGCACTCCCTCCCTGGGCAATTTGCAAAGACTCCCATAGCTTCAGTTACCAACTATTAGCTAATGACACTCAAATCCGTGTCTCATGCTCTAACTTCACTGGGCTTCAGAGTTTTATTTCTAGTTCTTTCTATATAGTCCCACCTAGATAGCCCACTAAGTGCCTCTGAGTCAGCAAACCTGACATTGAACTTTCTGCCTCCCATGAACGGTGTATGACTCCCCTCGACCCACTCCTCCAGAGCTAAGTAGCCCCACACCACCTGTCTAGGTGGAGAGTTGTCCTTGACCCGTCCCCATCCTTATATCCAGCCGGTCATCAAGTCCTCTCCATTTTGCCTCTTTTGTCTCAGAATTCATCAACTACTGCTCTGTTTTCCTGCTGCCCCTCAGACTGCATGGGAGCTGCATGCTGGTGGTACAGGGTGGAGTGGATGGTGGGGATTCATACATGAGCTGTTGCCACCTGCTAAAGTTTTTTTTTTTCTTCAAGGTTTCTTTATTTCTTTATTTGAAATCAGTTACACAGAGAGAGGGAGAGACAGAGATCTTCCATTCGCTGGTTCTCTTTCCAGATGACTCCAAAGGCCAGGGCTGGGCCAACCTGAAGCCAAGAGCCAGGAGCTTCTTTCGGGTCTCCCACATGGGTAGCAGGGGCCCAAGTACTTGGGTCATCTTCTCCTGCTTTTCCCAGGCTATAAGCAGGGTGCTAGATAGGAGGTGGAGCAGCTGGCACATGAACTGGCACCCATGTGGGATGCTGGCATTGCAGGCAGCAGCTTTACCTGCTATACCATGACTCTGGCCTCCCTGCTAAAGTCATTAACCTGAGCCTGGGATGACCCCCGTTTCTCCCACCCTTTTTCTCTCCATCACTGACTGTATTTATTTCTTGGGCTGCTGTAATAGTACCACACACTGGGTGACTCTAAACAACAGAAATGTATCGTCTCACAATTGTGCAAGCGAGAAGTCTGGAATCAAGGTGTGAGCAGGTCCATGTCCCCTCTGAATCCTTCCTTGCCTCTTCCTAGTTTCTGGTGATTTGCTGGCAATCTTTGGCATTCCTTGGTTTGGTGATGCCTAACTCCAATCTCTGCATTTGTCCTCACATGGCATCCTCCCTGTGTGCCCCTGTTTTCATATGGATGTCTTCTTAGAAGGACTGGCTGGATTGGATTAGGGGCTACTCCACTCCAGTATGACCCTTTTTCCAAATCAGATTGCATTTTGAGGTAAGAAAAGGGTTAGGATTTCAGTGTATCTTTTTCAGGAGGGACACAATTCTCCCCATGATAGTCCTCTAGCTTCCCAAAATTCATGTCACTCCCACATGCAGACTGCATCACCTCATCGCAACCCCCCCGAAAGTCTTCACCCATTCCACCACCAACTCGTTCCAATTGGAGGACACAGTTCAAGCAGCCCCTTTGTATTTCCTCCCAGAGTTCTAGAAGGTTCTTCCCAACATTATTAGCATCAGAGCTACTAGATCTCAGAGCTCTGATCTCTCTTTAGCTTAGGATTTGATATCAGAAAGGGGCTTTGATGGAATACAGGGAGGTTGTGCCTTTCTCTCAGAGCTGGGTGGGGTGGGCAGACGGCTCTGATGGGTCTCCCCACGTCATGCCTCTAGGTACGTGAACACACTCCTGAAGCTCATCCCACTGGTGCTGGGACTTCAGGAACAACTGCGACAGGCAGTGCAGAATGGGGACATGGAGACCTCCCATGGCATCTGTCGCATCGCTGTGGCCCTTGGCGAGAACCACTCCCGGTAGGCAGTAGGGCAGCTCGGGGTGGGAAAGGAGAGCCCTCTGAGAGGTGGGGTCATGGAACCCCCCCCCCCCCCCGGGAGAGGGGGATGACTTTTCTTTGTCTCCTCCCCAGGGCTTTATTGGACCAAGTAGAGCACTGGCAGAGCTTCCTGGCACTTGTCAACATGATCATGTTCTGCACGGGCATCCCTGGCCACTATCCTGTCAATGAGACCACCAGCTCCCTGACCCTCACCTTCTGGTACACACTGCAGGTGTGTCCGGATGACTGCTGGTGGGGCTGGCCCGAGGTGGAGGAAGGTGGAGCGGGGGCTTCTGTGGCTGCTGGTGAGGTGGCTGACTCTCTCCCCTGGCCCTCTCAGGATGACATCCTGTCCTTTGAGGCAGAGAAGCAAGCTGTGTACCAGCAGGTGTACCGGCCCGTCTACTTCCAGCTGGTGGATGTGCTTCTGCACAAGGCCCAGTTCCCTTCTGACGAGGAGTATGGATTCTGGTCCTCAGATGAGAAGGAGCAGTTCCGAATTTACAGGTGATGGCAGCAGGCCAACCCTAGCTCCAAATGGAGTTCCGAACTGCCGCAGGCAGTGAGGGAATGGTCCGAGGCCAGGTTACTGAATTCTGGGGCTCTTTTCTCTGTTCTCTGGGCGTGTTTGCTGGGCTGGGAGGGTCCTGGGCTCAGGAGCAGGACCCAGGCAGTATAAAAGGCCTTGCTCTGCTTCCCAGGGTGGACATTTCAGACACGCTCATGTACGTCTATGAGATGCTGGGGGCCGAGCTGCTCAGCAACCTCTATGACAAGCTAGGCCGTTTGCTCACCAGCTCAGAGGAGCCCTACTCCTGGCAGGTACCTCCCAAGCCTGATTCCCTCAGTCCTGCCTGACCTGTTGCACCCTGCCCCTCAGCCAAGCCTGTGGTACCCTCTTTCCGCAGCACACAGAAGCCCTGCTCTATGGCTTCCAATCCATCGCGGAGACCATTGATGTCAACTATTCTGATGTGGTGCCCGGGCTCATTGGCCTCATCCCACGGATCAGCATCAGCAATGTGCAGCTGGCAGATACCGTCATGTTCACCATTGGTGAGATCTGGCACACACCCACGGCCAAGTTCCCAGAGCCACAGCAGCCATCCCCAGCCCAGCCTGCTGGGTCCTATCCAAGATGGAAGAGACACACGCCCGCATTCCTTCCCAACCCCCACGCCTCCCACCTCCCCTAGTCCGTGTTGCAGCCAGCTGACTGTTCTGGCAAGTCCAGGGGTCCTTCCTGTGGTGTGCTGAGCCAGTGAGGCTAGTTCACGGTCAGTAGGACAGCTGCCCTTGGCCTCTGTAGAGTAACCCCTTTCTGCTGCTCAGCTGCAAGGCTTGTGTTTGAGCTTGCACTTGCATACTGTCTGCCCAGACCTCTGAGAGAGCAGTGCTTAGTGCCGGGACTGCGACTTGAGCCTGCCAGGAGCTCTGCCTGCTCGGGAGCATGGTCCAAAGCCACCCTGGCCTGCCTGACAGTTTCCCTCTTGCTTTCTCCAGGAGCTCTGTCTGAGTGGCTGGCCGACCACCCTGTCATGATCAACAGCGTCCTGCCCCTTGTACTGCATGCCCTAGGCAACCCTGAGCTCTCCGTCTCTTCTGTGTCCACCCTCAAGAAGATCTGCCGAGAGTGCAAGTATGACCTGCCTCCCTATGCTGCCAACATTGTGGCCGTCTCCCAGGTATGTGGGGCCCTCGGTGGAGCGGTGGAGCCGGGTGTCGGGCGTCCTCTGCTCTGTGCTGAACCACATTCCTTCTTTTCCCCCCACCCAGGATGTGCTGATGAAACAGATCCACAAGGTGCGGCTCACAAATCCTGTCACCTGCCTTCCCCTAGTCCTCGTCTTATCCACCCCCCCCAGCAGGACGTGGTCAGACTGACCATCCCTTTTGTGCCCCACAGACGAGCCAATGCATGTGGCTGATGCAGGCCCTGGGCTTCCTGCTGTCGGCCCTGCAGGTGGAGGAGATCCTTAAGAACCTGCACTCGCTTATCTCACCGTATATCCAGCAGCTGGAGAAGCTGGCAGAGGAGATGGTGAGTGAGCTTGGGGCCCAGGGACAGTGCTGAGCTGCGAGGCCTCCCTTTGTGTGGACTGTGGCTGCGGAGGGCTGGGATTCGAGCTACTACTCAGGTCAGAGCTGAGCAGTTTGGGGACCAGGATGAGGCTGGGAGATCTGAAGCCTGGTTTTTGCTTCTCCCCCTAGCCCAATCCTTCCAACAAGCTGGCCATTGTCCACATCTTGGGTCTCCTCTCCAACCTCTTCACCACGCTGGATGTCAGTCATCACGAGGATGATCACGAAGGCTCTGAGCTCCGGAAGCTGCCAGTGCCACAGGGACCCAACCCCGTGGGTGACATTGTCGTTGCTGTTGCCCCCACCCACCCACACACCTGTGAGGATGTCCTTGTCACTCCCCACCTCTGTGGGTGGTGTTGTCATTGCTCCCCAGGCCTCAGGGGCTGATGCACTTGGTCTTCTGACCTGTGGATGACCTTACTGCTCCCTGCTCTGTAGGTAGAAGTGTCATTGTCTTTCTCAACCCTGTGGGTGATGTCCTTGTCCCTGGCCCAACTGGGGTGATGTCACTGAGGTCCTTCTGATCCGTAAGAGACACCAACATTATCCTTCAACCCTTAAGTGATGTTATTTTGGGCCTCTGTCCAATCTTCTACTCTTAGGAGCTTCTACGTAAGCATCCACTGTCCCCTGCAGGCATTGAGAATGCGCATGAGCTCCCTGTATATTTGTTGCCTTCGGGTGGGTTTCACTACAGGAAATACCTGCAAAGATTGTCACAGAGTGGTGACACAAGCTTAGGCACAGGGGGTTGGGGTGACCACTTACAAGCTGTTTGATCTGGGGCAAGCCTCAGCTTCCCTTTCAAGACTATGAACTTTGGGGTACTGGCTTGCTCATCTCATAGAACTGTATTGGATAGCAGATTGGTCTCAAGTAACAATAGTCTGCAGACTTTAAAGTTCTGTAGGAATATGAGGGACTGCTTTGGTCATTGTTCCAGAACCCTCTCCAGGGTTTTTCCTAGAGAAAAGGAAGCTGCAGGCACCCTGGCCTCTGCGTTCAACTCCCCACCCTGATTTCAGGTACACTTTGGCTCCAGACCAAGCCTGGGCCACCATCATCCTACAGAGCCCCTTCTGCAAGTGTCGTCACCCTGCCTTCCCTCATCTCCAGGAGCTCCGTCTGCTCCCTGCTCCTCATAAGCTGCCCACATCTGTGTATCCCTGCCCCAACCTGTGTGGATGAGGCAGCGTCTCCCTCCATGAGGAGCCAGCCCATGGCCTGGGCTTTACTGAGGCAGAAGTGGATAGGGTGTGATCGTTTGAACAGCTGAAAGAGGAAGGCATCGTAATCTTAGGGAGCACTCACAAGAACCCCGTTTCGCCGTTTGAGGCTTCCTCTGAGATGAACCCTGGAATTCCAGACATTCTCCTCCTGCATTCATTCATTTCATTCCCCCGGCGGTCCATGCACTGAGTGCTCACTGTGTAGTCAGGGTAATGGGTTTGAGCTCCTTGTCTGCTCCCCATTACCAAGTGCTCAGGTGGGTGTCAGGGCTGGCGGGGGCACCTCACTTCTCTCTGTGTCTTCAGGTGGTGGTGGTGCTGCAGCAGGTCTTCCAGCTTATCCAGAAGGTTCTGAGCAAGTGGTTGAACGATGCCCAGGTGGTGGAGGTAAGCCCTCGGCCTCGCTTTCAGCTCCCATGTGACTGCTCAGAGATGCGGAACACGAGTAAGGTGTCGCCACCTCACTTCAGCTTGCGATGGCCTGGAGGAAACAGAGAAGCTGAATTTTGCCCAGCAGACACAAGGAGTCTTTTGGGAAGACTTTGAGGACTCCCCAGTGTCACAAGTGCTCTGCGAAGGGACTGTAACATTAGGGCCGAGTGACAGCCAGGCCACTGTTTCAGCATCAGAGACCTGTCTTTTATTGCTGTCACTGCCCTATGAGAGGAAGTAGTGGATATGTAAGCAGCAAGATGTAAGTGACGGTCACAGCCCTGTGTGAAAGGCCTTTTTGCCCCTGCTCTACAGGGTGAGGGTGTGACTTACTCACCTTCCATCAGTTGCAGGGCTAGGCAAAGCTTCTAGATAAGGGCTTCTGTCTTAGGCCTCCTCCGTGCAGGACTTCCATCATGTTCCAGTGGATTGAGACCTCCTGACCTTTGGCTGATGGTGACCTTTCTTCCCAAGGCGGTGTGTGCTATCTTTGAGAAGTCTGTTAAGACGCTGCTGGATGACTTTGCTCCCATGGTGCCACAGCTGTGTGAGATGCTGGGTCGGATGTATAGCACCATCCCCCAGGCCTCTGCTCTTGACCTCACTCGACAGGTGGGCTTCCTGGGTGGGGCAGCCAGTGTTCTGGATTTCATCCAAGTCAGAGATCTAACCCTGGAGGGGGTGGGGGTCTGGGATTGACACCTGCATTCCAGGGATATGGACCTGTCCCGTTGAGCCTGAGCCTCAGCTGACCAGTGTTCCCTGCTCTGTTGTAGCTGGTCCACATCTTTGCTCATGAGCCTGCCCACTTTCCCCCAATCGAGGCCCTCTTCCTGCTCGTCACCTCCGTCACACTCACTCTCTTCCAGCAAGGTAGGTCCTGACGAGGGTCTCTGCTGCTGCCGCCACTGCCACTGCCTCTGCTTCCCCATTTGGGGAGCCAAAGCTGCCCACTCTGTTCTCTGTTCCCTGAGTCGCACATGGGACTTGATGGGAAACTTGGGATCACACACAGCACAGCTGTCACCTTATAAGGAGTTGACACTCTGGGTCGAAGTGGACAAGAGGGTGAATGATGTCTTCTAATAGCCTGCTGGGCTCAGGGCCAGGCTGGACATGTGGGAGACGTAGGGGTGATGCTCTGAGGGACTTGGGCACTAGGCTGGCTCCTTTCCTCTAGGGAATAATGAAGAGTGAAAAGAGCATGGGCTTTGAAGTCAGCTAGAGCTAGATTCTAAGCTCATCACCACCAACTAGTTGTGTGACCTTGGGCAAGTCACTTAACCTTTGCCGGATCTTTATTTCCATATCTATGAAGTGGAGCTGTCACATACTTTATGTGATTGTTATAGGTATTCAAATGGTACCTTCTGGGTCCCTGGCTTGGGGGTTCCAACATATGAAGCATTCAGAATGTTGTTTCCTTTCCCTGCATCGAGGCTTAGTCCTCTCTGGGCCAATGTTTTGTTGTGATCCCAGAAGTCAGTTAACTTTGGTTGAGGTCCCATTCCCTAGTCACTGTGGCTGTCTGCCTGAGAGCTGGGAGAAGGGACTCTAGGCTCCCCTGCTGTCTAACTTGGGCTTCTGACTTGGAAGCGAAACAGTGCTGCTCCACCACCTCCTAAGACTTACCGGGCTTTGTTATCCCAGGTCTGAGGCCCCCAGAAACCTCAGCCAGCCTGGAGTGCTGTGTGCTCGTATTCTCCTCATACCTGGACCCATGATCCTGGCCGGTTTCTCAGGGCCACAGGTGGATCCTATCTGGGGAGAAGCCTGAGCTGGCAGCCTGGTGTGTTTGCCCTCAAGTGCATCTCCCCACTCCTCATGCCACTCTGGGACAAGTCTCAGTGATGCCCCCTGACTGTCCCTCAGTCAGCCCACCTCTCCCTGCCCTCCATGGCCACTGCCCAGATTGCCTCAGTATCCTGCCTGACATCCGCCCTTCTCTCCCACCCATTCTGCACACGGCAGCTGTAAAGTTGTGTATAACACACAAGCCTTTTTTTCCTCCCTGGCTTAAGACACTGTCATTGCTCCCCATTGCCCTCAAGTTATTGTCTCATTCCCACCCACCACACTCTGGCATACCTCCAATTCCTCTCCTGCCAATGCCCCATGTCCCGTTCGCTTGGTGCCTTGCTTCTCTAGGGGAGAGCTCACTCCTTCACACCTTGGATGTGAGGAAGACCGCATCACATTCACACTGCTAGTGCAGCGCTGAACACACACAGCAGTTGGCCTTCATGCCTGTCTCTGTGCCTAGCCTAAGCCCCTCAAAGGCAGCGTTGAATCTCCCCTCTGCAGAGAAGAGCGGGCCCCAGACACCATTAGATAAAGGAGAGTGAGGCTCCGTGTGCTAGGAGCCCTCCTCCCTGACCATCTGGCCCACCTCTGCCAGGGGCGCTGCTGAACACTGAACCTGCTGATCTGCCGCAGGACCCAGGGTCGGGGGTAGAGGCTGGCACATCGAGCCTCACTTCCCAGCACTTAGGTAACTCGGTTCCGGTATGAATTATTGGCGACTCCATGTAGCTCGGAGAAGGAACCAGGGAAGAGATTGCTAACTACTACTAAATGGAGCATATGAGGCTTGCCCAGGACCACACAGCTACTTAGTGGTATCTCAGGCAGGTATTTTTGCCTTGCATCCTCTCGTGGGTGGGAAAACCGGGCGACAGCTCCAGGTGCAAACCTTGTTCTTGCCACAGGAGTCGTCGGAACTGGAGGCAGAAGCGTCCAACGTCACATTTGTTGGGCTTGGTGGCGGACAGGATAGGATGGCTCCTGCATCTGTGTGCTAGCCCAGTCCTAGGCACCCTTCCCACTGTACCATGGGGTGACACATTGGCTGGTTTCCCTCTCTCCTGGCATGCTCAGATGATGGGAGCTGGTCCTCAGCCCTGAGCTTGGCTCTCTGCTGAGTCCATGTCTGTGGAGGGGCTTTGCTTAGATGGGGCTCTTGTTTTTGGCCTTACGATGCTGTTTTCTCCCCTGGGCCTGCCAGTGACTTCCCCAGCCACGCCCACAGCACACTGGGCACTGCTGTATCCAGGCAGAGGTCCTCTGGTTTAAATGGACCCAATGGATTATTTTCCTTGACTAGATCAAGAACCGTAAACCCGTTAAAGTGAGAGGAACGTTTACTCTAACCCTGATGCCCTGGTCATCCTAGGGCCCTTAGCCAAGCCTCAAAAGGAGGTACCAGGGACTGTGCCCATCAGCCCTGCCCTCCTCTTCAGTGGCTGCGCTGGGGAGCTGCGTGCTAGGGAGCAGTGCAGGGCTACCTCAGCCTGTCCAAGGCCTCCGCAAGTGTTTCTTCAGCGACATGGAGTCCGGAATTGCTCGAGCACCACGGGCTCACGGGGGGACCAGCCTGAGGAGTAGGTGGGGAATAGGCGGCAGGACCCTGGGGGAGCTGGGCAGGCCCGTCCTTCACTTTGCCGTCTCTTTCTGTTGGGCTTCTCCCAGTTCATGGTTTTTGTATGTTCTGTTTCTTTATCTTGCTTCCTGCTGCTCATGTGCCCCGCGCTGTCTCCCTGCAGGCTCTCAGTCCCACATAACTATATGAGGTTGAGTTGCTGTTTGTATAATTTTTTCTTAAGTTCCATCTTTATTATATTTTAGGGCCCAGGGATCATCCTGATATTGTTGATTCATTTATGCAACTCCTGGCACAGGTGTGTTTTAGTTTTATTCATTCACGTTCTGTTCTCTCTCTTTCTCTTTCTCTTATGTTGAAATTCAATTTAAGCCTATTTTTAGCTTTCTGTTGACAAGTTTTTTTTTTCTGTTCAGTTGAATAGAGTTTCTTCATCTGTTTCCGTGGAAGTTGACAACCCAGCATCCTCCTTTAGAGCCCCTTTGCCTCAACTAGCAGAGTCTCCCACAAAGACCAGGGAGAGGCTGATCCGAAGGGAGGGAGCTGGGCTGGCCTGGGGCACTGGGGAAGGACGGGGGCGCTAACTGTGCCCAGCAGCTCCTGAGTGGCTGACTTGCCCAAGAAGCTCAGGGTAGGGCTGGAGTCGAAGGGCCTGGGGTTCACTGTCCCCGTGCTCCTGCCGGGAACTGCCTGCCTCAGTGCCCTCAGCCTGCTCCTGAGAAGTAGGCTGGGAGCAGCTCCAAGAGGAGGGGCTGACAATGAGTGTGCAAGGCAGAGCCCAGGGTCGGGCCATGGGGAGGTTGTGCTGCAGCCGGGTGGAGCGGAGGGGCGCAGACTCTACAGCGAGCCCACGCTAGGATGTGTTTGCGATTGGTATGTGTTTAAGCATGTTGCACCCTCTTGTATGTTTTGAGTTTGGTTTGGGAAAGGAGCAGAAATCAGCTGGTGCTGCTGTGAGTCTGTGCGTGTTGCGTAGGGTGTTGGGGTAAGTGTGTTAAGTGTGTTCGCTGACACGTGTGGGTGTGTGGGGCTGTGGGGGAGGATGAGGAGTGTGTGGTGGCATTGGTATGTCTAGAGTACAAATGTGTTGGGCTCCTGGGTGTGTGGAGTTAGTGTGGTGGGGTTCTGTGTGTTAGGGAGTCCCAGTGGGTTGTGGGGTGGGGTGAGGGGCCCTGTGAGTTGGGGTAAATGGAGTGCTTCTTTGCTTAATCATTCCATAGATATTCTGAATGTGTCATCCATGCTTGGCACTAGGCCAGGTGCTGCTGAGGGTGTAAGGGTGAGCTAAAGCAGGCACGGTCCTTGGTCTCTCGAACCTAGAGTCTAGTTGGGAGGGGCAGGAGGCATGAGGAATGAGGCCTGGATGGATGTGTGTGTGTGTGTATGTGTGTGTGTGTGGCAGCTGCAAGGGTGTGCCTTGAGTGTGCATTTCTGGATGGGTGTGTTGGAAGGGTGTCCATGTACTGGAGGACTGTGGGTAGGTTGAAGGTGTGGGTGTATTGACACAGTTTGGGGATGTAGGATGCTAGGGTGCATGGCGAGTGTGTGTGGTCAACATGGGAAAGTGTGTGTTAGAGGTGCCTTTCAGGTGGGGTGCATGTCGGGGTATTGGCACCTGAGTAAACATGGAGGGTAGAAGGTATACGAGGGGCTGGAGGGTGTGCGCTGGGCTGTTGCTGGGGAGCAGCAGGGTTCGAGGACTGCTGCTGCAGCTGTGCGGAGCATCTCCTGTGACCTGAGGATGTGCCACTCATGTCCTGGTACCACTTGGGCCAGGCCACCTGCCCCTTCACCCCGTTCGCTCCACACCCTCCACTCTGTGGTAGCCCTGGCTCCTGGGGTGGGTATGGCTGAGAGGAGCCTGGACACAGGATGTCCTGGGGGAAAGGTGGGGCCGGGGCTCCAGGGCTCCTGTCCGGCTTTTCCTCTCCCTGAGAGGAGCTGGAGGGTGCCTGAGGACTGCAGGCAGAATACAGGAGGAGGGCTGTCGGGCCGAGATCTCCATGTCCAGCTGCCACTTCTCCTTCCTGCTGCCCTGTCCACACACCCAGGGGCCTTAGCTGCCTCTTGAATCAAAGTGAAGTCAGTGCTGGCTACCTGGAGCCTGCAGGAAGTCTGGCCCTGATAGAGGGGGAGAAGGAAGGTGTTTGCTCAGGGAGTGACTTGGGGCCCAGACTTTCTGCGTTATGCTCCCCGATCTCCAACCTCTCTCACACACACACCTGTGCATTCAGGTACACATACTTGTCTCTAGATCCCTTGGGCTGCTCTTTGACCAGCTGGACTCTGGGGGTGGTCTGGGTCCCCCAGAGTTGGCGGGGTGGCTGGTTTTGGCGGCCTTTACCTGTGGTGTGGAGTTGGGGGCTGGGGTGGCAGGTGAGTGGGGGGGATGGTCCTTGGAGCTGGCTGGGGCTGGGCTTACCAGCTCCACCTCCTGCAGGCTCTGAAGCGGAAGCCAGATTTGTTCCTGTGTGAACGATTGGATGTCAAAGCTGTGTTCCAGTGTGGTAAGTGGGGCCGGGAGGACAGGTGGGCCTGGGGCTCCCCTCGGAGGATCCTTAGGCCCCACCTGATCTGCCTCTTCCTCTCCTGCAGCTGTGCTGGCCCTCAAGTTTCCCGAGGCACCTACTGTCAAGGCCTCCTGTGGCTTCTTTGTGAGTTGCAAGCAGACCCCTGACTCCTCACCACCTCTGTGGCCTGCCCTGCCCGGGACTCAGCGGTCGACGTTTGCAGGTCCAGTCCTCAGGGAGAGGCGGGAAGGAGCTGGGGCTGATGGGTCTCTCTGTCCTCTGCAGACAGAGCTGCTGCCTCGGTGTGGGGAAGTAGAATCCGTGGGGAAAGTGGTGCAGGAGGACGGCCGTATGCTGCTCATAGCAGTGCTGGAGGTGAACGGGGGCAGGTGGATGTTTGATCAGGGCAGGGTGGGGTGGGGAGAGGGGTTGGCTCTTACTGCTGGGGCAGCTGGCTTTCTGGGAATCGTAAACCTGTAGGTCCCTAAGCTCTTGGACTCTGTTTCTTCCTCAATTAAATGGCTGGCAGTTATCAAGGCTGCTGTGAGGATCAGCTGGCTCTCCAGAAGCAGCGCTCACTTGTGATGTGCGGTGTGGCTCAGGAACTATTCTGGAGGGCCCGGGGGCATGGTTAGGCCTCCTTGCTGCGGAAGGGACAAGGCCCCAGTGTGCTGAGAACCCCTCTCCCTCAGGCCATCGGGGGCCAGGCCTCCCGCAGCCTCATGGACTGCTTTGCCGACATCCTGTTTGCCCTGAACAAGCACTGCTTCAGCCTCCTGAGCATGTGGATCAAGGAGGCACTGCAGCCCCCTGGCTTTCCCTCTGCCCGCCTCAGCCCGGAACAGAAGGACACCTTCAGCCAGCAGATCCTTCGGTGAGCGGAGCTGGGGTGGGCCTGGGTGTGGGTGGGGAAGAGGCGGTGGGCGGTGCTCACCTGCTCTCCTCTCCCTCCCTCCCTCAGCGAGCGAGTGAACAAGAGGCGAGTGAAGGAGATGGTGAAGGAGTTCACACTGCTGTGCCGGGGGCTGCATGGCACAGACTACACAGCTGACTACTGAGCGGTGCCCCCTTCCCACCCACCTCTTCACCTCACCCCTCCCTATGCCCAAAGAGTAAATGTGGACCCTCACTGCTGCCTCTGCTTCCTTCCTGCTGCCGCCATCATGTAAAGAGAAGCCTGGGCCCAGAAGGACTGAGGGCAAGACGGGAGGATGTTGGGCCCAGGCGTTGGGAGGGAGTGCCCGAGAGGAAGTGAGGTGTGTGCTCACCCTCTAGTTCCTAGGGCACAGGAGGTACTGCTGTAGCCAAGCCGTTGCCCTTGGGGTGAGATGTGGAGGGGAGAGGCTGTGGTATTACCAGCCACCCCCCAACATCCATTTGGCTAGTCCCAAGGCACATGCGTGGATATGTTTATTTAATCAACAGTGCTGAGTACTAGACCCCTAGCTGTGTCCTGTACAAAAGCTGACGTAGTCCGTGATCACCATAGTAAGCTGGGAGAATGGTGAGAGAAGGGCTGCATGGAGGAAGTTTCATTTCTGGTGGGAATAGAAGTCTTCCTAGATCCATTCTTGAAGAATTGGGCTGGAAGTGGGTGGCTCTGTGTCCAGTTGGGAGGGGAGAAACAGAGTGGGGCTTTGAGTTCCAGAATGGGTTTCTGGCATGGGTTACACCAATCACACAGTTGACGAGGACTACAGAAAGTGGGGCTGAGTGTACATGGGAGAGAAGGCATCACAGCCCCCAGAGGAGGAGGACAGCAGGACCTGGTGTTGTCTGTGAACCTGAAGCTCCCCGCTTCTCTGGGATACCCAGTGCAGATGGGCAGAGCTTGGTCAGGACCAGGGACAGCGCCCGCGCTGCCCTTGCTTTCCTCCCTCAGCGTAGTCTCCCTTCTGTCTCCTTGGCCATGCTTTCATCTGGGCTGCCTCAGGCACCCCAGCCTTCTCCAAGATTTGAAGAAAAGGACAGGTCTCCCCACTCCTGAGTCCCCTTGAACGAATGGGAGAACTGATTACTCCTACATGCATCCCACACTTTCCCTTTTCCCAACTTTTCCCTGAGTTCCCTGTCTCCATTCTTCCTCATTCAACCTTTTCCCCCACCAGCCAGCTTAAGTCCCACTCCATCATCTACAATCTCCTGAAGCCACCCTGTCCCCTTCTCCTGCCTCTTTTTTTTTTTTTTTAAGATTTTATTTATTTATTTGAAAGAGTTACACAGAGAAGGAGGAGCAGAGAGAGAGAGAGGTCTTCCATCTGCTGGTTCACTCCCCAATGTGGCCAGAGCTGCGCTGATCCAAAGCCAGGAGCCAGGAGCTTCTTCCAGGTCTCCCACACAGGTGCAGGGGCCCAAGGACTTGGGCCATCTTCCACTGCTTTCCCAGGCCATAGCAGAGAGCTGGATCTGAAGTGGGGCAGCCGGGACTCAAACCAGTGCCCATATGGAATGCCGGCACTGCAGACAGCGGCTTTACCCACTACGCCACTGCGCTGGCCCCCCCACCTCCTCTTATGTCCTGTTCTTACCTTACTCTTGATTTCTCACCTCTTGGGGTATGTGGAGATGTTTTACTTTTAGTCCTTTCTTATTACACAGTATCAAGATTTCTTCTGCCTTCTACCCCCAACCACGGGAGCAAATATAACAGAAGAGAGGAGAATGCAGGAGAGGTCTAAAGCCCAGCTTCTGAAACAGTAGACCTGTTTGATGCTGACTGTGGCACTGGCATGCAGTGTCTTAGTGGCCAAGTGGTCCCTTCACACCCTTTTTCTTGTCTAAGATGGGATAATTCTTCCTCCACAGGCTGTAAGTGCTAACAATGTCATCCCTGGTGAGCAGTAGGTGCTCAGTGTTTTCCTGATTGACAGGCTGCTATGAGGGTCTTAGCAGATGCTTTTACTGATACATGGGGGGCTACCTTGTGATGTTTTCCATACAAGTTTAATTTGAGCATCACAACAGTCCTCTTAAAAAGTCCTTTTGTTTTGTTTTGCATGTCGGGGAATAAGCCCTGACTTTATTATTTATGTCTTGTTAGCCACAGAAAAACTGGAGTGGGGGAGAGAAGTGGAACAAAAATCCAGTGACCTGTTAGCTCTGTGTGTGTGCAGGTCTGGAAAGGTTTTGTGTCTCGACAGCGACCTCAGAGTGGAAGCCAAACACCTGAATCCAGATTGACATCAAAACATAAGCTCAGCTTCTTTCTTTTGTAGTCTTAATGCTCTCCTGACATCAAACTCTCATCTGCAGTCCTGGGATCTTTCACACACGTTTTTAATTAATTTTTTTTTAATCTAAGGAAATACTAATGCTAACACTCCACCACCAACACCACTCTGCAGATCAGGAAAAGGATAGAGACATTTCTGAGTTACTCCATAATAGGCGGCCAAGCGCAACATTGAAACCCATGCAGTTGGGTGCCGCGTTAGGAACGCAGTGCTACCTCGCCGGTGAGAGGGTCAGTGATAGCAAATAGGGCCTGCTCAAGTTGGGGTATTGTTTATTTGCGAGGCAAAAAGGAGGAGCGGTTCACTTGGTGCAGGAATTTTTGGAGAGTCCGCGTTCTGGGGACCTGCCCTTGGGACTGGCGACCCGGGGAACTACAAGACCCACAAGGCTTCGCGCCTTCCTCTGCGGCTCTACCGAGGCTTGGACCGATCATTGGCTCTCCGTGTTCGGCTCGGTGGCAGGGATTGGAGGGAGAGAGCCACGCTGCTTTGGGATTGGTAAGATTGCTGTCGGCCACGCCTCCAAATTCCGGAAGTAGCCTCCGCGTGTAGGCCCCATGCGCAGTGGAGAAGGCGAGTTTGGCAGAGTGGAAGTGTGGTGCGTGGGCCGCGGATAGCCTGTGATTCCACCTCCGTCCACGAAGTGACTCTGACTGTTTGAGGGCCCCGGAGCTGGCCGAGGGAAGTCCCCGCTGCATCTCGCCACCCAGGCTGTTGCTTCATGGAGACTACTTTCAGCAGCCCCGCGGAGGCGGCGCTGCAGCGGGAGGCGGGCGCCCCGGGAGTGCTCACTCCCATCGCCGACCTCGACCGAGTCTACGAGCTGGAGCGAGTCGTGGGATTTGTCCGCGACCTGGGGAGTCAGCGGGTGAGAGCGGGCGCAGGGCGGGGTGGCTCACCCGTCTGGGGATCAGGGTCCTGTGGGGTTTTGTGCAGACAGCGGGTGGGAGAGTCGGTCGGCCGCAGTGCGCGGGCCACCCCTGACCCTCTCCGTGGGCGGAGTGCCCCTCTGGGAGCACGGGCTTTGAAAGCTGAGTGGGGGCTCCGGTGAGGGAGCGGCCGTGCCCGACTCCACGGCTTATATTACAGGTGGCCTTGCAGTTCCCTGACCACCTCCTGGGGGACGCCGGGGCTGTGGCTGCACGACTGGAGGAGGCCACGGGGTCCAAGATGTTCATTCTGGGGGATACGGCCTATGGCAGGTGCGGCTTGGGGCTTACGTGGGCTGTGCATCCTGGGATGTCGCTCATATGACAGTGTCTGCCTCCAGTGGTGTGTTTCTTCGTGAGGGTGTCCTCCCGATGTTAGCTCCCCGCGGTGGCGTTGTCCCCCGTTCACAACACCGCTTCCGGCGCTGATCACATTTCCCATTGGTGAGAGCAGCTCCGCTCACTGATGGTCTCTCCCCTGCAGCTGCTGCGTGGACGTGCTGGGTGCCGAGCAAGCTGGGGCTCAGGCCCTTGTACACTTTGGCCCTGCCTGCTTGAGCCCCCCATCCCGCCCGCTGCCCATCACCTTCGTCCTTGGTCAGCGTTCCGTGGCCTTGGAGCTCTGTGCCAAGGCTTTTGAAGCCCAGAACCCAGACCCCACAGTGCCCGTGGCACTGCTGAGTGAGCCGGCCTGCGCACACGCCATGGGTGAGGGGTTTTGCCTGTGTGTGCTGGAAGGAAGGGTGGGCCTGTTGCCTTGTGCGCTAATTTCCCGGTTCTCTAGTATACAGACGTCTTGTGATGGTTGCTCGGCCCCAGCCTTTCCTTTGGGGGTCACATTTGGTCTCCTGGGGAGGAGGAGCTCCTGTTTTGCCAAGCCCCGACTTGTGACGCCGTCTTCCCTGTCTTCCAGAGGCCTTGGCCACTCTCCTGCGCCCACGCTACCTGGACCTGCTAGTTTCCAGCCCAGCTCTCCCCCTGCCAGCGGGGTCCCTCAGGCCAGAGCCAGAGCCCCTGGAGCGTTTTGGGCGCCGCTTCCCCCTGGCCCCAGGGAGGTGCCTGGAAGAGTATGGGGCTTTCTACGTGGGAGGCTCTGAGGCCAGCTCTGACCCCGACCTTGATCCGGACCTGAGCCGGCTGCTCTTGGGATGGGCACCAGAGCGGCCCTTCTTCTCTTGCTGCCCAGACACAGGGCGGACTCAGGATGAGGGTGCCCGGGCTGGGCGTCTGAGGGCACGAAGACGCTATCTGGTAGAAAGAGCTCGAGATGCCCGTGTGGTGGGGCTGCTGGCGGGCACGCTGGGTGTGGCCCGGCACCGTGAGGCCCTGGCACACCTTCAGAAGCTGACACAGGCTGCTGGCAAGCGTAGCTACGTGTTGGCCCTGGGGCGACCCACCCCTGCCAAGCTCGCCAACTTCCCTGAGATGGACATCTTTGTGCTGTTGGCCTGTCCCCTGGGTGCCCTGGCCCCCCAGCCTTCTGGTGGCTTCTTCCGGCCCGTCTTGGCACCCTGTGAGCTGGAGGCTGCCTGCAACCCTGCCTGGCCACCTCCAGGCCTGGCTCCCCACCTCACTCATTACGCGGACTTACTGCCCGGTGAGTGATGGGGCGCTGCCTGGGCTGAGGTGGGGACTCCGGGCGTGGAGTCGGGGCCGGTGTGCATTTTCTTCCTCATTCCCTTTCAGGCTCTCCCTTCCACGTGCCCCTCCCGCCACCTGAGTCTGAGTTGTGGGACACCCCAGATGTGTCGCTCATTTCTGGGGAGCTGCGGCCCCCACCTGCCTGGAAGTCACCCGATGAGCCCGGATGCTCGGCCCTGACCCCTCGGCCTCAGCTGGAGCTGGCCGAGAGCAGCCCTGCAGGTGAGTGTGCAGGTCAGCAGCCCCAGCCAGCTCCTCCGGCAGGTTCAGCCCACCCAGCCTGAGCCGCCTTCCTCTACAGCCTCATTCCTTAGTTCCCGGAGCTGGCAGGGGCTGGAGCCGCGCCTGGGTGAGACGCCAGTGACCGGAGCTGTGAGCGGAAGACGCGGGATCGCCATCGCTTACGAGGATGAGGGAAGCAGCTGATAGCACACGGGGCCAGAGATGCACGTGGACCTGTGGATCGCTGCGCGGGCCTTCAGCGCTCCCCGCAGCAGGTGCCTGTCGTCCTGCCTACATCCTTGAAGAAGCCTGAAGGGAGGGAGGGCAGAGGCGGCCTCTCGCCAGGGACAGGCTCTGTGCCCGTCCTGCCAGGCGCCGGCCCAGGGCCCAGCATGCACTGGTTCGGGGAATGCCTGTCAGACTGAGTGGGGAAAGGGAGCGCGGGCCTTCCTGAGGCCCGAGCCCATCAGTCCTGGAACAGCCGGGGGCCTGTGAAAGGTACTAGAAGCCGTAGGCCTGGCTCTTTCAGCCTCAGCATGTTGACATTTGGGGCCAGGTGATTCCTTACGGTGGTGTCTGTGCTGTGTTTAGCAGCAGCACGTCCCCATCCCCCACCCCGCCTGGGACAACCAAGCATGTCTCCAGAGAATGGTGAATGGCCCGCGGGGGGCAGCACAGCCCCTGGGTGAGAACCGCTGCAGACCCGCGTGCTCGCGCTTCAGTCAGGTTCCGAGCTCAGTTTCTTGGCCACACTCAGGTGCTGAGTGGCCACGGCAGGGGACAGCGCAGCCAGAGGACACTTCCGCACCACAGAGAGTTCAGCCGGACAGAGCTGGTCTGTACCGACTCAGGTTTGCTTCTCAGGGAGACCACAGAAACTCAAATAAAGCAAATACTCTGTCTGCTTCTGCTCCTTTTAATTCATCAAACACGGCAGGCCCGGTGGATGGACATGTGAATTGTATTTAGCCAGATCCTATGCTCACCGTGTGGCTGGGGGGAAGAACGGTTAAGTCGCCATCCCCACACGGTGAAGTGGTTGCACCTTGAGGGGGGAAGCCCCAGGGCAGCTCTGTTCCCCCAAGCACCTGAGTGGCACTCCGAGGAACCTTCCAAGAGGCTACTTGTCCTAAGCTGGATCTTTTTTCCCTTTCTTTCAAGATTTATGTATTTGTTTGAAAGGCAGCAGGACAAGAGGAACAGGAGAGACAGAGCTCTTCGTGTGCTGCTTCACTTCCCAAATGGCTGCAACAGCCAGGTTTGGGCCAGGCCTAAGCTGAAACCCAGAAACTCCATCCAGGCATGCCACATAGGTGGTAGGGTTCCCAGTACTAGGGCCATCACCCACTCATTGCCTTCACAGGTGCAGTAGCAGGTAGCTGGATTGGAAACAGAGCAGCTGGGTCCTGAAGTGGGGCTCCAGTAGGGATTGGTGGCACGGCAGGCAGTGGCTTAACCCACTGCACCATGATGTTGTCCTTTCTAAGCTGAATCATGTAGAGGGAGGAAAAAAAAAAAAAAAAAAAACTCAAGAGAAAAAGCATGGAAAGTATGCTTGGGCTAAGACACAGGCAGGAACCAGCATGGTGGGTGTTTTCAAGCAAAGTCTGGTTACTGGGCCTTAAAGGTTGAGGGGTGTAGTAAAGAGACTCCCCTGTTCATTCCTCTGCGTTTGCTGAGAATCTTGTCCTGTCAGTATTGTCAGGGAGTTGACGGCACAAGTTAGCAAAGGAGCTGTGACTGCCTGCCCTTGGGGAGGACCCAGAGGCAGAGCTATAAACTGACTGTGGTAAGCCGGGCAAGGTAGTTACCAATCCTGTATTCTAGAAATAGCACTGGGAACCCACTCTGCTTGCCACTGGAAATACAGCAGTGAGCAAGACAGAAATCTTGGTCTTTATACTCTGACCAAGGGGTGTAGGCAAACAAAGCCTGTTTGCCGAGTGGCAAGGGAAGTAACCGGGAAGAAGCTTCAGGGACTGTGTCCAGAGTGCACAGTTTGAGTCCCGGCTGCTCTCTTCCCATCCAGCTCCCTGCGGATGCACACCCTGGGAGGCAGCAGAGGGGGTGGCTCCGTCACCCGGGTCCCTGCCACCTGGATTGAGCTCTGGGCTCTTGGCTTCAGCCTGGCCCAGTCCCACAGTGCATCACGTGAACTTGACCTCTCCATCTGTCTACCTTTGCCGTAACATTTTTAAAAATGAAAAAGGAGCGTTTATGAGGGAGGGGGTTACAATATTAAACAGAATGGTCAGTGAAGACCTTATAAGGAATGTGAGCAAAGGCTGAATGGAAGTTGCAGAGGGCGCCACATGGTTGGTCAGGAGCTGCAGAGTTCAAGGGCAGGGAGGTGACGCGGCTGGAACAGCGAGGAAGGCAGTGCCGCCGGCGCAGTTGCTCGGGGAGCACTAGGTGAAGCCAGGTAGAGTGCACAGCGGCTGCATCTGAGGCCCTGGTGCGCCTCTGAGGACTTTTTAAATTGGGGGTCTCAATAGCTGGGACTTCAGCAACTCCGGGCGGCAGCTTGGGGTCGACCCCCAAGGACTCTGGCTGAGATTCTGAGAGAAATGGGAACCGTGGGGTATTTAAATAGGGGACCGACGTGACCTTACTGAAGTTTTGTAAGGCTCACGGGCCTCGTGGAAACCACGGCAGCTACACTACCTGCCTCTGGGTTAGGGAAGTCTTGCCGGAAGACTGGCTTTGGGGCTCAGCCAGGCAACGGGACGCGCACAAGGAAGGAAACGGCATTCGCTAGGCGAGGAAGAGAGCACGGCACCCTCCGGGAACTGGGTGGTACGCAGGGCGAGCACAAACGCGGCCCAAGACTTAAACCAGGAGTCCGCACACAGAACCCGGGACAAAGCAGGGCTGCTGCGGCCGGCCGCAAGCCTCTACACTCAGCCGGCACCGCGCCGGGGCCGTCTCCGAGATGTGGGACTACAACTCCCACAATCCTCAGCGCCTGCAGTTCCGGCGTCGTGCTCCGGACTGGCAGCGCCGCCGCGCAGAGCCTGGCCAGGGTCACGTGGTGCTCGCGCATCACGTGGGCAGGTCAGGTGACGCTGCGGGGCGGGCGGACGGACTGCGGGGTGGAAGGTGGACGCAGGGACGCGGATCTAGCTCTGGCCCCGCCGCCGATCCGACCCCCAGTGTCGTTACCGCCATGACGGGGCTAGCACTGCTCTACTCCGGGGTCTTCGTGGCCTTCTGGGCCTGCGCGCTAGTCGTGGGTGAGGCGGGGGTCCCGGCGGGCGGGGGCAGCCGCGGGGCTGAGCCGGAGCGTAGCGGAGCAAGTGGGGTGCCGGGAATGCCGGGCCCCAGCGCAGGCTCTGTAGCCTGGGCTGCGGTGCTGGCCGCACGTCTGTTGGGGCCTCTTATCCCCAGCAGAGGAGCCGCATCCCCAGCTGCTGGAGGAGGGGCGCAGGCGGCGGAGGGTGGGGGCCGCGAGAGCAGCAGTCGTCCCCTTCTGTCACCACGGCCATCGCCCTCAGCTCATCGCTGACGGCCCTTTCTTGCTCCTGACCAGCCTGCTTCGGTCAGGAGCCGGCCGTTCCAGTTCCTCTTTCCCCGGCGCTGTTGCCTCCCCCACTCCACCCTCAGCTTGTTGGGCAAACAGCGGCGCGCACTGGGCCGGCGGGATCTGGCGGGACCTGGACCGCAGCACCTGCTCGCTCCCTCCCTTCCTCCGGGTTATTCCGGCCTGCTGGGGGCGTGTCTTTGGAGGGTCTGGGTCTGGAACGGGTGTCCTGGAGGGAGCTCTGTGCCCGGGGGAGTCTCAGAAAGTGGAGGCCTGGGCAGAGCAGTCTGCGGACAGCAGCGCTTCGTGGGGCACCGGCCGGAGGCATCTGCCTTGACCCGGGCCGCCTACACCTTTAGGGAGTGGCCCTTCAGCCCGGCGGCGGCTTCTCCATTTGGGGGACTTCTCTCTGGAGAGCAGCCCCTGACCCCGTTTTTTTTTTTTTTTTTTTTTTTCTTTCTCCCATTGCTGCAGGAATCTGCTACACCATTTTTGACTTGGGCTTCCGCTTTGATGTGGCCTGGTAAGGGAGGGCAGGGGAGGATTTCCCCTGGGAGCGGCTTCTCTGCAGCCTGCCCCCTGCTCTGAGCCCCCCACCCACACCCCTGGCTGCCTGGGTCATGGGCCTGTGGGGTGAGAGAGGGGAAGAAAGACTGGTTCTCTTCCATGTCTGCACACCAGGTTCCTGACCGAGACTTCCCCCTTCATGTGGTCAAACCTGGGCATTGGCCTGGCCATCTCCCTGTCTGTGGTTGGAGCGGCCTGGTGAGTGTTGGCTGGTGGGACTGGGGGAGGGGCTGAGTCATGGCAGGTGGTATCACTGGGTTCTTAGTCACGCTGGGGGCAGTGACAGCTTGGGCCTGCTGCTCAGTTTGTTACCCTTCCTCCAGGGGCATTTATATCACCGGCTCATCCATCATTGGGGGAGGGGTGAAGGCCCCCAGGATCAAAACCAAGAACCTGGTGAGGTAAGTGTGTGGGCTGTGGGAAAGTTGTCAGGACAGTGGGACCCGTGTGCCTGACCTGATGTGACTGCCTCTCGCCAGCCTCCTGCTGGAGTGGGTGTCAGTCTCTGGGGAGGAAGGTTGGTTTCCTTCTCATCTCTCCTCTTCACCCCCTGCTCCCACCCCTTCTGCCACCAGCATCATCTTTTGTGAGGCTGTGGCCATCTACGGCATCATCATGGCGATCGTCATTAGCAACATGGCTGAGGTATGGGGCTGGGTGGGGCTGGGCATCCATTGCAGTGTATTCTACACCCGGCTTAGGGATGGGGTGGAGGCAGCAGGGGGATCTCTGATTGCTTTTCTGCTTCCCTCAGCCTTTCAGTGCCACTGACCCCCAGGCCATTGGCCATCGGAACTACCATGCAGGTAGGTGGGAGACTGCGAAAGCAAGAAGCTGGAGTCTACACCTGCCTCCCCCTCTTAACTCCCACCTGCCTTGGCCGGCTTTGCAGTGTTGGGGTGGGGATTGGCCCTGTCAGCCTGTGTTGGGCCTGGCTTGGGCTCAGCGTGCCCCCTCTCCGTCCCCCCAGGCTACTCCATGTTCGGAGCTGGCCTCACAGTGGGCCTGTCGAACCTCTTCTGTGGAGTCTGCGTGGGCATCGTGGGCAGTGGAGCCGCCCTGGCCGACGCTCAGAACCCCAGCCTCTTTGTAAAGATTCTCATCGTAGAGATCTTTGGCAGTGCCATCGGCCTCTTTGGGGTCATCGTTGCAATCCTTCAGGTGCTGAACCCCCGGGAGCCGTTACACCCTTGCCCCCTTCTCCGCGACCACAGAGCCCGGGAGCAGCTCTTCCTCTTCCGCTGTTCTCTTCGGAGGCTTGCGCGTGTGCTTGTCTGAGCTGGTGTCAGGCCCACAGGCCTCCGCTCTGTTGCTTCATAGCTTTCCTGCGTCTCCTGTTACTTTGTGTATTTCCCACCTTCCTGTCAGCTGTCAATGGAAACACAGTTGATCTCCTCCCGTCTCTGCTGGGTTGGGGTCTTACCTGTGCGTGTACAAGTCTGTCTTGTGTGTGACTGTGTCTCTTATCCTGGGCATGCCTGTCTAAGTTGTGTGTCCTTGAAGTGACTAAGGGTTGGCCTGAGGATCTGAGGGTGGCTGTGGGTGCTTGACTGGTTGACAGCCCTGTCCGTCCGCGGCTTCTCTCTGTCCCTTAGCCTACCTCAGGCGCTGTGTGGCTGACCCTGTTCCTGTGTGTGTGTCCCTGAGTGTCCGTCCTGGACCAGTCCTCCATCTGTTGTAGTCTCTGCATGTAACCACGTGTCGCTGGGCTCTGGCGTTCCCACTCCTCTGGCCCTGCCTGACGTCTCCTGTTCTTCTTTTGCAGACCTCCAGAGTGAAGATGGGTGACTAGATCATCCGTGTGGGGGGCCGCGCCCCCTCTTATTTATTGTTGGTTTCCTGGGACAGCTGGAGCTGTGCCCTGTAGTTGTTCAGGGCGCCCCTGAACCCACCTCTCACTGCCTGTCACCTGGGAGGCCTCGCCCTCCAGGCTGAACCCTGTGTGGGGGAGTGGACTGCTGATGGCGACCGACCGTTCCTGCAGCCGTGCATCTGTGGCCCCCACTTCCACCTGTCACCCCGTCCCTGTGTTTGTGAAATAAACGTGATTGTCTGGGTTCCTTCTGCTTCCGTTACCCTCTTGCGCCGCCTTTCACAAAGGAAGGGTAAAATGGGCCCAGCACTCAACTCCCTGCCAGGCTCTGGGCAGCTTCTGACTCGTCCACACCTGCGTGCTCTGGACCTGGACAGACTACCTGCCGGGGTGGGGAGATGACGCCGCCTAGCCGATGGCCCCGAGCATCCAGATTGAAGGGGATGAGGGGGGCTGGGGGTATTGTGCCTGGGGCCTTAGTCCCTCATCACACACACACACACACACACACACACACACACACACACACCCGCCCGCCCCTGTGAGGCCTGGAGTCCATATCCCTGGCAGTTCTGTCCCACGGTCCCCCCCCAGCAGCCTCTATTCACCCCTGATTCCAGGGCCCAGCCCAGCTCCACCCATTCTGGACCCATGTCTGATTTTCTCCTAATCGTGCCCATCCTCCTCCAGTCCGCGACTTTAATAGAGTTCTATCCAGCCCGCAGCCGCCTCTCTGCCGGCGACCTTTAATCTTGCTCCCCCCAAGCAGCTTCAAGTCCCGGCCTCCTGCCTCCGTGCGCCCGACCTCCAGGGCCCCGGATCCTGGAGAGTCCGCGCTCCGGCTGCATCCCCACTCCCCGCGGTTGGGCCTCACCGTGCACCCGGCCCCGATCCGAGCCCCAAGCCAAGCCCTAGCTCCAGCTGGAATAACCTCCTACGCCCCTCCCTGGGCCGGCGACCCCCCGGTTCCCCGTGCGGCCGCCGGCAGGGGCGGCGCCGGAGCTGCGCGCGGCGGGTGCGGGTGCGGGCGCGCTGGAGGCGGGGGCCGCGGGGGCGCGCGCGCGGGCGCGGCGGCCGGGCCTGCCCCTCCGAGGCGCCGTAGCGCGGGAGGGAGGCGGCGGCGCTGTGGTCCGTCGGTCCGCGGGTCGGTGGGTCTGCCCGGCCGCCCGGCCCCGCCCTGCCCCCCGGGGCGGCTCGGCTCCATGGCCCGCGGCGGCGGCGGCGGCGGGAGGCGGCCCGGGGGCCTCGGGGGCCGCTGACCGGGCGGCGGGAGGCGGCGGGGCCGGGCCATGGGGGACGGAGCAGTCCGCAGCCGCCGGAGCCGGGAGCCCTGCCCGAGCCGGAGCGGCATCCCCTGCTGAGCCCCGAGCGCCGGGTGAGAGGAGGGCGCGCGCGGCCCCCCGCCCCGGGCCCCGACATTCCAGACCCGGCCCCGCGAGGGGCACCCTGAGCGCGGCCCCCGATCCCCTCCCAGGACCCGGTGAGAGAGGCGCCCGGCCTGGCTTCACCCCACCCAACCCCCATCCCGCAGCACCCCCCAGGCTCCTCCACCCGCCCCCAGCCAGCCTCCCTCATTGTCCTCGCCCGCC
This sequence comes from Oryctolagus cuniculus, assembly GCF_964237555.1. Lineage (NCBI taxonomy): Eukaryota > Metazoa > Chordata > Mammalia > Lagomorpha > Leporidae > Oryctolagus > Oryctolagus cuniculus. Next base: position 129,078,492 of record NC_091438.1, on the reverse strand, counting down.
CCGGCCTCGTGGCGCGCGGAGGCGCTCCATCCACGTCGCCCCTTCTGCCGCGGCCCCCGCCTCACATGCACTCCCCCACCGTAGGCTCCACACCCACCCGGTCTTCGCTGCCTCCCCCGTCCCGGGGTGCCACGTGGGCAGCCTCCCAGCCGCGCCCAAGCGCTGCCCTCGCCTGGCGGCCGGGCTGACCCAGAACCCCTGGCCCCGAGGGAGGGGTGGGAATGCTTGCACGTGGGTCTGGGTGTGAGCTGCCCGGGAGCCTGCATGTGTGGCTGTGTAAGTCCAGGAGCAGCGGCTTTGTGGGTGAGTGTGTGACTCTGTGTGTTCCTGTCACCCGGGTGTGTCTGTAGTTTTGTGTGTCTGAGTGTGGGACCCACTGGCTGAGACCGAGGCGTCTGTGTGGTTCTGTGTACCCGGGAAAGACCCTGCTCCCTGGAGCTCTGCCAGAGGAAAGTGGCTGCCCTATTGGAACCACAGCTGGAGCAGTGGCCCAGGCAAGAGCCCTTCCAGTGGCCCCACCTCCAGGGCACAAGCCTGCCCATGCTGAGACTTGGAACCCGCTGTGCTGGCAGGCCTTGAGGTCTTGGGTGAGGGATGTCTCCTGCCCCACCCCTGTTTGACCTCTTGCTCCAGTGGGAAGGGATCCCAGAAACATCATGTCCCTATTTGGAGCCCCTGGGTGCTGAGGGCCTCTTCCCAGCCTGGTCCCCGTTGGCCTGGCCTGGCCCTGCTTGTCGCTGGGACTTGAATAACCAAACCACATGTCACCATGGCTCCTGCAAGGACCAAATGAAGTCATGAGTATAAAGTGCTCCTGCATGGTAGGTACTCAGTAAGAGGATCCTGTTCCTTCCCCCAGACGGGAGGCCCGGGTTGAGGCTGCTGCCCCGTGGAATGTCTGTTCTCTGGGGCACAGGTGCACATGTGAGTCTTTCGGTCAGCGTGTTCTCCTGGATAGGTGCTAACAGACGTGATCAGGGTTCCGGTGTCTGTGTTCCTGGGTCTCCCTGGATATGTGTGTGTGTAGTTGTGCAATAAGGGTGTATGTGTGCGGCTCAGTGCCCGAGGTGTGCCTGAAGCTGTGCACGCTGACTTGCTGGGGGCCATTGTCTGGGTGAGTCCTGCAGAGTCCAGGGAGGCGAGCAGGTAAGGGTGTGGAGCTGGGGCTGTGAGTAGGAGCAGCTGGGCGCGAGGGGGGTGGGCAGCCCCGCTCATGCCGCCCTGACCTGCCGGGTCTGCTTCTCTCCGCCCCTGCTCAGGCCAGCAGCTGGATGCCCGGGCCCGCTGGGCAGGCCGGCGGCCGCCTGCGGGATGAGCAGGCTGCTGGGGGGGACGCTGGAGCGCGTCTGCAAGGCCGTGCTCCTCCTCTGCCTGCTGCACTTCCTCGTGGCCGTCATCCTCTACTTTGACGTCTACGCCCAGCACCTGGCCTTCTTCAGCCGCTTCAGTGCCCGCGGCCCTGCCCGTGCCCTCCACCCGGCTGCCAGCAGCAGCACCAACTGCTCTCGGCCCAACGCCACTGCCCCCAGCTCCGGGCTCCCCGAGGTCCCCAGTGCCCAGCCTGGGCCCACAGCTCCTGTCTTGCCACCCTGTCCTGACTCGCCACCTGGTCTTGGTGAGCCTGTAGGGTGGGGCCTGCTCATAGGGTGGGGAGAAAAATCTTGACCAGCCGGGGTACTAAGGGTGCAGGTTTGTTGAAAGGGGGGTTCCCTTGCCCACCCCCCAACTGAGGACCGGGGCTGGTCTCCCTGGATTCTGGCGAAGACCCTAATCGCTCACATCATCCTGCCTGCAGTGGGCCGGCTGCTGATCGAGTTCACCTCGCCCATGCCCCTGGAGCGGGTGCAGAGGGAGAACCCGGGTGTGCTCCTGGGTGGCCGCTACACACCGCCCGACTGCACGCCTGCGCAGACGGTGGCTGTCATCATCCCCTTTAGACACCGGGAGCACCACCTGCGCTACTGGCTCCACTATCTACACCCCATCCTCAGGCGGCAGCGGCTGCGCTACGGCATCTATGTCATCAACCAGGTGTGCTGTCTGTGGTCCTTGCCTGGGCACCTGTCCCCCAGGGAGCCCCCACGCACCTGTGGGTGTACCTGCTCATAGGGGTGTGGGGACCCTAGTGCCTGCTGGTGCTTACATGGGTTGGGGCGGGGCTGTGTGTGGGCCCTGTTCTGCCCCAGATCACGTGGGTCTGTGAACGGACACAGGCATGGGGCAGGGGTCTGTGTTTGTCAGTGTGCACAGGAGTGGTGTGTGTGTGTGTGTGCACAGGAATGTTGGCGTGCACTCTGGCAGGTGTGTGCACAGCCTTCAAAGGGCCCAGCCCCATTGCCTTGATGAGCAGGCCCCACGCTGCAGTGGTGGAGGCCTGGGGGATGCTGATCAGGAGGTGCTCTCCAGGGCCCAGATGAGAGGGAGACTCGGCGGCCTCAGCTGAGGTCCAGGACTCAACCCAGGCTCTGAGCCCTGCTGTGGGCCTGGCTAGGGCCGGCCACTAGGACCCAGACAGGATCTGAGCAGGCCCTCCCCACCCCCACTGGAACCTAGATCCGTGGAGTCCACCAGCACGATGGGGTGTGACTAGCACTGGAGCTGGGGCCGTGAGAGCACCGAGGGACGAGTGGGGGAAAGTGTTGTAGTGAGAGGGACCCAGAGAATCTGGGGCCCAGCGAGAGAGCCGGGCCCGTGTGTGTGGGAACCGGCGATGAGGTGTGGGGTCCGATATGTAGGCTGGTGCAAAGGGAGCTGCGGGAGTTGGGGGTGGGTGGATTGAGGAGGGTCTTGGGACACAGGGTAGGCAGTTGGGCTCCCACCTGGAGGCAGTGGGCACCCCGTTCGCTCATTAGGAAGATTGCTCTGCTCATTTGTGGAGGATGGTGGGGAGGGGGCCTTGGGAGACCTCGTGGGGCTGAAGGTGCGTGTGAGAGGACAGGGGCTGTGGGATGAGGGTGAGGCGTGAGAACTGGAGACTTAGGAGAGCAACGTCAGGCCCACTCGCTCTCTCCTGGCCACTTGCTGCACCCCTGAGTCCATGCTCACACCTGGGTGCCTGCGGGAAGTGTCGGCGGAACACCCAGCAGGCAGGCAGACCTACACCCAGAGGGAACTCAGGGCAGAGGGCGGGATCCGGGCCACCGGCGGGTAGATGATCCCCCTACAGCCAGGGAGCACAGGCCGAGAGGAGGATGGAGAGAGCAGGGAGGATGGAGAGAGCCAAGGGCCACAGGGGCCGAGACCGGCGTGGCGGCATCCCCGAGGCCCCACCGTCAGCAGCAGGCAGGGAACGCGTGGCAGCTGCGTGAGCACTGTGGGCGAGCGAGGGGGTTGTGGCCCAAGAAGCGTCCAGTGGATTTAGCAACAAGGTGGGCCCAGTGAGAGCCATTTCGGGGGCATGGTGGGGGCGGCAGCAGATTGCAGTGGGTTGGAGAAGGAATTAGATTTGACAAAATGGAAATAACCGATCGGAGACAACTCGAACAAGTCTCTGCCGGAAAGGGAAGGCAAAGGTGGGGTGGCGGCTGGAGGGAGCTTTGCTCTTCTGCAGGGGGAGCTGAGCCTGGTTAGGAGCTGCACGGGAGACTGCAAGGACCTGTGTGGCGAGGGAGGTCAGCGAGGAATGCTGAGGAGCCGGGAGAAAGGGCAGGGGGAAGAGAGGTGCCAGAGAGGCAAGAGAAAGGGCTGGGGCTGGGCAGCTTCCCTGCCCACTCAGGCTCCGGCTTGGCTGGTGTCCAGGCGGGGCCGCCATTCTCCTGCTACGAAGGGCCTACTCACAGGCCCCTCCGTGGGGCCTCGCTGGTGGCAGGCTGGAGGCCGTGGGTTGGGGCGGGGCTCCGGGCCCACTGCCTGCCCCTTGCTCTGTCCAGTACTTGACGCTTCGTCCCACGTGGTCAGGATGTGTGCAGTCTCCTGTCTTGGGGAGGGGGAGCCCAGCCTTCCTAGGACGTGACTGCCTATAGGCCCCCTGCTTGTCATTTTGTTGGGAAGACAAGCAAGTGTAGCTCAGGCCTGTCTCTGTCTCCGATGTAGTTGGATGTGGCTTGGTGGCTCGGTCCCCGTGGCTCCTGCATCTTAGACGCTGGCCATCTGGGGCACTCATTGTTCATCTCGCTTCGTGACTATGTGCTCAGCAGGGACAGAGACCAGGGCTGCTCATCTCTAGAATCCCCACTGGCAACAAAGGCGAGGGCCACGGGGCATGTTTGATGAATGAGTGAATGAGGCAAGAGCTCTAAATAACAATTTGAACAGCCATAGGCATAAATGAAGCCCACGGGAGGGAATGAGTGATTATACTGGGGCCAGGTTGGCACGGTTGGGGGAGCCCGGCCAGAGAGGAGTCTGATGGGCAGGCTGGGGAGCTGCTAGCCCCAAGGCCTGCGGGCCAGAAAGAGTCCCGCCTCTTCTGCAGCTGCTGGCGAGTGCCGTGGATCTGAGGGCAGGGGCCAGAGGAGGCTGCAGCCGAATCCTGCAAGGCCCTTGAAGGCCAGGGCTAGGGTGGGAGGCTAGACTTGACCCGGGGAGCCTGGGGGAGCCCCGAAGGAGGGGAGGGGCCTAGGGACTGCTCTAGAGAATTGGTGAGGTGGCAGGTGGCTCCAGGCCCTGGGCCCAGAGCTGACCTGTCCCCTGTCGCCACCCCAGCATGGTGAGGACACCTTCAACCGAGCCAAGCTGCTCAACGTGGGCTTCCTGGAGGCGCTGAAGGAGGACGCTGCCTATGACTGCTTCATCTTCAGTGACGTGGACCTGGTGCCCATGGACGACCGCAACCTGTACCGCTGTGGCGACCAGCCCCGCCACTTCGCCATTGCCATGGACAAGTTTGGCTTCCGGTGAGGCCGTCTGCTCGGCTAGACCCAGACTTCCCAGTCTCTGTGCCTGCTGGCCCCTCGGTCCCCATCGTGCCCTTCCTCGGGTCCTGCACCTTGAATCCCTCGGGGACCCTTACTGACACCTGCCCTCCCGTGCCACAGGCTGCCCTATGCTGGCTACTTTGGAGGCGTGTCGGGCCTGAGCAAAGCCCAGTTTCTGAGAATCAATGGCTTCCCCAATGAGTACTGGGGCTGGGGTGGTGAGGATGACGACATCTTCAATCGGTGAGTAGGGGTGGGATGGGGAGCAGGAGGGGCGGGGGAGGGGGATGGTGCAGACCGGGTGGTGCTCCGGGCCCTGCCCGATACCTGCTCCAGGCTGCCTGTCCCTGACCTCAGGATCTCCCTGACTGGAATGAAGATCTCACGCCCAGACATCCGCATAGGCCGCTACCGCATGATCAAGCACGACCGGGACAAGCATAACGAGCCCAACCCTCAGAGGTGACCGCCAGCTCCCCTGACCCCAGAGGCCCCTCAGCCCATGCTCTCCAGGGGCCCTTCCTGTGTCCCCAGGTCTTGATCGTGAGTGCCCCTGGTTCCTGACACCCTGGCCTCCAAGGTGACTTCCCAGTGCCATTGGTCCCCAGAGAGGTCCCCAAGGCCCCTGGCCTCTGACTCCTGGAGATGCCTCCAGGCACCTCAGATCCCTGTCTCCCACCTCCCATCTCAGCCTCAGCCCCAAATATCTCACCCCAGCCTGGTTCCAAGAATTGAAAGCCAGGGCTCAAGATGTCATTGAGTAGATCGCATTCCCCCGGTGCACCTGGGATGATCCCTGCTTTTACTGACCCTGCCTGAGCACACAGGACAGAAATAGTGGGTGCTGAGCACAGCTCCCGGGGATCTGACCGAGGGAGCCCCAGCAGGCGGGGGCGAGGAGTGCAAATACAGCACCAGCCTCCCTGAGGTTGGAGGAGGCGGCAGCTGTGTCTCCTACAAGGTAGCCACATTCTAGGTCCAGGACTGGCTGGGAGAAGGGACTGAAGGGCACGTGCAGTTAGACAAGGGCTTTCCTGCTGCTTCTCTCTGACTAGTCCCACACTGGGGCAGGGGACTCCATGATCCTACGCAATACCTGCTGTCCCACATGCAGTTCGCCCTAGGTGGGCCAACAGGTATAGAAACAGGCGCTCACAACCCAGCGTGATCAGAGCAAGGTGCTGTTCTGGCAGAAAAGGGAGTGATGGTGGGAGGCTTCCTGGAGGAGGCAATGGTAAACTGGAGTTGAATAAGAGCTATTCATTCAACAGATATTTGCCTCATGCCTGCCTTGGGCACAGTGCTGTTATGTTTGGAGGAGGCCAGGGTGAATAAAGGGGGTCTCACTGGCAAGCGTCGGGTGTGAATGTGCGTGCTAGGTACTCACCGAGGGTCTCCAGCTCTCTGGCTTTAAGATCTCTGAAGTCTGGGCATTCCAGGAGGGGGCAGTGCTGGGTGCTGGGTGGGGGTGGGGGTCTTAAATACCAGTTTCCTTCTTGTCCTGGAGGCACTGGGAAGTTGTGGGAGGGTCTTAGCAGGGAGGGGCAGAATCAGATTTGTAGTTGGAAGGCTCACTCTGAGTTCCAGGAAGGTGAGGAGCTGACCTGGCTGCTGGGTGGTGCAGGAGAGGGAAGTGGACTGGGCCAGAAGGAATCGCTGGACCGGGAGGGGGCAGGCTGCGGGGAGGCGGGGTTGTGGTGGCCTCAGCTTGGACAGTGAGGTTTTTCTGCCCTGAATGCAGGATGTAGGGGTGGAGGCAGTACTGGGCAGAAGCATGAGGCACTGGGAGGCCAGGGATCTGATAAAAGAGAAGTTCAGATAAAAACCATGGTCAGCAGGGAAGGAGTGGTGGACTGGGAACAGAGGCATCTGATGGAGAGTGCCTAGTGCCAGGAAGGCGCTGGGGAGGGGTTGAGCCCAGCTGGGATGAGAGTGGGAGTTGGAGCTCTGCAAGTACATGCCAGGAACCTTGCTCCTTGTCTGGGTGCCATCATCAATTAGTAATGTCTGCCTTGGGCGTGGAAATGACAAGTGGCAAGCAGTTTGTGGTTTAAAGAACTCTGGATGGTAGCTCTGTCTAGCTAGTGGCTTTTTCCCCCAACCTAGGAGTTCTCCTGGATTCTTCTTTCTCTTACTCTACATGTCCAGACCATCAGCAATTCACGTCACTTCCTCCACCAAAACATATTTGAGCCCATCCATTTCCCCCCTTTATTATCTTTAACGCTAGTCTGACCTCTGACCTCGCCTGGACTCCCACAGGGGCCTCTGCTCGTTCCCTTTGACCTTCTGTGGTTTATGACACTCCCTGCCCCCCCTACACCGAGTTAAAAAAAACCCTCGCCTTCTCACTTGCAAACTGTGCACTGCTTACCGTGACTTCCAGAGCTCTGCCCATCATCCGTGTGAACCTCCAGGTTCATTGCATCTTTATTTTTCGCATCTGTCCCCAAGGTGTAGCCACACAGCTATGCGAAATCCTACCCCAGTGTGGGGTCTGCAGTGCTCCGACCTCTGCCTGGAATGCCCTTTGCCCCTCCACAGCTCATGTCACACCCCCGCCTCCTCTGGCACAGCCATCCTGTCCCCTTAGCTCTTTAAGGGTTTCCTTGTCGGTTTAGCTGGTTAGCCGTCTCCGCTGCCCGCCTGTTCATGACCGTGCCCCCTAGTGCTCAGACCACAGGCTGGCACATCGGAACACTCAGGAAATGGGTGCAGAGGGAGTCACTGAAGGCTGGGAGCAAAGAAGGAGTGGGAGTGCAGCCGGCACGTCTGACATAGGGCACGTAGGGTGCCCTAGGGCACGTTGCACTTGAGGTGCCTGTGGGTCAGCTGGGGTCTGCATCTCAGGTGTGGGAGGAAGGTCTGAGTGGAGAGATTTGTGAGGGTGTCACAATCCTGTGTTCTGACTATGGGGGATGAGATGTCTGTTTTGGGGGTGCAAACCCAAGCACACAAAGGGACTCCTGGCAGATCACCCCGGAAGGAGCGGGCTGGCCCGGGCCTGGCCCTGGAGAGTCCACGCTGGACTTGGTGGTTATAGCTCTGACGCGCATCCATTCGTATCCCCACTAGGTTTACCAAGATTCAGAACACGAAGCTGACCATGAAGCGGGACGGCATCGGGTCCGTGCGGTACCAGGTCCTGGAGGTGTCTCGGCAGCCGCTCTTCACCAACATCACCGTGGACATTGGACGGCCCCCCTCATGGCCCCCCCGGGGCTGACACTGATGGACAGCGGCTCTTGGCGTCAAGGATTGCCCGCCAGAGGACTGACCTCAGCCTGGCCAGCAGCCGCTCGTGGGGGACCCCCCAGGACTGAGGATCTTCAGCGGCACCTGGAAGCTTCAGAACCCACTTTGGGGTGCATCCGGCCTGGGCAGGCCCCTTCTTCCTGCCCCACTCCCCCCAACCCAGCCCCCCTCACTGTCAGGGTCGGGCCAGCCCCTGCACTGCCTCGCGGAGTGGCCTGGGCTAGGTCACTTCACCTCTCTGTGCCTCAGTTTCCCCCCCTTGAGTCCCCTAGGGCCTGGAAGGGTGGGAGGAATGACTAGAGGGCAGTGTCTCTTCCAGGGGGAATTCTCAGACCTGGGGATCCCCCGTGCTCCCAGGGGCGGGGAAACCTTTTTCACTCAACATTGCAGGGGGCAAGCTTTGGTGTGCCCCCTGCTGAGGAGCAGCCCAGGAGGGGACCGGAGGGGGTTCTGTGTCGCTGCCTGGGATCCCTGGGTTGGCCTTTGCACGGGGCGCAGGCAGGGCTTGGATCAGCCAACCTGGTTCCTGTCTCCCGGTCTCAGAGAAGAGGCGGTGGCCCCAGGGCCGGCTCGTGTTTGTATATTGCACAGAAACTTGTGTGGGTGCTTTAGTAAAAAACGTGAATGGAGCAGCCCCCTTTGTCTTTTGGGGGATAGGGACCCTGACCCTAGTCACCCCAGGTGGGTTGTGATGAGAGTATGCCTGGCCCCACCTGTCAGCTCGGCAGGGCTGGCCTGGTTCTCCCTCCACTCACTAGAATGCACCGGCCTTAGGGGAAGAAGTGTAAGTGTACTGGGCCCGGATTTTATTTCTTCCATCGGCCCAGAGTCCGAAAGGCGCCGGAAGAGGAGCCCCGGGCGTTGGGAATCCTGGCTCGGTGCACGGTTCCCATCGCAGGCGTCGCCCGCTCGCCGGATTCCAAGAGCCTGGGGCGGGGCCTGCCGGGGCGGGGCCTGGGGCCGCGGCGCGGTTTCCCGGGTGACGGCCGCGGCGAAGAGGCGGGGCTAAGGCCTCCCTTCCCACTGGCGGCTCCTAGGGGCCGTGGCCGGGAGTTGCGGACTCCGAAGAGTCTGTCAGAAGCCGGGCAGGTGACTAGGGGCTGCGGGCAGGGTAATTCCAGCTGCAGGGGTCAGGGGCGGGGCCTGTGAGCCGGAGGATGGGGCTCAAGTGGGCGGGGGTGGGACCCGGGCGGGACCCTGGAGACGTGCGGAGCCCGAACCCGCTGTCCCACAGGTGTGAGCGGGCGGCAGTGGCGCGGGCCGGCCATGCCCCGGGACTTCTTGTCGCTGTGGGAGCTCGTGGAGGAGCACGTTCCGCTCCCGGAGCGCCCCGAAGTGAAGAGGGTTCTGGGGGAGGCGGCGGTGGACCTGAGCCTGGAGCTGCGGGCGGAGGTGGGGAGCGGCGAGTGGGCCACGCCCCAGGCTTGCCCACGACTGGGAGGTTTCCCGTCCGCTCCGGGTTTGTGGCGCCGCCCGGTGATCCTGAGGCCTTGGCGGGCCCCCATGCCTACCCGTGCCCTCTCTGGCCTGCCTACGCCCCACCTCTCACTCCCCCCACCCCTCCGTCGCCTCACCTGGCTGCCCAGTCGCGAAGTTTCCCAGCTCTCCTTGCAGGTGGCGATGCTGCGGGCACTGCTCCAAGAGGCTCGGTCCTCCCGAGTCCCTGGCTCCCACCCCATCTCTGACCCTGCCTCCCTTCTGGCCCCGCCGCCCCTCCTGCGGGAGCTCGTGCGCCAGGAACTCCGGCAGCTGCTCCAAGGTCTCCGCCACAAGGCCATCTGCGAGGGCAGGTGGGAGCCTCTGGCCTTGGTCCCCTCCCCAGACATCAGATGGGCTAGCCCGGCCCCTGACAGGGAGCGGCTGGCCCTCCTGTGGTTTCCTTTGGGTTCCCCTTCTGCAGGGACCAGGCGCAGGCTTGGGTCCAATATAGCCCCAGAGTCCTGCGCTTTGCCTTGGAGGAGCCCAGAAGTGATTTGCCAGAACAGGAAACGTTGCAGCTGAGAGCCACTGAGCCCAGGTAAAGTGGCAGTGGAAGAGGAGGGATCCGTCCCTTCTTGGCAAAGGGCCCAGCCAGCTGGTGGGCCCCCCTGGGCTCCAGGGAGGAGCTCCCAGTTGGGGGCTGGACAGTTTCACCACCACTTGTGATAGGGTTCAGCATAGGAGGGCTGTGGGAGCCCAGAGCAGACACCTGCCCATCCTGGGGGCAGGTAAGTCTTGCTGGAGAAAGTGCCTGTGCTGATCTGGGTTTCAGAGCGCAAGGAGCAGCTTCCCGGGGAGATGGGAGAGAGCAGAGCTTCGCAGGAAGCATGAGGTCAGGAGGCCGTGTCCAGGGGGCGGTTGTTCCTGGGGCCTAGAGCTCCATAGCGAGGTGAGGCGAGAGGGCCCCAGGCGGTGTTCACAGGAGTGAGGCCGCCCCAGAGCAGTGGCAGCAACTTCTCAGCCTAACCCTCTCGCAGCCCTGTGAAATGGGCCACATCCCGTTTTTGCAAGTGAGAAAACCAGAGGTCAGGCAGGAAGCACAAAGGCCAGCGTGCAGGTACAGTGAATTCGCTGCCACCCGCAACGCCTGCATCCCGTATCCGAGTGCCAGTTGGAGTCCCAGCTGTTCCGCTTCTGATCCAGCCTCCTCCTAATGCACCTGGGAAACCAGAGGTTGCTGCCACCCACGTGGGAGACCTGGATGGAGTTCCTGGCTCCTGGCTTCAGCCTGGCCCAAACCTGGTTGTTGCCATTTGGGAGGATGAACCAGTGGATGGAAGATATCCCCCCCCCCCCCCCCCCAGCTGTCTTTCTAAAGTCACTCTGCCTTTCAAATCATCTTAAAAAAAAAAAAAGTTACCCATTTGCCCAAGGTCACACGCAGTAAAGGATAGCAGAGCACATTTGCAAACCCACAGAACTGCTCTGTGCTATTATGTTGCCTTTGTGAGAAGAGACCAGAAATGATCTAGGAGAAGTAGGGTTTGTGTCCTGAAGGCCTGGGCGGGTGACATGGGCAGAGTGATGGTGACTTCATCTGCCAGCAGCAGTCACAGGGACATCAGCATCATCAAGGACCAGCTGAATGTGTGCAACATTGACCAAGTTGCTGCACACTTGAGGTGAGGCCCAGGGACTCCTGAGTGTATGCTGGTGGTGGATCTGGAGGTGCTGGAACCGAGAGGAGAAGGGAGGCGCCCGGGAGATGCGTGTACGGGAGGGGTCTCATCCCGACACTGGGTGGGGGTGGGGGTGGGGGCACAGCGGGTTTTAAGCAGGGCAGGGCAGTGCTGTGAGGGAGGACGGAGGCAGGAGAGTTGTAAGTCCAGGGCACCTGTGCGGGAGAGAGGGTGGTGCCTGCCAGGGTGGGAGCTGTGAGAGGGAGGTGGGTCAGGAGACTGCGGGAGCAGCACCCAGGCAACAGGGGGCACTGTGAGCTGAGGGGGCATTATGGGGGCTGCTGGTAAGGCTGGAGGTTGGGGCGTGTGCTGGGCTCCGCGGCCCTGTGGCCCTGGTTCTGGCTACGGTGATCTCGTGTCCCAGGGGCCTCCTGGAGGAGGAGTGTCGCAACTTGGAGAGAGAGATCCCCATCCTGCAGGTGAGCTGCAGCCCTGGGCCTCCCCCAGGTGCCCCGGCTGGGCATGGAGACCCCCACTTCTCACAGGCACACACGTGTGGGTGTGGGTAGGAGAGATCTGGAAGGCCAGCATCCAGCCCGCAACTTTAGGTTGACCTGCAGGATTTGCCCCAGGTCTTTGCCTCCTTCCCTGAGCCAAGTCTGGCACAAGCCCCACCACCACCTCGCCAAGCTGGGCTCCTTGGCAAGGCTGAGGGGGTTCCTGCGGGGCCCCGGCCCCCCAACACCTGCTCTCATGCTGGGGTCCTGAGCCCTTTGTCCCCGCAGCACTGCCTGGAAGAGGAGCTTGCGCGGGCCTGCCAGCCCTCCAAGGCAGCCCTGGAGCCCACCCTGGCAGGTGAGGCCCTGAGCAGGCCCTCCCCCGGCTCCCTGCCCTGCACCCCTCACACATGCTAGAAGAGGCGAGCCTGTGCCTCAGCTCCCTGTCTCTCTCAGAGCTAAAGGAACAGAAGAAGGCCATGGAACGGGAGCTGCAGCTCTCCCTGGAGCCTCCCCGAGTCTCCCCCAACCACAGGTAGACCAAAGCAAGTGGCCAGTGGGCAGAGTGGGCTGAGTGGTCGGGCTGCCAGCCCTCACCGTGACTCCTGCCTGTGCAGGCGGCTGTCCCCGGAGCCCTCCAGTCGGTGCCACGGGCCCTGTGCTCCGCTCCGCAGCGCTGGTGCTGGGGGCGTGCAGGCTGTGCCTCTCCAGGGTCACCTGCCCACGCCACCTCCGGAGCGCTGCCCACGACCCCGAGGCCAGGCCACCATCCGCCGCTGGGGACGGCAGCTTCAGTGCAGTCCCAGGCCGCAGCCAGCTTCCACACCAGTGTCCAGCGCAGCACCCCAGGCCTCAACCTGAAGGGCTGGCCACAGAGCAGCCTTCGGCTTGGGCCACACTGCCCCGACCGCTGCTGCTGCCCCCTAGCTGCCAGCGCCAGGTCGCGCTTCTCAGGAGCGCCCTCACCAAGCCCCCCCAGGCTGTTTGTGTGCCTGCTGGCCCTTGCCCCACCCCCACCACATCCCTGGTGCCCAGGCCTGCGTGGGATAGCCATCCTAACTGCCGTCACCTTTGGCCCTTCTCCCCTCAGGCCTCGGTGAAGGCCTGGCAGACAGAGGTCCCAGCCCAGCCCTGACTCCTGGCCCCCCAGGAGACCCGGACAAAGCACAGCAGCAGCCCAAGACAGGAATAGAAATTTCATTAAAACCTATGGACTTTAAAATCCTAGTGGTGCACGGTGGCGGGGTGGGGGCACCGTTATTGCTACGGAGGATTAGAGGCGGCTTGGCCGGGCTGTCACTGCACGGAGGACATGGAGGACGGACAGACGGACACTTTGGGGCCTGGGGCTCTGGCTCCGGAGAGGCATGGGGGCACACGAGCTGGGGCCATTTGGCACGTGAACAAGGGCAGCTCACCGGGGAGGGCTGGGCCTTCAGCCTGGGGGAGGGAGGAGGGCAAGGGGTGTTGTGCAGGTCCCCTTCCCCAGGGGTCTGGGCGCCAACCTCCTGCTGAGCAGCTCCCAGCCCTGCCCCCAGGAACAAGTGCTTTGGGCAGGCTGCTGGACCCTGGCCTCTGCTGGCTGGGCCTGACAGCCAGGCCTGGAGTGCGCGCCGAGAGCCCAGAGCAGCCGAGTGAGGTGCGAGCAGGCCTGGAAGACAGACTGGCCCCGGCTTGGGGCGAGGGGCGGCAACCACAGGTCATACAATGTTTACAAAAATAATTACACAGATACTGGGGGCTGGGCCATGGAGCCCAATGAGGAATGCCGTGCAGCCTGCAGCCCCTCGCCCGCTCCCATGGGAAAGCCCAGACTCGCCTGGGCAGAGGCTGGGGCTGGCTCGGAGGGCAGGAACACTGGTCACGAGGCCGGAGGCCCAAGGAAGGGGTGAGGTGGGGGGGCCACCCAGACCTCAGCTCAGAGCAGAGCGAGGGGGCTTCAGAGGCCATGGGAAGCCTGCCAGGCCTCTGGGGACCTGGCCTGAGACCCCCTCCAAAGTGCTTTGGCCCTCTACCCCGGGCAACTCTCCCATCGCCCCCTTCCCCCAGCTGCCGTCTTGGCATCCAAAGGACGTGTAAACACTGGGGACACGAGCACGAATGACCGCGCTATCAGTGGTGGCCAAGGTGACAGCAGCCGTCCTGGCCAGGGCGTGGCGGGGGCAGGCAGTGACACCTGTCCACAGCCTCCCCAGTCTCTGTGGTGGGAGCGCGGGGTGGGGGTGGGGCCACTCCCCTGGAATCTGCTCATATCCGGGAGTCCTGGAGGCGGCTGGAGCCGTTGCTGCCCACCATGGGGATCTGGGCCTTGTCTGGGTGTAGCGGCTGGACCTCGAACCCGTCTTCGGGAGAGGGGGTGATGGTGGGGGCATAGCGCCCAGTCCGGTGCTCCAGGAGGGCAGGGCCCCAGTCTCTGCTTGGCTTTGTGGCATTTTTCAGACGCTGCACGGGAGGCGGGCATGGAGCATGGAGCGGGGGCAGGGAGGGGGGAGGTCAGGTCTGAAGGGAGCCCTTCTGCCCCATCCATCCACCCTTCCTATTCCACGCGGCCGCCCAGCCTGCCCCCTGCCCTCACCTGGACGAGGGTGTCCCCATCCGTGCGGCAGAGCTGGAACAGGGCATAGAGCGGGATGCAGATGACCGAGGACAGAGCCATGAGGAAGCCGATGACCACTGCCCAGCCTGGGTACTGGTAGTGGTTGTAGGTGATTGGCTGGTACTGGATCACCGTGAAGATGAGAATGAACTGCAAGGGAGGTGGGGCGTGAGCAGGAGGCGCCCCCACCCCCCCACCCAGAGCCACTCTCAGGGCCCAGGCCGTCCCTCCTCGAAGCCCTCCTTCCTCTCCAAGCAGCATCTGGGGGCAGGGCAGAGACGACTGTCAACTCGAGGGCGCTGGGAGAAGCTAGGGCTCAGGGCATGGTGGGCAGGTGGGCACCGTGGAAGGGAAGAGGCCTGTTTTCACCATCGTCCTGAGCCGGCCAGAGAATGCTCAGTCAACAATATGACTTTATGAGCTTTATGACCTGTGGCTCCCTGCTGCCTACTGACGGGAAAGCCAGCTCCCTGGCCTCTCGGCTTTCCACCGGGCAATGCGGAAAGACGCAGGGAGTTTTCCACGTCACTCCTGCTCGGCGCTCAGTCACTCCCAGCGTTCCCTACCCTCTGTTTATTCGGGGGAAACATCCTCTTGTGTTCCTGTCAAAGCCTGTGCCACGGCCACCTCCTCCTGAAAGCCCCTCTAGGTTTCCCCTTTTGGCTCTCAGCTCCCCCGGCACTTCCCTTCCTCGGCCCCTAGAACTGCTTTGTCTCCTGTTTCCCACAGGCCAGGCAGCTCCCAGCACCACGTGCACTCTGGGCCTCCAGCGCCCGGCACAGTGTCCCCACGTTCCCATTTGTTGACTTGAACTGACTTGTAGGAGAGGGAGAGGAGAGGGCCCTGCCTGCCTGTGGCTGCGCAGAGTGACCTGCGGCCCGTAGAGGCCCTGGATGGAAGTGGTGCCTGTCAGACCACTAGGGAAAGAGACGAGTGAGATGGGGAATAAAATCTGCAGCCGGGGCAGTGTCGTGGCACAGAGGGGGAAGCCTCTTCTTGGGAGACACGCATCCCATATGGGAGTGCCAGTCCGAGACCTGGCTGTTCCAGCTTCCTGGAAGGGCAGCGGATGATGGCTCAAGTGCTTGGACCCCTGTTAGTTCCAGAATCCTGGCTTCAGCCTGGCCCAACTCTGGCCGTGTGGGCATTTGGGGGAATACACCAGTATATGAAAGATCTTTCTTTCTGTTTGTCTTTATCTCTCTCTTTTGCTCTGCCTTTCAAGTAGATGAAAATAAATAAACACTTAAAAAAAATTAGCTAAAACCTGCAGCTGCAGCAATAAAAGAGGCAAAGGGAAGCAGAGACCGGGCAGGGGGTCGGCACCCTGAGAGGGCCTGGCTGTGTGTGCCTGGGCTTGCCGAGCCTTCAGCTGTGTCCTTCTGTCTTCCTTAGGGGCAAATCCTAGAAGGCATGGCCCTTGTCTAACTGGGATGCTGCCCATAGTGGGAGCTTTATGACCAGGTTCCTGAATGGGGTGGACCCTGACTGAGGTGTGGGCAGAGCGCTTAGCTGAGCTGAAGGAAGGATGGAGTTTGTCCTAAAGAGCCCTGCAGGGATGGGACACAGGACAGGGCCGGCGCTGTGTTGAGGAGAGCGAAGCCGCTGCCTGTGATGCCGGCATCCTGTATCAGAGCCTCGGTGGAGTCCCAGCTGCTCTGCCTCCCATACAGCTCCCTGCTACTGCCCCTGGGAAAGCAGCGGAAAACAGCTCAAGTGCTTGGGCCCCTGCTACCCATGCAGGAGACCTGGATGGAATTCTGCCCTTTTTTTTTTTTTTTAAAGATTTATTTATTTGAAAGGCAGTGTGACAGAGACAGAGAGAGACAGAAAGAGAGAGAAAGACTTTTCCAGCCACTCCCCAAATGGCTACAAAGGCTGGGGTGGGGCAAGGCCGGGCCAAAGCAAGGAGCCTAGAGCTTCATCCATGCTTGTCAACTGCAGCTGGTTTTCCAGGCACATTAGCAGAGAGCTGGCTCAGAAGTGGAGCAGCTCGGACACAAACCACCATATAGGATGCCAGCACTGCAGGCAGCGGCTGAACCCACAGCACCACAATACTGCCCTGCTGCCCTTCAAATAGGTAAAATAAATCTTTAAAAAAAAATGATAACATGACAGTGCAGAAACAGAAGTGTCCCCATTGCCTGGCGCCCTCCCCTGCAGGTAGCCGCAGCCTGGCTTCCCTGGGCACAGACAAGGCCTTGCCCATTTTGCCTCCATCTCCTGAGGACCCCAGACCCAGGCCGAGCTGACTCTGCCAACCCTTCTGATGGCCGTCCTTCCTGTCCCCTGCTGTGGCAGGTGCCCCAGGTCTGTCCCCAGGGCAGCAGTGTGCTCTGAGTGCCAGGAGCACCCCCTGTAGCTGCGGAGGCTGAGCTCCTCACCCCACTGCAGGCCAGGGCCCCCCCCCGCCCTCGCTGACCTCCCACCCCTGTTTCAAAGCTGGGCCGGTGGCCAGAGCTGGTGCCTGGGCCAGGCCGGGGGATACCCCACACCCTCTGTGCCGGAGGCCCCTGTCCTACAAGTGCCCTCTTTTGTAGAAACACGAGCCGGCGAGGACATCCAGGGCTACACTCTGCAGTGGACCACTCAGGTGGCCCTGCTTGTACCATCAAATCCCCCCAAACAAAACGAAGCAAAATCAGATGATTTTTAGCCTGCTTTCCTCAGGGTGGTTCCCAGGGCAACCCTGGCCCCCAGCAGCTCCAGCCGGGCCACCTGCTCTGAATTGGGGCTCTGCTGCTTATTAGCTGTGTGGTCAGTGACTTAACAGCCCCGTGCCTCAGTTTCCTCATCTGCAAAATGGAGGCAGTTATACCTCGGAGAGTTGCGTCACATACGTTAATACACAAATAGTGCAAAAAGTGCCCAGGTCCCTGCATGGGGGGATTCCTTCCACTGATTTAGCTGCAGCTGAAGCCGGGAACTCCCTCCCACCCCTGCGGCACTGCCCCCATGATAGCTGGCATCTGACTCCTAGCATCTTCGGGTCTGGGGTGGCCCAGCCCTCGCGCTCACACCACATCCACCAGCTCATGGCACAACTCCTCTGTGAGGGGCTGGGGGCAGCACAGGGAGCTGGACAGTGACAAACGCAAACTGGTCATGCCTGGCGAGGGGGAGGCCCGGCTCCCCACGATGCTACCAGCTGCTCCCACCCCAGGGCCTGGAAAGGTGGGACTCAACACTCCCTAATGCAAGGCCAGGGCCTGCGAATCTGAGGGTCACATGCCTGTCTGGCTCTGTCCAACTGGCTCCCTCGCAAAGGCCAGCTGGGGGCGCTCCTGCTCTCCCTGCACGGGGTCCCCAGGGAAGGCCACTGGGAAACTTACGAAGATGATGGCTGGAGAGACAAAGCGCCAGCAGATCTGGAAGAAGAGGGGCGGTGGGAATCCCAGCATCATCTGGATGTCCTGGAAGTAGTTGCGGTGCCCTGGACGAGAGGGTGAGTCAGCGGGCCCCCGCAGGCCAGCGGGGGAGGCCAGGGCAGGCACAGGGCAGGCCACGGCACTCACCGTAGATGTACATGATGGACACGCACATGATGCAGGAGATGACCACCAGGGAGAAGCTGGCTGCATAGTTGTCCATCAGCAGCAGCCAGTAGATTCCTGCCTGTGAGCCGGAGAGAGCTGAGCTGGGGCCCATGGCCAAGCTCCCCGCCGCGCACCCCGGCACGTCCGGCCCAGCCTTTCCCTCCTGTGGCTCTCACCTGGCTGGTGAGGGGGATGCCCAGCAGGAAGCCAGCCAAAGCCACGCCCAACGTCACGTAGGTCTTCTTCTGCAGGATCCACTCATTCCCCACCTCGTCCACGATGGCCGTGACCAACGTCTCCAGGAGGCAGAACTGCAAGAAAACGGCCATTAGCGCAGAGGCTGGCCTCCGGGCCTGCCGCCTCCCTCCTGCAGCCACAGGGCCAGGTCCTGCGCTCGTACCTGAGTGCCCAGCCCCAGCAAGATGAGCATGAAGAAGAAGAGCAAAGACCACAGCGGGGAGATGGGCAGCAGCGTCAGCGCCTCAGGGTAAGCCACGAAGGCCAGGCCGGGGCCGTGGTCGGCCACGCGGGACACGTCCACGCCCAGGTGGTTGGCCATGAAGCCGAGGATGGAGAAAATGACAAAGCCGGCGTAGACGCTGGTGGCACAGTTAGTGATGCTGATGATGACGCTGTCCCTGGGGGGGAGGCCAGAGAAGACGGAGAGACCGGGAAAGTTGGAGGAGCAAGGGGGCGCCAGCTCCTTTTCTGGTCTGCTCTGGGCCCTTTGAATGAGCCTGAGACAATGGAGGCCCCAGCCACCCCGAGACGTCACTGCCCCTACGCCTCTGCTCTCCCCCGCCAGCCTCTGCCCTGCCCATGCTCCAGACCCAGCAATCCCCAGGACTGTAAGGCCAAGGGCGGAATGGGAGGGCTCTCTCTGGTGGGCCAGGAGGCTGCTGCCGGAGCCTGGTGGGGCTGGGGGTGGCGTCGGGGCTGGCAGGGGCCCTCACCGGTAGCAGTTGTTGTGGAACTTGTTGTAGGAAGCCATGGTGATGAGCCCGCCCCACGCGCAGCCCAGGGAGTAGAAGATCTGAGAGGCGGCATCACCCCACACCTGCAGGCAGGGAGGGCACGGCGGGGCTGAGGTCAGAGACAAGGGGCGGGGCCTTCCCCACCCCGCCCCACTTAGGCCCCACCACCCACCTAGGCCCCGCCCCCACCCCTCCATGTCCCACCTTGGCCTCCAGGATCTTGTCCCACTGTGGGGTCAGGTAGTACATGATGCCCGTGAAGGCTCCTTCCAGGGTCACTCCGCGGACAAACAGGATGGTGAGAACCACGTAGGGGAAGGTGGCCGTGAAGTACACCACCTGGGGGCACACGGCTCCATGGACCCTCTGGCCTGCCCTGGGCACCGCCACCCTTCTGTCCCTCAGGCATCTCCCTGGCCATCCCACAACCCAGCGAGGGGATGCAGGGCCTTCCTGGACAGGCACAGACCCTGCCCAGGGCAGGGGTGGGGGTGGGGGGACAGGTACTTGCTTTTCCTGAAGACTTGACTCCTCGGATGAGGCAGAGGAAAACGACCACCCAGGAGACACCGAGACAGCCAAGCAGGGGCAGCCGGACCTCCCCAAAGTTTCCGATGTCATCGGACAGCTTCAGCACGTAGAGCCTGGGGATGGAGACCCTGCCACTGAGGGCCAGAGCCCCAGGGGACCACGCCCCCCTCTGGCAGGAGCTCCAGCAGCCAGCTTGTGTGAGATGCCCCCTGCACTCCCACCCCCACGCTCATACGGCTCCACTGCCCTGCAGGCTCTCCCAGGACCTGCAAGGTGCCCCGAGGCCACACCCAGGAGCCTCTTGGATCAGCCTCTCTTGGCCTGCCCTCAGTCCTTGCTTGTGCATTTCTGCTCTCTCACCATCCTACAGCAGCTGCCTCCTCCAGGAAGCCATGTGGGAGCATTTCATTGGAAGAGATGGGGGAGGCAGCAGGGGCTGAGGAAAGACTGGGGATCCCACTGGCTCCTTATGCAATACCAGCTGTGCTCCCAACCCACCAGGCATCTGTGTGCCAGGCTCTGCGCTGGGTGCTGGCCACCCAGACCTGCAGCCAGCAGCTCTGGGAGGAAGGGCGAGGTGCAGGTGCTAGGAGGGGCGTCTGGATTGCACTGGGAGTCGCGTGGACAGAAGGTGCCAGAGAGAGCGGAGGCTTGAGCTGAGGTTTGTGGACTGGGGGCCAGCTGGGTGCAGGGGAGTGAAGGGCGAGCCAGGCCATGGGTGCAGGATGCAGCAGGGCAGGGGGGCCGGGAAAGAGCACATCAGGCTGGAGCGCAGGGGCAGCGAGATCGGGTGAGGGGCGGGCCGGAGGGTGATGGAGGCCGCGGAGGGTTCTGTGTTTTGTCTTCACTGTGCACGTGTGTGGGGTGCAGGGTGACAATTCAATACGTGTACTCAGCAGCCAACGAGCACATCAGGCTAGTTAGCACTTCCATCTTCTTAAATATTAAAAAATCTTGGCCGGCGCCGCGACTCAATAGGCTAATCTTCCACCTTGCGGCGCCGGAACACCAGGTTCTAGTCCCGGTCGGGACGCCGGATTCTGTCCTGGTTGCCCCTCTTCCAGGCCAGCTCTCTGCTGTGGCCCAGGAAGGCAGTGGAGGATGGCCCAAGTGCTTGGCCCTGCACCCCATGGGAGACCAGGAGAGGCACCTGGCTCCTGGCTTCAGATCAGCGTGGTGCGCCGGCGCAGCGCGCCAGCCGTGGTGGCCATTGGAGGGTGAACCAACGGCAAAGGAAGACATTTCTCTCTGTCTCTCTCTCTCACTATCCATTCTGCCTGTCAAATAAATAAATAAATAAATAAATAAATAAATAAATATCTGATTCCCACCTGATTGCATGTGTTGCGGAGGGCAGTGTATGCAACATGCACCCATTGGCCACAGCGACTCGCGTTTCCTAACGCTTCCCGCCACTTGCGGCTGCTTGGTGTTTGGAGCCCTCTGCTCAGCGCCTCCCCAGGGCTCCCATCTCTCACGAGAGACGCGAAGCCCTCCCGCGGGCTTCAGGCCCCGTGTGACCCCTCCCCCGCCATCTCTCGCAGCTCCTCTCTCCTATCTGCCCCATGCCCGCTGCACGCCACAGCACCGGCCTCCTGCTCCTTAGGCGTTTGCTGTTCCCTCTGTCTGGGGGGTCTTTTGCCCGATAGCCCCCTGCACACATGGGTGTGACCTGTGAGCCACACCAGGCCTCAGGCTGGGTTGAATGCCCCGCCACGACTGCCTTGCAATCTTGTTGTTGTTGTTGACACACACACACACACACACACACAGATGCTATCTGCTGGACTGGGTCAGGGTGTGGAGCCAGGAGCCAGGAACTCACTTCCAGTCTCCCACAGGCTGGCAGGAACCCAGTACCTTGAGCCATTGCTGCTGCCCCCCAGGGTCTCCAGTGGGTGGGAAAATGGAGTCCGGAGCCGGAGTCCAATATGAGACCCAGGGGTTCCAACATGGGACGCAGGCGTCTTAACCACTAGGCTGAACTCCCACTCCTGACCATCTGGTGTGTTTGAACAAGGGGCTCTGTGTTTTTCATTTGCACTGGCTCCTACCAATTATGTAGCTGGGCGTGTCCACATGACTCCCTCTCTCCTCACTGCCTTCAGGGCTTGAGACACACGTCTTCTTCTCCAGTGGGGCCTTCTTTGGCTCCACTGCTTAAAATTGTGGGCCTGGGGGCGGGCGCCGTGGTGAAGCAGGTTAAAGCCACAGCCTGCAGAACCAGCATCCCCTGTGGGCGCTGCTTCAAGTCCCAACTACTCTACTTCCCATTCAACTCCCTGCTAATGTACCTGGGAGAGCAGCAGCAGATGGCCCAAGCGCGAGGGCCCCTGTACCCGCATGGAAGACCTGGAAAAAGCTCCCTGGCTTCAGATTGGCCCAGCCCCACCTGCTGCAGCCATTTGGAGCGTGGGCTGACAGATGGAAGACCTCGCTCTCTGTCTCTCCTTCTCGCTCTCGCTCTCTCTGTAACTTTGCCTTTCAGATAAATAAATCTTGGGTAAAAAAAAAAAAAAAAAAAAAAAAAAAAAGCTGCAAGCCTGCCCCAGGCCAGCACTGCTCACCCTTCCCTGCTGTATTGTCCTCCTGGCATGCTGTGTCTTTGCCCTGCTTATTTTGTCTGGCAGCTGTTCCCCACCGGGCCAGGAGGTTTTGTCTATTTTGGTCACTGCTGTATCCCCCAGTGCCTGGCACAGACAGGCAGGCAATAAATACTTGTTGAATGAATGGACGAACATTGTGTTAAACAGATCAGGCTGCCAAAGAGGAGAACCTGGAGGGAGACCGGTTGGATTGTTGCAAGAGCCCAGGCTCGAAGTGATGAGCAAGAAACAAAGCATCGAGCTTCAGTTTCTCCATCTGTAGAATGGGGTCACAGCACCGGCTGGGGATACTCTGTGATCAATGTAGGCTCCACCCAGGCTCCCTTCTCTGCCCCCTCTCAGCATAGCTCCCATTCACAGGCCAGGCTCTGGCATTCTCTTCCCAAGTCCATTCTCAAACCTCAGGGCAACACTGATGACATGGTGGTCTGGAGCCTCTGGGGTAACGGCAGTACTGGCGGTTGGTGTCTGCTTGTCCAGCCTGCCAGTCAACTGACAAACCCTAGGGTAGCCCCATCTGAGCCGGGCATCGTGGCCCCTCAGGCCGCCCTTCACGCTATGGCCAGCAGAGGGCGCCATCTCCCCTCAGCTGCCACTGCCAGTCATTCTCCCAGAAGCAGAGCTGGGCTCCCTCAGTAGATGGGGACCCAGCAGACAGAGTGGGCAGAGAAGTTCAGGACCCAGGGGACTCCTGGGGGGAGGCTGCCGTCCCCTTCAGCAGAGCTTCCAGTCTTTGTCCTTTGTGGCACCCAAAGGAAAAACGATCTATTGGCCTGCTGAGGTGAGCAGATGAAGCCACACACAGCTGAAGGCAGCTGGCCCTGGGGCTCCGGGCTGGGGACCCCTACTCGGGGCACATCGGGAAGGGCTCCCCTCCCCGTGCCCACTGCCACTGCTTGGAGGGCCTTTACTCCAGGTATCAGCATTCAAAGTAAGGGATCCATTGTTTAAAGACATTTTGCAACCTTGCCTAATTCTACAAGCTAAACTGGCAGTGTCCCAGCTGTTGGTGCAGGGCCACAGTTGACAACACTGGGGACTGAAGAGTTTAGAAAGCTGGCCTGGGAACCAAAGAATGGATTTTAGCCTTATTTTTATGGCACTTATTTAGTTTTTTCTCTTGCTTTGGTTTTGGACCATGTGCTTTTGAGATCAAACAATTAACCTAAGAACTCTGGGAACTCAACGTATTTACGAGTTGGCTCTTGATACATGACCTCTCTGGAATTATTCTGCCTCTTCTTCTTCTTCTTCTTCTTTTTTTTTTTTTTTTTAAGATTCGAGCTGGGACTCGAATGGACTCTCTGACACTGGGCACCAGCATCGTAGATGATGACTTGACCCCTGCGCCGCAGTGCCGGCACTCGTTTGTATTTCTCCATTCATATCTTATCTTCCCAGGCAGATGGGTCTCTGTGCGTCTCCAGCAGTGGCTGTGGCTGTCACCAAACACACACCACTGTTCTTAGTGATTTATGCGGCACTGCCGCATCTGTCTTTATAACAAGGGGGTGGGCATTGGAGCCACTCTGGCTGCTGGATGGACAGCTGACCCTGGGGTCTGGTGGGCTCCTGAGGCCACAAAGCTGTAAGTGGAAAAGCCAAGTTCCGGGAGAGGTCTGTGTGACTGCAGGGCCTCATTGAAGACACTGGGACAGGGGGGCAGCTGGGATCTGAGTCCTACCACCAGGAGAAGGCCTGGCGGCAGGAGGGAGAGCAGCGCGGAGGCCAGCGGAGGAGACAGTGCAGGGGGTGCGCGGGAGGACTGGCAGCGGGACGGTGAGCCAGAGGCAGCTCTGGCCTCAGAAGTCTGCCCTTCCAGCTGCTCTCGCCTTCGAAGAGTCTTCCTTGGGCCTGCTTTCCTCGATTGTGAAACAGTGACCTTAAAATAGCACCTGCTTAAGCTAGCTCACAAGGTTGTTGTGGGGCTCAGTGACTTCGCGCAGCCTTGTGAAAGGGTTGCTGGAGTATGGGCTCAGACCTCAGCACCATCCGCTTGGCACCAGGCAACAGCAAGCCCAACTGGCCCTGTGCACACATGGCTGCCAGCTCCTGAACCTCTGAGCGTCCATCTTTGCCTCTGGAAACAGGACAACGACATCTGCTGAGATAATATGCCATGCACATAGTAGGTGCTCAAGAAATTAGGCGTCCCTGTGGGGCGCTCACTCCTCCTCCACCTGCGTTGTTCAAGCCCCTCTGGGCGGCTCTCCTAAGAGTCATTTCTCAGACTCCCCAGCAGGGGGCAGCAGGGAACCGTTCTGCAGGGACGGTGTCCCTCTGGGGCAGGGCTGGTGAGCAAACCTGGCCCCAGTCCCTGCTAGAGAGCAGAGCTCAGCTGGCTGCCCAGTGGGGCCCCGGATTTATTTAAAGAGTATCCCCCTGAATCCACTGGATAAAGCGTCTGGGTTTTTCCCAAGGTGGTCCCGTAGGGCTGGAAGTCCCAGGCATTCCGCACCCTCTCCCCCATGGAGCACCACTGGCACATCTGGGAGTGGGTGGGCGAGACTGTGCCTCCGGGAGTTTCCAGGAAGGTTCCCCATCTCCAGCCTAGATCAAGCTGCCCAGCACACACCGTGCCACACACGTAGGAAAACACCGACGTGGGCAGTGCCCTGCCCACTTCCCCTGCTGTCCATGAGCTCAATCCAGGAAGGCAAGGTCTGTGGGCGGCTCACTCCCCACTCTGTCTCCCCCTGAGGACAGCTCCATGCCTAATGGGTGCTCAAGGCATGACCCGCCCCGCCCAGGGTGCCTGTCCCTCACTGGGAAGCAGCGGCCCTGAGTGCTGGTGGCTGTGCCGCAGCCTCCTGGCCCAGGAAGCTGAGTCTTTCAGGGTCTGAGCACTCAGGACTGCACCTGCTGTGCTTCCAAGCAGCCCAGGGCCTCCCCCTTCGGCCTGGTGCATCACACAGTGGAGAAAGCCGCGAACGCTTCTCCTGGCACTGGAAGCCCTGGACCAAATTGTGCTGGCCAGCACCTCCTGCCCTCTACCTCAGGGTCCCGCCTGTTCCCATGCCAGCTCTGCTTTGCCACCCCCTACCCCGGCCTCTGCTCACCTGCTCACGCCTCTCCCTGTCCTGCGCGTCCCCCTGCCCCTTTTCTGACAAGCCCTGCTTTCTCCTCTTGCCACCGGCATCCCCTTTAGAACCAACTGGTGCCGTGTGGTGCCCTCCCCACCGCCCCCCCCCCCCCCGCTCACACCTGCACTGAGACACCTGCTCCGTCTCCCCCGTGCACTGAGCTCCTCTGGGCAGGGGCTCTGGCCGGCTGTGGGCACACAGGGCCTGGCAGAGCGGCGGCTGGCGTCAGCGTGTGCGGAATGACTGAGCAAGACCTACCGTAGCCCTGCACCCACGGCTCCCCAGCGGGGCGTGGGAACTGCCTCCAGGAAGTCCTGCTGCGCCCTCGGCCCACCAGCGGGGACAAGGTGTTCCGGAGCACCTCCAGCCCCAGCTTCCCTGGGAAGCTTCCCTGGGACTCCAGGTTCTTTGCCATCTCTGCACAGAGTGTACCAGGCAGTCTTGGCCACGGCACCCCTGGCTCTGGAAACTTCCGTGGCTCCCTGAGTCCCATAGCACCAAGTCCCAGCCTTGTTCTCCTGTGCCCCCTGTGAAGGCAGGTCCCCTCCCAGGCTGCCTCACAGCCCCCATACCTGGTACTCCTGGCCGAGAAGTCTGTCCTAAGCTGTGGGACCATTCCCTACACTTCCAGGCCCCAGGGCCTTTGCTCACTCTGTTCTCACCTCCCCCTGCTTCTCCTCTGGACCAGCCAGTTCTCTGGAGCCCTCCCTCGCCTCTGCTGGGCGAGGACTTCCCATTGCAACCCACCCCCTGTCTTCCACTGCTGTCTGTGGCAGCTTCTCGTGACCTCTGCATCACCTCGGAGCCTGGCCAAGGGCCACATGTGCGGCAGCAGCACCCTATGGGGTCCACATGGGGTCTTCCATGGGGACGCCAGGCTCGCCTCACCCCTGGCCCATTGGGTGCCTCACCTCCAGTACTCCTCGCTGGGGCTGGTCCTCTGCAGGCTGTGGTTGAGCAGGCGGGAGAGGTTGCCGGGCAGGGTGGCGGGCCGGGAGCCGTTGGTGAAATTGGAGGCGTCCAGCACCCCGGCGCAGTCGGGCGTATTCCAGGGGTTACTGCAGTAGGCCCAGGGCAGCACGTGCGTCATGGAGGAGAAGAAGTAGTAGAAGGCGATGCAGATGACCACGTTGTAGTAGATGCCGATATAGGTGGACACCACCATCATGCCGTAGCCCACGCCTGGAGGGGGAGGCACTGGTCAGCGCTGTGGGGGGAGGGGTAGGGGAGGAGCCTCACACATCCTGCAGAAGGAGGTGAGGTTAACGGTGTCTCGGGGCCCAAGGGACTGGCTTTCTTTTTAAAAGGATTTACTTATTTACAGAGAGAGAGGGAGAGTGGGAGAGAAAGAGGGATCTCCCATCCACTGGCTCATTCCTCAAATGCCTGCAACAGTCAGGTTTAGGCCAGGCTGAAGCCAGGAGCCAGGAACTCCATCGGGGTCTTCCGTGTGGATGGCAGGGACCCAAGTGCTTGGGCCATCTTCCGAGCCTCCCGGATCCATTATCAGGGAGCTGGACAGGAAGTGGAGGAGCTGGGACTCGAACGGATGCTCTGAGATGCCGGCATCCCAAGCAGCCGCTGGATCCGCTACACCACAACGCCCACCCCAAGGGCAGGCTTTGATGGAGGGCAGCAGGAGGGACAGGTTGAGGCTTCAGCAGGGATTTAAGCTGGGGACACGTGGTAGGAGGGGGGTGTGGAGGCCAAGCAAACACGCATCCCAGCATGCATCCACGGCTCGGGTCAGCCCCCGGGCTCCACGGGGGTCGGCGGTGTTTGTACAGATGGATGAGCGGCACAGCACCCAGAGGCCTGTGCGCATGCGCGCCCCACCCAGGCCTCACCTTTGAACATGGGGCTGATCCTCCAGACCCCCAGGCAGCCCTGGCTTGCAAACTGGCCGAAGGACAGCTCCATGAAGAAGAGAGGGATCCCGCAGAATATCAGCATGACGAAGTAGGGGAACATGAAGGCGCCTGGCGGGCAGGGAGAGTGTGGCTCAGGGGCGCCTGGGGCTCCGCACCGCACGGGAAAACCTTCAGGACTGGGTGGGACCTGAGGAGGAGGGTGCCAGGCCTCGAGCAGGAGCCCGCGTCCCAGGCACCCGCTCTGCCTAGCGGCCTTTGAACTTGACAGAGGTGCCCGGGGAGTCTGCTTTGAGCAGAATCCAGGCCCCAGAGCCAGCATGTTGGGTGGGATTGGATGGCTTAGCCCAGCGATTTCATAAAACCGGGATCCTCATGTGTCCCTGAGCCATGTGGCGGAGAACTGAAACACAGGGCTGGAACAGGGAGCCCTGGGAAGTTGGGGTGCATTTCTCCCCCTCTCCTCACCTCAGAGGAGCAGGCTGGCAGGGCCAGGCTCCAACAACAATTCGCCAGGGTTGGGGGAGGTCTGTGCCTTAGGCAAAGGGTACCTCCGCCAGGGATGGGGTGAAGGAGACCAGGGCCAGAGGCCAGCCAGGGAGAGGGTGGTCCAGGCCCTGGTGGGTGGGCTCTACCGAGTGGGTGGTCCCTGCCCTGTGCCCGCTGGGTACCTCCCCCGTTGCGATAGCAGAGGTATGGGAAGCGCCAGACATTGCCCAGGCCCACGGCATAGCCCACGCTCGTCAGTACAAACTCGATCTGGTTGCCCCAGTTGCCCCGTTTGAGGTTCTGGTCCCTCTTGGTGGCCTCGCTGGGCACAGCACCATTCTGTGGGGGACAGGAGAGAAGCCACCATCAGCAAGGCATTTGTGCTCCGTGCCTGACCCTCGGGGCCTCCCCCAGTGGGGACACCATGGACCCTGCAAGCCCCCACCCCCAGGCTTCCCCTCTGCTGGCAGGAGCTGCAGGCAGGCCTGGCACAGGATGGGAGACGGGAGGAGCAGCTGCCAGAGGGCGCCAAGCAGAGCTCCCTCCCAGGCCCCGGGCTCCCAGGGGCCAGGTGCACCAGACCACCTGAGGGGCCACTGCCAACATGCAGAGGTGGGACACCGACGAGGGAGCTGGAGGGGAGAGTCCACCAGCCCCTCCAAAACCTCCCTCTCCCCTCGGGGTAAGGATCTGGGAGCCGCTGAGCTCATCCCCAGCAGCCAAGGCAGGCTGGGCACAAAGGGGCCTGTGTCCAGACAGCCCCCTCCAGGGCGGCGCGCATCGCCAGGCTGAGCACGCTGCCCCCGGGCAGGCGCTGCGCGGGAGGGCGCAGGACCCCTCCCCCCACCGAAGGCTTCTTCCTGGGGGCACAGGGTGGGCGGGGCTGGGCGGGGAGGGTGGGGGCGAGCCACTGAGCCGGGGCCAGAGCTGGGGAGGCGTCCTGGGACTCGGGGCGGGAGGGCCCAGGGGGAGCCACGTCTTGCCCACAGCTGGGGAGGGGGCCCTGGGGAGGCTGACCTGGGCCACGGCTGGGGGTGCTGGGCCGTGAGTTGGGGGAGGAGGCCAGAGTTGTAGGCACCATGCCAGACTTTGAGGACAGACGCTGCTAGGGGAAACAGAGGGAGTGGTTCCAGAGAAGGGTGGCAGGGGGGAAAGGGCTTTCTGGGAGAGGGCTGCCTGCCAAGGTGGGGGGAAGGGGGCAGGTGGTACACTGGGGTCAGCAGGGGCTGAGGAGGACAGGTGCCCCCAGGGAGGAGCCCTGGGCCCCAACCACAGAGCTGGGGCCCGCTCCGCAAGTCCCTTCTAAGTGCTGCTGGGCCCCTTCCCCACTCTTCCCAAGGTGAGCAGGGGCTGAAGCTACCCTGAGCCAGGGTCTGGGGGAGGGCTCCCTAAGGGTATGCAGGGACCCTGAGGGTCACCAAGAGATCCACCATCCTGCGCATGGGACACAGCCTCCCAGAGGGACACCCAGGCTCAGAGATAGCAGCGTGGCCTCTGAGAGCCGGCAGCAACCAGACACTGGTCCTCAGCTGGCAAGCGGCATAGTCAAAGACAGCAGTGGCCCCAGCCAATGAGCACGGTGGGGCCTGGAAATGCTGTCAGAGCCCGTCGGGACACACAAGCACAGAGGGCGCCAGTGGCCTCCCTGGGCCCCACGTGCCTTCCGGAAGGACCAGGTTGGGAATGCAGACTCAGAAGGCACCTCTGCCTGGCCGGTGGGCACTGCAGCACCCACTCCTTTGGGGGCGACCATCCCCTGTGCCACTCCCCAGCAATGCAACCAGCAGAGGGCCCCTCCGCAGTGACTTGGGGCACAGTCCCAGGATCCTGGGTCCCTTGGGGCAAGCCTGCAGGCGGAAGGAGCTTGCGCTCGTTCATTGATTCACTGGTGTGACCGCAGAGATTCAGCGACACCTACTGCGTGCCAGGGCCTGTGCCAGGCACGGAGAATTCGGCTGTGAACAAAGCAGACGGTTTCTGCCCATCCAGAGCCGGAAATGGGGCGGCGAAGAAAGCCACGCGTGGACAGCACAGAGGTCGTTTTACGTGTGACTTCAATGAGCTCCTAAAGGGGACTTGCTCAGGGTCACGGGGTATGGAAGGAGGAAGGCAGGCTGAGTTCAAGGGAGGCTGCTGCGACAGCTTTAAAGGCGTCCTTGGCTCTGGGAGAGGGCGGCGCCCGGCGGCAGCCGCCTGAGCACGACACCACCTCCGAGACCTCAATACCACACAGGGCAGGGTTTTTCAGGGTGTGAAGTTCATCCCTTCCCAAACAAATAGCAGCCAAATAGGGCTCCTATATGTCGACGCTACAATAACAGTTTTATTCTGTCCCGGGCTTGTTTACGTAGAGGCACAATGCAGGATTGTGCAGCTGCAGAGTGTGTGGGTGGGGTCACAGAGCAGCCGCAACCGCTGTAAAAGGGACAACTGAGGGTCCCGCTGGCCCCAGGGCAGGGCAGAGCAAGGGCCAGGTCCCTGGAGAGACAGACTTCCCATCCTGCCAACCAAGTGCAGTGAGACCAGACTTGGATCGCTGAGGTCCGCTCTCTCCCTGGCATGGGTGTATGTGTTGGGGGTGGTGGGATGATGTCCCCAGCCACGTGCCACAGGCAGCTGCCCGCCTGAGCGCTCTAGTGCCCGCTGCTGCTCTGATAATGAGCAGCACACATTGAGCCTTGTGCGGACCAGTTCAGCTGTGCGGGCTGCACAGGGGCGGCCGGAGGACAGGGCTGGGCCTGGGGCTTGGCCGCTGGGCTCTGGAGGGAAGATCCTGATGGCACTAGAGGTGCCCAGCCTGCCACTCAGTGCCACAGTGCCCGGCCTGCCGCTCAGTGCCACAGTGCCCCGACGGCGGGAACCTTGCCTGCACACAGCTCGGCTTCTGACTTCCATTCTGCCACCACGGCCGGTTGCCTTCAGGAGGCTCAGCGGGGGAGGACTTAGTCCCGGGCACAGGGCAGCGCCAGCTCCCTTTGGGCACGGGTTTTCTGGGTGTCCAGCTCTGCTCCGGGAGCCCCTCTTCTTCCCTTCCTTCCTGGCTTTCCTCTCTTTTCTGCTGGTGGGACAGGCTCGGATATTAACCGTCCCGGCCGTGGCACTGGCTCGGAGACGCCCATGAAAGAGTCCTTTTGCACTCTCGACATGACCCAGACTGGCTGCCCTGCTGTGGGCCATGCTCCAGGCTTCTCCTGCCCGCCCACGTCCCCCACTGTCTGCCCCGCATGCGCTCGCTCACGCCTTGCGGTGGTGGGGAGTGGAGCCACAGTGGCAGGGAGCACTCTGGGCTGGTCTCTGATGCCCTCCTCCCCTCTGCTGCCCTGGGCTACCCTGAACCCTTCCTGGAAGCCCTGAGAGACCACGGCCACGACAGAGACTCCATGCACCACTGCCGTGGGTCTGGGGAGGAGGTGGGCTGCAGGACGTCCCTGCCCAGTCTCCAAGCTCCCAGGCCCGGCAGGATGTGAGCTTTGGAGCTCTCCTGCCTCGGCTGAGTGAAGAGAAGCCACACACACACCCAACACTCGAACACACGGGCCCCTCAGCCTGGAACCAGCCATCGAGGCGGCAGTGTCCATTCTTGCACAAACCCTGGTGATCTTTCTTGGGTGAGCACCCCCAGCCCAGCCCTGCGTGGCCGGCTGAGCCATGCTGAGCAGAGGTACTTACGTAAGCCCCTTACACAGCCCTCTGCTCAGCGCATTTGCTGCTCTGGGTGAGTGCTGGAATTAAGGCTGTTCAGCTCCCAGGGCGGAAGCTGGATCTACCATTCTGCCCCGGGCTTGGCCCAGGTCGGACCCTTGAGGGAGTTAGAGCCTGGGCATTGCAGAGCCTGCTGGCCCTGTAGCCCTGGGCAAACCACTTGCACCCTCAGTCTCTGCTCATCCCTAGCTGCAAACCCAGGAACTGGCTAGGTTATCCCGGCGGCCCCGATACACACGCAGCAGTCGCCGTGGACCCAACGTTCATACCTCCAGCGTGTCTGGAATTTGGCTATGTCTGACTTCCCCCTCCCACATTTCCACCGGTTCTCACCAACTTTTGAGATTACTTTTAAAAATACTTTGTGCTTTTTTTCCCCCCTGATGATAAAAATATAATAAGCTCATCCCAAAACTAAAGTCTGGGAAGTCCAGAAAAGTGTAGAGGAAACCCGGGAGCAGAGCCCACTCCCCGAGGCATGCACGAGCAGGAGAGCCCCCTCCTGGCTTTCCTGCTCCACTCACAGGGCCTGGACTCAGCTCCGCTGCAGCTTCCCCTCCCGCCCCCCTCGGTCCGTGTCCCTTGGATATTTTTGTGAATTGTGAATTCCCTCCTCCTGCTCTGGCTGGACGCAGAGGAATCCTGGAGCTGCCCTGGCCGGGCGGGCTCCGCTGGGACCCAGCAGGCTCCTCTCGTTCAGGACTCTGCAGCCCCAGGGTTTGCTCATGGGATGAAGGCCCATCCAAGACAAACTTTATGGAGGAGAACGGGCGAGACCTCACATCCCAGACTGACCTCGAGCCAGATCAGATCACTGGCAACTTTCTCCGAGCCCCAGTGGGGAATTAGGGTGGAACAGTCATTACAGTAAAAGGCGGCTGCCTCAGAGGACCACCCCCCCACTCCCGGCCGCCCCCCGCTGGGCACTGCTCTCGGTCCTTGTTCCCCGAAGTTCTCTCCCATCAGGCCCAGGCGCCAGGTTGGCCCCTAGACAGCACCTGTCCTGCAGTGACAGAGGCTTCTCTGTTCTTCACCTGCACGAACTGAGCGGAGCCCGAGCGCCCATGTCCAGCCTCAGCTACGAGGATGGGGAAGGAGTCAGGGGCTGCAGGGGGAGGAGCGGAGCCATGGGGGTGTCCACCCTGGTGCCTGTCAGCAACCCCTGGGCACCTCGGAGGATGGCAGGTAATGGAGGCAAACCCATGGCTTGTGCTGTTTAGTCACAGAGCCCTGTCGGCAGAGACAACCTGCCAGCAGCTCAAGCAGCAGACAGAAGTCCAGCAGTCCCCAGCCCTGGGGAGAGGAACAGGGTGCTGGGTGGGCCCCGGTGGGCCCGCCCCGCCCCCTGGCCTTCAGCCGGGAGGAGCAAGGCGGTGGGCAGGCTGGGTCTCTGGGAAGCGGCTTTGGTTCTTCACCCAGCAGTCTTGAGGTTCAAGGGCAGCTCTGCACACAGCTTCTTCCCTGTCCCACCCACACCCCCTCAGAGGACATTCCTTCTCTGGCCCGCCAAAGGTCAAGTTTCCACGTTCTGCAGGGGAGGAGGGTGGCTTCCCCAGCTCCTTCACGCCCCCTGCTATCAGCCGTCCAGCGCCCAGCATCCTTGCCTATCCCCGGCTTCTGGGGCGAGGATACAGGGCCGCCCAGCTCCTGCGGGCCCTGGCCCTGGACACTAGCGAGAGAGATCTGTGGGGTCTCCCTCCTCCGGGCTGAGGCTCTCGCCCTGCCCCTGCCTCCTCCTCCAGCCGTGATGGAGCCCATGGACCACATTCCCGTGCCCCCTCACCCACTCTCCCCATAGGAGTCACTGCCGTGCCCAGACAATGGGGCTGTATTGATTAGTACAATTCCTGGGCACCGCCGGCCCGTCTCCCCGGGAGCGAGGACAATGCAGCTTTGATACTCAGAGCAGATTCTCAGCAGGTCCTTGGGCTGGGGGAGCCCTCACCCCCTACCGGCCGCCCCCTCGCCCCCACCACTCAGCTAACTCTTCCTGCACTTCTTTGCACAGTTGCCACTTTCTGGGTCACTTTTGCTGGTGTCTGTCTCGCCCGCCGGCTGCTCCTGTCCCTCCCTGGCACAGGCTAACCCAGCCCCTCTCCCCACCCCCCAGCCCAGCCTCCAAGCCTGCCTGGCACTGGTGAGAGGGGCTCGCCCTTCTGGAAGGTGACTGACCTGTTCTGGGGAAGAGGGGGCCGCAGGTCCACGAGCCGTGGCCATCGCGGGGCCAGCACTTGGAGCGCGCGTGTCTCCGCCGCTCATTCACACCTCTGCCAGCTCCAGCGACACTGACGCATCCCCTGCCTCCTCCACTGCCAGGCTGGGCAGCGTCAATTACTTTCACCTCATCTCCTCCCGAAGCTCTGCCTCCCCCATCCCCAGGCCCTCCCCCTCCGGCCAGTCCCCATGCAGCCTGGCGCGGGTGCTCCCAAGCTGGAGATGAGGCATGGGGTTTGTTGTGCTTTTCCCTTGTTCCCAGCAAGTTACTGGAACAACACACACACACACACACACACGCACGCACTCACAACAACAGACGGGGCAGAGCAGGCTCGGCAGGGGCAGGGGCAGAGTGGGGGCTTCAGTTCTCCTCCCAGAGCTGGCCTCGGGGCCCAGGTGCTGTCTGATGCCCGAGGCCTGGCACCTGGGGGGCTCGCGGCGGGAGAGTTGGTGCTGGATGAGTAAAAGGCTTTGTTCCATCTAACACTAGCATTGGTGGTGTACAGGGAGGTGGAGGTGTAGCCCACAGGAGCTTCCCTCCTCCCAGACTTCTTAGTGTGCCGTGGCCTGGGAGATGTCAGGCCTTGTAGCTGCACCTGATTCCTGGAGATGGGGGCCCCTTAACCAGCCATGATGGACAATGTGACTGACCATGCAGGAAAGCTCTGGCCTGGTGAGCTGTGTTGTCACCTGTCTCTCCAAGAGGGTGGTCACCACAGGGTGTGGTCAAGGGCAAGGGAGCGTGGAATGAGGACCGGTGGACATTAGTGCTGAGTGGCCTGGGACCTGCATGTCAGGGAGCTGTCCGGGCTGGGGAAGGCCAGTGGGTGTCTTCATGGCCGTGCTGAGCTGTCACTCAGACCCAGCCAATCTCTCTTCTCTGAGCCTGCACTCACGTCAGTCTCTCCCTGATGCTAGCAAGGTGGGCATGGCCTTGGCACGGGGAAGGCATGTGGCCTCTGGAAACTGACAAGACAGCCATAGGCCTGGCACGTGGCAGGGTCTTAGGAGTTGTCCGTCAGACGGAGGCATGCATGAATTCTGGTGTAAGGACAACTTTCACGCCAGGTCAGTAGGTGTGGTCACCACACAGGGAATACTGCCTAGGGCAGAAAGACTTTTTATTTTTTTAAATGCACAGGCTTTAGAGTCAGATAGGCCCCCAGTTCTGCCAGTTTCTTACCATATAGAACCTTAGGCAAGTCACTTCACCTGTCTGGTCTCAAAACGGGGAGAATATTGACCAATCATTGATTCGACTGAGCACCAGGAAGGAGAGTAGCAATGGCTCACACATATTAGGGCTTCCACAAGCCAGGCATGGCCCTAAGCACTTCACTCACATGAGAAGCCCCAAAAAGTTTATGGAGAACTGAATTGAAAAGATGATGAACTTTTCAAAGCCCCCTCTTATGAACTCAGTCCCAACAGTGCCATGAAGGAGGCACATTATTACTTCCACTTGCATGGGGCGGGGTAGGGATAGGCCTTGGCTCACGCAAGTGCCCCAAGGATGGCCTCAGACCCCCGGACTCCACTGCTCGCTCGGCCAGTCTCCCGCAGCCTGATCCCCAGACACACGCCCCTGACTTCCTGCCGGCACAGACAGAGGGCCAAGGCCTGGCTGGGCCACTGGCTCCAGGAAGCCCAGTCACCCATGATGCCCAAATGCTCACTTCCACCCAGGGTGGGCTCTGGGCTCCGGCTGCCCTGGCCTGGGCTGGGTGCCCAGAACAGGCAGCCCTGGCTGGATGGCTTTCCCTGGCTCTGGCCATGGGGACAGGAGGCGGCAGCAGCCCAGCTGGGCCCTGGCCGTAATGAGGCCTCATTAGCGGGATCCAGCTGCTCCAGCCCCACTTCGGGAGGCCGACTCCCCCAGCTCCCGCCTCTGACTTTTCCTAATAAGAGTGGGCACGCATCCAGGCATCCAGCGGGGCAAGGAGTCTAGGTGCTCCGTGTCCTCTGGGGCTCTGGAGGGGAGGTCCCACCGAGCTGAGGGGAGGGTGGAAGGGAAGCTGTGTGCGGGGAGGGGAGGCCGCAGGGCTAAGTCGGTGGGCCAGAAGGAAGGTGCAGCTGGAGGGCTGGAGAGGAAGCCAGAGCAAGCCTGGTGCTTTCCTCCTGGATCTAGGTCTTATCCATTTCACTAAGAACCAGCTGCACAGCTAGGCTTGGTAGAAGGCCATTTCTCTGCCTGTCCTGGCTAGGAGAGCACCTGTGCTGTGCTAAGCCCTGTGTAAGAAGGGCACCCCCTGGTCGCCAGTCCCTGAGCTAGGAGTGCGTCTACTGTGTGTCAAACCCTGAGCTAGGAGAGCACCCACTATGTGCCAGGACCCACTATGTGCCACATCCCTGTGTGTCAGCCCTGTGCCAAGTGAGCCCCAGTGGTGTGCTAGGCCCTGCACTATGTTAGTAGCCCATGCATGCCCAATCCTAGGCTAGGAGGGGACCCCAAGGAGGCCCAGCCCTGAGCTGGATGAGCACCCACTGTGCTAGATGAGTGGCACCAGGTGACAGGCTCTGTACTAAAGGAGTGCTCAGGGCAGGCCAAGGCTGCACAGCTGAGCTATCTGCCACATGCTGAGTCTTGTACTAAGGAGTGCCCCATGTGTGCCAAGCCCTGTGCTTGGGGACCTCCCGAGATGTGCCAAGCCTGTACTAGATGAGCACTTGCTACATGCCAAGACTGGTTGGGTGAGCACCCACTGTGTGCCAGGCCCTGCGATGGGTGCTGCAAGCAAGAGGTATCCAAACCCCCATGTCAAAGCATAGAACAGGTCGGGGTGGAGCAGCCCCAGGCGGCGCTCGCAAAGCCTCTGGATTCAGGTGCTCTGGCACCCAGGGCTTGCTTTGCTCAGCATGAGGCTTCCCAGTGGAGTCCAAAGACATGGGAAGAGGGCACAGAGCCCACCAAGGCCTCCACCACCCAGGACTCTGTATGAGTGAGAGCCACGTGCGAAGGGGACTGAGGTGGCCGGCCTGGGATCTCGATGGGAGGCACTGGGGCCAAAGCCGAGCCCGGGGCTCTCTCATCTCTCGTCCTAGGATCCTCTCCTCCAGCCCCCTGTCCTCTGAGAGCCAGGCACCTCTGCCCCACACGTGTACAGAGGCCCTAGGTCTGTGTGGAAAGACCACCCCACCCACCCTCCGTGCCCCCAAGCAACCCAGCTGCTCCCAGGCTTGCAGGCACCCTGGCCAGCTGGGCTCTTGCATGGCCTTGTCCTAGGAGCTGCTGAGGCGTGAGGGAGGCAGCTGAGCTGGCCTGGCAGAGACCATCTGGGCTGGGAGTGGAGGGGGGAGGGACACGTGCAGCAGGCATGTGGGCCTGGGCACGTGCAGGGAAGTGGCTTGCTCCTCTATGGGGCACCTGCTCCAGAGCCCTGCAGAAGCTCCTGGGATGGCACAGGGTGTCTGTTGACAACGAAGAGACGCGGGGGCTCGTGTCCTCACACCCAAACCTGGGGGAAAGGGGACGGGAACAAGCGCCCCTTGGTGGGGCCCAGCTACCCATTCCCTACACAGCAGGGCGCAAAGAGAGCAAGAGAAGGCCACGGAACAGGGAAGGTCACAGCTCCGTGGGCTTGCGTGCACACCCTTCAACCTTCTCCCTTCTGACCGCAGCATGCAAAGAAGGAACAGGTCAGAAAGGAACTTTCTTAGCAATCTGCCCTTAGGGTGACACAAGCACCTTCGTAAGCGCAGACTTAGCTGCCTGTGTCAGTTAGCAGGGATGGGGCTTGGCAGGGGCCGGCTGCCTGGTGCACCTCACAGGCTGTATCCTAGAGACGAGCACTGAATGGAGGCGGCTTCAGTTCCAAACTGGGACCCGAGAATAGAGTAGCCCAAGGTCATCAGCAGAACTGAAAAAGAGGCAGGAATAGAATCTCCAAGCAACCACTGGGGGTACCCATGGGACAGATGCTATGAGCCTCAAACACAGCAACAGCGGGCAGGAGCCAGAGGGCAGAGGGCGCCGAGGAGAGCAAGCCCGGCTATCTTTAGGCACATCCTGGTGCTGGGAACGGGAGTCCCAAGGCAGCCTTGCCTTCCAGGCAGGCCGGCCGGGCTGGTCAGCAGAGCACAGGGGCCAGGAAGCTCAGCTTAGGGAGGGATTCTGGGACCTTGTGATTCATGCCCTCTGTGCTACTCACGTGGATCCTGTCCCTCCTCTCTGCCCTCCCCAGTCCTTCCAGGGTCACGTCAGAGAGAACTCAGAGGCTGTCTGGGGTTTCACAGGGCTCAGGCTTTCCACGCCAGGAAGGGGGCATAGGCACACCCCACTTCCTACCCACACCCATGGCGATTCCAAGACTTCTCTGGGAAAGCCAGGATGGAGTTTGGGCTCTAACACGGGATCCACCACCAGCAGGTGCTCAGGCAGGAGGCCTCCATCGTGTCCATTTCTGAGCACCCAGATTTCAGGGCTGGCGCAGGGATACTTTCAGAAGCGTGCTTCATTCAGACTGCTCCAACCAGGAGGGGACAGACCAGAGCCGGCCTGAGATGCTGGGCCAAGGGTCCGATGGTAAAAAGGTTCAGAACAGAGCTGGAGAGAGGATCCTCCAGCAGAACCACCCACTTCTCTCCCCAGCACTTGAACCTGGAGTCCCAGAAATCTTTGGTGGGAGACAAAGCTCATTTAGGGCAGGCCCAGCAGGCATCCCGGGCCAGCTGAGCAGAGCGACAGGAGAAACCATGTGAGGAGCTGCTGAGGGAGGGCTGAGCTGCAGCCCTGGCTCCCCACCTCGCCAGCATGCCAGTGCTCCTCGTCCCAAGGCAAGCTCCCAAGAGAAGCAACGCAGCTTCTGCTCTGGGATCAGATGGGCACCTTTCTCCTGGTTCCCGCTTCCAGTGCTGGCCTGCCCGGACTCATCAGTGAGCCTCGCTCCTTCCAGAAGCTCAGCCAGGCCTTTGTTTGTCAGGAGATCTCACCACCGCCTCTCCTGGGCTCTCAGGCAGAGAGCAGAGGAAGAACCAAACCACGGCTGGGGGAGGTAGGAGACGGAGATGGTCTCAGAGACCAAGGGAGAGGGCTCAAACCGAAACGTTCTTTGTTGTTTTCCGAGTGAAAAGGAACTGGAGAA
Organism: Oryctolagus cuniculus; assembly: GCF_964237555.1. Lineage (NCBI taxonomy): Eukaryota > Metazoa > Chordata > Mammalia > Lagomorpha > Leporidae > Oryctolagus > Oryctolagus cuniculus. The sequence goes on along the minus strand of NC_091438.1, from coordinate 129,040,100 downwards.
GCAGAGAAAGCCCAGCAGGGTCTGAGGATCCCCTCTGCCGGCACAAACAACATCCCCATGGCAGGGCCTGGGTGGGCGTGGGGTAGGAGAAACAGCCAGAGCACAGCCCTGGGTGTCCTCTTGTCTCCAAGTGGGACCAGCAGCACCTCGTGGGGCCAGGATGGAGAATGCACCTGCCACCTCCTGGCAGGTCTTTGGAAGACTATGGTAGAATTTCTCCCACTGTAAGCTTAGAGTGGGGCGCTGTCTAACCTCTTGGGGGAGGGGCTCCCTGCCTGGGCCTGGGGCACCCCGGCACTCAGGAGCTCGGGCAGTGCTGGTCCCCAGCCCCCAGGTGTCACAGCAGGTGGTTGGCTGGAAGAGGGGTGGGGGGAATGGTAAGGGGGGAACAAGGCTCATGGGCACCCCCCAATCCCCACAAACGCGGCCGTTGTACTCACCAGCATCCCTTTGGCACCTTTTCCGACCATGGTGGCAGTGGCTGGGGGCTCTGGGGGCCCAGGCTACACTCACAGGTTCTGCTTCTAGCACCTTTCAGACCACAGACCTCAAGAGCTGTGGAGAGAGCAGAGTGGGAGGTGAGGAGCCGGTTGTGCGTGGCCCTGTGGCTCATCAGCCCTGTCCCGCCCGCTCTGCCAGGCCATTGTCCTGTGGGCCCTCAGACCCGGCCCCTCCGAGCTCTTCTCCCCACCCTTCCCCTGGATCTCTTGGTCTCCACGCTTCATGTCCCACTGGGCAAAGGTCTATTTTTGACTCTCCAGATGCCCAATCCTAGAAAAGATAAAAAACGAACACAGAACTGGGAAGAGGTCCAATTCCTTCAAGGTCTGTGTGAATGGCTCCACCCTTTCCCCCAGGAGGCATGGGCTCCCAACCCTGCCCCCGCTCGTGGGACCCTTCCCCACCCTGGTACCGCTGGGCTTGGGCTGCAGGGCGGCTGGCCGGACAATGAGCTCTGGGCCCGCCTCCTTGCCTTCGCACTGCCTTCCCTCCTGTCCACCGCGTGAGACTCTAAGCCCTTGAGACAGGCCTGAAGTGTTGCCTCTTGTCTGCAGCCCTCCTGGACGCCCTCCCCCACCAGGATGGACAAACTGCTTCCTCCTCTCCGATTTGTAGATTTCTATGACCGCCCTTATCATTCCACATTACACTGATTTGCTTAAAGGTCAGTCAACCGCAAGCCAGTGAGTGAGTTCATGAAGGCTTGGGACTGGGTTCCATGTCTTCCTCCGTGCCCAGCCAACTGGCCCGGAAGTGGACGGGAATGAATGAGGCTGGGGCACTAGGCTGGGGGGGGGGGGTCAAGGTCAGCCTGGGATCTTGTAGGCAGCCCTCAGAGGCGGTGTAGGGCCGCTCGGCTGCAGAAGGCAGCAGGCACAGGGAAGCAGCGAGGCACCTGGAGATGCTGCAGGGTCAGTGTCGGAGGCGATGGAAGCGCAGGCCGTTTGGACAGGCCTCAGGGAGGACCTAACCTGCCAAAGCCTGAAGGAATTCTCTCAAGCAAGAAGAACTCTGGGTCAGAGGGACAAAGAGGTTAAACCTCCACAGGGCCTGGTCCCAGGAAAGATTTGTTTCTGCTTTGGGACCTTCCTGTCTTCCTAGGGAGCAACCCCACCCACAGCCACCTGCCCTCCACCTATCGCCCACAGGCCCAGGAAGTCACTGGGAGGCTGGAGATGAGGAAGCTCTTTGCTTATGCAAATGAGTGCCTGGCTTCCCTGGGCCCTTTGCCCCCTGGCTGGCAGCTCTGTCTCCCACAGAGCCTTCCTTCAGCTCTGGCAGGGCAGGGCAGGGCTGGGCTGGTGACCATTTCCCTTTCTTGTGTTTTAAAGATTCATTCGTTTATTTATTTGAAAATGAGAGAGGAGAGAGAAAGAGAGATCTTCCATCCACTGGTTCACTCCCCAGATGCCCACAACAGCTGAGGCTGGGCCAGGCCAGAGCCAGGAGCCAGGAACTCCATCCAGGTCTCCCACTTGGGTGGCAGGGACCCAAGCACTTGAGCCCTCCTCTGATGCTTACTGGGTGCATTAGCAGGGAGCTGGATCAGAAGTGGAGCAGCCGGGACTTGAACCAGCGCTCTGATACAGGATGTGGGTGTCCTAGACAGCGACAGCCCACTGTGTCACAATGTCTGCCCCCCACTTCCTTTTTGTCAGTGGTCTTTGCCTCTCAACGCATCCTCCTAAATGGTTCCTCTGGCGGCTGTGGTGTCGTGGAGCAGCACGGAGCAGCCGGCGCCCTTGTGGTCCCCACCCACAGCACCTTCTCCCCCACGGCGCCAACCCTAGATTTGAGCCCCCCAAAGCAGTCTGCCCTCGCCAGGGAGCACTGATGACAGTGACGACAGTGATGTGACAACGCAGGCGGCATGGTGGGGAGCCACCTCGGGGGCTGCACATCGTGTCCTGTGTTGCGTGAGTAGACTGAGGGCCTGCCGTCCCACACTGGCTACAGAGGCACTCATGCAGGTCACCCCCGCGGTCCCCACACTGCTCATGGCCCAGAGATGCCTCCGTGGGGCCCAACGCCTTGCCCGTAAGTGCCTGAGCCAGGGTTTGCACTTGGTGCGTTGGGCCTGATGTCACTGACTCCGAGGGGACCCCTCCACTCCCGGGTGGTCATGACAGCCAGCTCCTGCCAGGGCCTGAGCACTGACTGCCATCTGGTAGCTTTGGCATTGCTGGGGGAAAGACAGCTTAGTGGCTGCTTCCAGAGAGCGAACTGGGTGTAGCTTTGCTGGTTCTCCTGCTTCTGCCATCTCTTTTACGTGGCTCCCGCTTCCACTCAGAAAGTGCCAGGTGAGTGCCCACGATACGCCGGGCCTTCCTCCAGGTGTTGGAGACCCACGGGCCCAGGTCACCCTGACAAGCAGTGGGTCACAAGGCCAGTCCAGCAGGTGACAAGCTTGCGTTCTGGAATCCAGCAGGCCTGGGCTGCACATCTGGCTCTGCCATTCCTTAGGTATGGGATTCTGAGCAACTTACTTAACCTCTTGGAGCCTCAGTTTTGCCAGTCTGGAAGATGGGACTAATCACCATTCCCTCCCAAGTTTGAGTTTCTACCAAATTTTTGTCTCTATCACGAACCCTTCACACTCGCCGCCCCTCCAACCCCGTAATCCTCCCAAAGCCCTAAAGCCCTGGGGCCCTCCACTACTCCTCCACAGCCCACAGGACAGGGCCCAAACTGCTCAGCGAGCACTTAAGGCTGGCCACGGCTAGACTCACGTATTCCATGAATATTTATTGCAGGTGTGCTCTGGGCCAGACCTGTACTAGACACCAGGAACCCAAAGAAGTCCACTCTTCTGCAGGTCATAGGTTAGGGGAAATGAATGACGCTGGTGACTCATGTTGAATAATTCCAGACTGAGATAAAGGGTGCGTAGGATTAAGATCCATTTCCCAGACTCCACAGCAGGGCCCAGAGTCCAGGAGGGCTGCTCTGAGGAAGCGGCATCTCAAGTGCCCGAAGAGGAAACTAGGCAAAGTGGCAATGATGAGGAAGGGAAGAGGAAGAGAGATTCACACTTTGGGGAAAGACTGAGCCTGGGTATCTCGCAGCAGCCGGGGAGAGAGTGGCCAGAGATGGTGCCAGATAAGTAGGGCCGGGGCTTCTGGGTCTGGGCTTTGGCCCCCTGAAGGCTTCGAAGCAGGGATCCCCTTGGATGCTGACAGCATCACCCAGGACGCAGCATGGGGAAGGGACTGGAGGGAGGCGAGTGCAAGGGCAGAATTCAGTTAGGACCTGGCCAGGCCAGGAAGGTGGACATGGGCTGAGGAAGGGGTGCACTGACTTGAGAGATGGCATTGTGGTGGCCCTTGGGGGCCCTGCAGGATGAGGAGGGGTCTCTGGTTTCCAGTGGTGCCAGTTAGTGCCAGTGAGCTGGTGCCAGTCCCAGGTTTCTGTTGGTGCCAGCGAGCTGGTGCCAGTCCCAGGGACAAGAATGCTGGTGACACGGCAGGTGTGGAGACGGCAGAGGATGCACTGGGTTGGTGCTGCTTGTGAGCCACCCGAGGGTAGTGGTTGAAAGGGCCCGCGGTTCTGCCTCGCTGTCTGGTGCCTTCCCTTAGCCCCAGACAGGAGTGTCAGGTGCCAAGCCCTGGACGCTCCTGCCTCCAGGCCCGGCTCAGGCAGTAGAGGGCCCCCGCCCCAGCTCCACCTGTATCTGTCCCAAGGACATCATCTTCAGGAAGCCTTCCTCGGGCCTCCAAGAGCCTCTCAGCCTTCCTGCGGTGCCCCCACCCAGTCCCACACGCTGGCCACCCGCAGGTTGCCGGGCTCGCTGTGTCCACGTCTGGCTCCCCCACTAGCTGGAGGATCTCCTAGGGCAGAGGTGTGAGTCCTCTGTGACCCCCAGGCCAGCCGCAGTCTCCTTCCTCTGCAGTCCTTGGAAACCTTCTGGCGAGCTCACTATCGCCCCTCACCCACTATTCTCCAACCTGCGGATGCCATTCACTTTGGGGCTGTCTAACCTCTCCTTCCCCACTCCTTGTCCCCCAGCCCCACCCCTAGCCTTTATATCCTAGCGGCCGTAGCCTCGGGCTTGTTTTAACTGAAAAATAGACCAGGCTTTGTGAGGGGAGCTGTCAGAGAGCCCGGGGACGCGGCTCCTTTAAGAGCGATCCGCGAGGGGGCGTGGCCTGCGGGGTGCAGGCCCGAAAGGGGGTGCGGCTCCTTTAAGTAGCGGCCGGCCGCGCGCGAAGAGGCCCCGGGCGGACCGGCAGGGGCGCGGTCGCTCTCGGGGCTGCGGCACCGCCCGGAGCACTTCAGTTCCTTGAAGCGGGGCGCGTCCGCCTTAATCGAGGTGCAGGCCGCGGGGGGCGGGCGTTACATCAGCCACCACGTGGGGGCCTCTCAGCTGGCGTGCAAGCGGTGGCCCCGCCCCGGCCCCTGCCGTGGAAAAGTACCGGGGCGCCGGGTCCCCGCCCCCGGGCCGGCGCCCGCCCCTCCCGGCCCCCCGGGCAAGCCCCCTCCCGCCCGGCCCCGGCTCAGCCCCTCCGCCCTCCGCGCCCGGCCGTGGGTGCGGGGTGCGGGGCGCCAGCCGAGGGTGGGCGCCCTGCCGGCGCCCTGGGGCTGCCAGGCCCCTGCCCTCACCTGTGGCCTCCCGGGCTAGCCCCCGGCGCGCCCGGAACGAGGGTTGCGATGCGGAGGGAGCGGATCCTCCCTAAGGGAGCAGCCCCCAAGGAACTCCCAGCCCGCAGTCCCTTCCCAAAGCTGAGGCCACCAGCGCCGCGGACAAAGAGGGCCCAAGGGTGCGGGACCCTCCCGCACGGCTTCCTGGGGCCCGCGGGCCCCGGCCCCGGACTCGGACCCGGACCCGGCACCAGAAGAACGGGGAGGATAGTGGCCAAGAGGGGCCGAAGCAGCCAGGCCGGCCAGCCGTGTGAGGCGATGGAGCGAGTGCTAGTGCGCTGGGCGCAAAGCGCACCCTCGGTGCCCGGCCCCGCAGGCCCCCGCGCGCGGACCCCTGGCGCTCCGGACGGACCGTGACAAGCTCAGGCTCCGGTGCTGCCCACACACCCACGCCCCCGCGGCCGACCGAGCCGGCGTCGGCACGCAGCGCCCCGCACCCGGGAGTGCCTCCCCAACCCCCATTCCCTCCTGGCTTCAGTCCCTTGGTGACAGCGGTGACACCCAGACGCGCGCACCTACCCCGACCTTTGCGGCGAGACAGGCATCGCGGTGCGTGCGCCCACGCGGCTCCCGCAGATGCCCGCATGCATGCGCGATCGCTCACACGCGCGCGCGCGCTTCCCCGGGGCTCAGCCCCGCCGAGGCGGCCGCACGCTCACCCCGACGGCTGGACCCTCGGAGGTGCGGACCGCAGCTCCCCGGCCCCCGGCCCCTTACCATGCTGCAGCCCCCGGCCCAGGCGTGGCGGTCCGCGCCGCGGTGCGCCCAGGTGGCTTTCTTAAAGGGAAAGTTGCATCAGCCTCCCGAGGCCCGGTGCCACCGTGGGTCCGCCCGCCCCTCCGCGCTGCTCGCGGCTCCTCCGGAGCTTGTTGTGTTTTGGTTTCGAGGAGGCGGGGGCCAGGAGTTTGGTGAAAGTTTGGAGTGTGGAGAAGGCTTGGGAGACCTAGCCAAGTCCCTCCCCCTCCCTGAACGGCTCCCCCGGCCTCCCGCCCCGCGCCCCCACCCCGCCCCCGCCACCCAGGCTCCTCCTCCCAGGGAATAAAATTACAAGTCGCTCCAGCTTTCAGATGATTGATCCAGCGAACCCTCGGGAGCGGGGCTCCGCGAAGGACCCCCCTTCTCCGCCCCTGCCTCGCTGCCCTGCAGCTGGGGCCCTTGGAGGAAGCAGATGTCCCATTCGGGCTAGGCTGGAATGGAGCCAGAGGCCTGGGGCACTTCGGGGGGCTGGGGCTGGGGCTGCAGTTAGCTCGCCAGGCCCCTGGCCTTCTGCGCCTGCGTTCCCCCTAGAGAGAAGTCAAAGCAAATTCCATTCCCTTTGGAGCAGCGCCGCTAGACACTGGGCACAGCTGGGTAAGGCCTGGGTCCTACCCCTGAAACTGGAGAGCTGGCCAGAGGGCTCTCTCCTGGAACCCTCCTTGGACCACTGCCTTGGTCAGCCCTGCTGTGGTGGTGGTGTTGGGGAGGGGGGAGCCTCCAAACTCGTCCCGGCTCCTTCTTCCTTTCATGGTTGGCACACAGACCTGGGTTCTTGCAGTAAAATACTGGTTAACTGAAGAAGCTTTGCTGTGCCTCGGTTTCCTCCCCTGCCAAACCGAGAGGATGCACTAAGGAAACGCCTGGCTGTGTCCATGATGCACACTGCTGCTCCCTGCGGTGCTGGGCGTTTGGATGGGGCTCCCATCTCTGCTTACCTGTGAAGGCCACCAGCCTCCAGAGGATGGGGCCAGTTGGCACTGACAGCAGGGCACCGTCTGGACCAACCATCTTCACTCTGCACCCTGAATCCTCCCCAGTGCATGGCCGGGTAACTGCTCTTACCTCTTCTCTGGGGACGGAGAAGCTGGTGACTACGTGCCAAGCTTGCACGAGACCAGTTGACAAGTGAGATTCCACTTTATTAATTTACAATCAGAGGTGCTAGGTGAGATAACAGGCATCAAGCCCAGATGCCTCCTGCCATGTGAGTTCCCTCGGGCCCCACACGGTTCTGTCCCGGACAACCCCAAGGTCAGGTACATGCCAAGATTGCTCCCAGAACTGACAGCCTGGTCACACTGGAGACACCATCAGTTCTGGGAAATCACTTGTTTTCATTTTCACTTTTCTCCCAGAGATAGTGTGTTTGTGATTGTGAACCTGCTGCAGGTGCACACCCATGCCTCTGTGCAGGCAGTCTGCTGTGCCTGTGTCCCTGGCTCTGGGTAGGCACACCTGGACCTCGCTGTGGCCTGTGTAGTTGTGTGTGTCCAGCTCCTGGGACTGGGTAGATGGGATCCAAGCCCTCCTTGTCCTCCTGCCAGGACCTAACTTCCTCCAAAAACTGCTTCTGGGTTGTCCTCCCCCACCTCCCACGTCGCTCGTCACAGAGGGCTGCCACCCTAGAGGGAGGACATGGAAGAATGGGAGTGGGAGGGAAAATCCTCTTCCTCCCCTCCGCCTCAAAGCAGTGACCTAGGAGTGAGGTGGCGCTGGGAGCGTTCTGAAGATGTTCGGCGTTCAGAGCAAGGTGGGGCTTCCCACCTGCCCACGGAAACTTTATGAAGGGAGGCAGGTGCAGGATGCTGACAGCATGGCTCAGCTCACTAAGGCTCTGCCACGAAGAGAGGAGTTTGGGATTTCCCTGGGGTGGGGAGGCAGCCTGGCAATTTAGCCTATGGGGTTGGGGGAAGAGAAAATGGTCCTTGGGGGTGTTTGGGGAAGTTGCAGACATGGACTCTGCGGGTTTTGCTAGACCAACAATGACAGAGCAGAAAGCATATTTGCGGACGTGGTGACAGGTTTATGGATGTGTGTACTTTACCCACCTTGATCCAGACAGAGCTCCCAGCAGCCACTTGAGCGGAGTCCCGAGGAGACCCTTGTGAGAAAGGTTCTGTTTGAAAGCTGTCTCCACGCCGAGAAGGAACCAGAGCGGCTGGTTTTTTCCAATCTGAATGAGGTCCCAAGAGAGGCAGGTTTGGGCCTAGCCCAGGTCAGAGCAGGGATGGCCTCGTCCCTGGCTGTGAGCTTTTGGCCCCGGGCAACTGGCCCACGCCAGCTCAGGCCACTACTGGGGAGCAGGGGCTTAAGCACAGAGGACTGGGCTAGGAGGGTTGATGGCATCCGCCATCCCTGCCTGCTTGCTTCCCTGGGGCAGGGCAACAAGGCAGGCGGCCGGTGGGGCCGGCTGGGCCCCACCCACCATGGGCTAAGGCGTGTCTCAGGAGCCTCCAGTTACAGTTTCCTGGGAGGGCCGCGCCCAGCGTCAGATCCCCCGTCCTGGCTGGGTTCCTCATTTGTCGTCATCAGCCACCAGGATCAAGGCTTCTCTGCTGGGGGCCAGGGTGAGCTTAGGTGTGTGTCTGGTGGAAATAGACGCAGTGCCACACCTGGACTCTTTCCGGAGGGCACTGTGGGAGCTGGCAGCTCGGGCCACCTGGACGGAGGGCTGCCAGGGAGTTGGGGGAGGGTGCACTTGGCTTGGAGTTGGAGCCTGCCTGACTTGCGGTCACCACCTCCCCTGGAGTCCCCGCCTCTGTAGCCTGGAGCGTTGTTGGGAGTGGCCTGCCTGTGCCCAGCTCTGTCTTCATCTCGGGAACTTGAGGCCCAGTGGTCAGTGCCTGGCACCTTCCCTTCCCTGTCCCAATGCAGTGGAATGGGTTAGACAGGTTCCAGACCCAAGAGCTGTGTCTGGGGCTCCAGGTGTCTCCCAGGCACCCTGCTGGGCTTTCTCTGTCTCCTAACTGCTCTCCTGGCTGCATGAGCCACCCCCTGAGGCTCAGAGCAGAGGTAATCAGGACACACCTTGGCCGCTCAGGTAAAACCAGGCATACGGAGAAGAAGCACTGACTTGGGCTCTGTCCAGGAGAGCATCCCAAACTCCAGAGCCTTGCATGCCTTGGCTCCAAAATACTTTAGGACTCCCCAAATCCAGAATTCTCAATGTCCAAGGTGCCACAGTTCCCAGCCCTGGAGAGGGTCCTGAACCCGGAGTTCTCAGTACCCAGAGCCCACACTCAACACCCAGAGGGCCTTCTGCTCAGGTTACCCAGCATCTGCACCACGTGATGCTCATAATATCCAACTTTCAGAGCACCAGTGTCCCAATCCTCTGGGAGACAGTGTGGTGGCCTCCCAGGATCAAGGTCCCTTTGGGGATGGGCACCACCTGGAGAAGTGCCCTGGCCGAAGCTGGGCAGGAGTGGTGCCAACAGGGACAGTGGGGCTTCCCTGATGTACCCGTCCTGGGCCTGGAGCCCCCACCACCACCACTGAGCCGGCGTAATTGAATGTCCAGGTATTCACTCACCAAATATTTGCAGGCATCTGCTCTGTGCTGGGAGTTGTGCCACTCTCTAGGAATAGAGCCAAGGGAATGAAGAGTTCCTGCTCTCACTGTGGTATGGTGTGGTGAAGAGCCTGTGTTGGTGCGTCTGTGTGGCTCCGTGTGGGGCTGCCTGTAGCCCGCATGTGGCCCTGGGCGTGGCTGGGAGAGAGACTAGCTCTCGTCAGCAAGCAGATGCGTGTGGCCGATGGAGCAGGTTTGGTCATGTCCACTTGTCTGGCCATGCTCTCCCTCTCTGCTCCTCTTCCCCTCTGACCCCCAGAGGATGAGGCTCAAGCCCCCTGCGGGGAGGAGAGGGCCAGTTCCAGAGATGGAGGCTGATCCCGGAGCTGCCGCAGCTGCCCTGGAGAGTTCTCCCCTGCCCCTGCCGGGCCCAGAGCCTCCATGGAATGGGAAGACAGGAAGAGGGGTGGCTGGAAGCAGGCAGCCAACACCAGAAATAACTGCCTACCCTAGGGAGGATCCTGTGACCTCCCTCCAGCCCTCCACCAGGTCCTCCCAGCCTGGTGACCTGAAGCCTGGAATGCATTCCTCTCTGACTCCACTTCCCCAGTAGTCTTGTCTGAGCAAGACTACAAATGATGACATCATAGAGCTATGACGTCAGGAGGAGTGACACAGGCCTTGGGCTGGGGGTTTAGGGTGTTGTTGCCTGAGTGGGTGGGACTCCATCTGCTGGCAGTTTCCCCACCCCCATCCCACCCCCCAGCTCCCAGCAGCTGGGGATGGCAGAGCTGGATAAGCCCTGCTGGGGCCCCGCCTTATCTGTCCCCCCCACATGTCTGATAAGCCTCTTACCAGGGGCTGGCCTAGGGAGCAGGTGGGGAGCAGGGTGGAAACTGGGAAAGGGCCAGCTGGGGTTGGCAGAGCTCCAGGGGAGACAGCTGGGGTCAGGGAGTCCTGGCAGGACCCCCGGAAGGGGAGGCGGAGTCACTGTGAGAGCAGTGTGGGCTAGTGGTTAGAGTAGGATTCTGAGGCCAGCTGCCCTGCCTCTGCCGTGTGTCCCAGATCCTCTAAGACCCGTGTGAGCTTGGACCTGAGTTTCCTCAGGGTTGTTCCCCAGAAATACCATTAGGGTTGCCTGCCAGCCGCAGTAGTGGTAGGAACTGGAGCAGTTAATACCATGTGAGACAAGTGCAGAAGAGAGCCTGACTAGTAGAATATGTGCTCAGCTTCCTTCCCAGAGCAAAATCTTCCCCCGGAGATGCCCACCATACCCAGTAGCAAACCAGGGAGGCCTGGGGCCTCACCAGGGTTCCCCCAGGTTGTCCAGTCCATTCAGATCTCCACACCTACCCAGCCCATGCTCACCCCCAAGCTCCCCAGGAATCCTGGACTTCTGGCATTTTTTCTTCCCGCAGCCCCCACAGACGCCTTGGAGCCCTGGTGCCCTCTGGTGACAAAAGCCATACACGGCAGTTACAGCTGGGTCTCCCAGGGCACAGGGGCCAGACGAGGTGCAGTCACTGTCTGGTTATTTTATACCATCCTCACATCAAATTTAGAAGGTGCAAATTATCTCCATCTCCTGGAGCTCAGGCTCAGGCAGGTTAAATAATTTGCTGAAGGTTACAGAACTAACAAAGGGTAGAACTCGAACCTGAACCCAGATAGGCCTGTTTCGAAAAGCTTACGGATGTGTGTGTGTGCAGGGCCACTGGCCCCAGCAGGTGTTTTAAATGGGAACCTCACTGAGACTTTGAGTGTCACTATGGTTGGGTGTATGGCTGTTGAGCTTCCGGCCTGTGAATATGGTTTAGGGCACAACAAGGTTGGCTGTTGGGACTTGGTGTGGCTGTGTGATTGCACTGTGTGTGTGTACTGTTGTGTGAGATTAGCCATGGCTGTGTGTGTGTATGACTGTGTTGTGGGAGGGTGTGTAGCTAGTGGGATTGTGGGGGAAGGTGATGGAGGGCCCTGAGTTCCCAGCGCCTCTTGCCTTTTTGGTCCCAGGACTGCGTCTGCTCACCATGACACGCGCGTGATGGATGACTTCACATGCCTGATTCGCTCCCATGGGTTCTCACTCCCCCGCCCCTCTTTTATTTTTTGAGGAAGTAAAGCAAATAGTAGCACAGATGGAGCTGGTCTTCGTTTTTTTCCATGGGATCTTTGTGAAAGCATTTTACATGCCTTTGAGTGATATCTAAAAATGTCATTTAAAAAGTAAAAGTAAATATGACCATTCTCATTCTTTCATTGGAACATCAGCATTCAAGATATCATTCACGGATCCCTGGGAATCTCTCAGACTCTTACAGAGGATCCACAGTTATTATTTGCCGATTTCACTTGATTGATATTTGCAAGAGCAACAATGGGTAAAGCTGCTGCGTCCCAGTAGGAATCAAGGCCCAGCGCCTCGATACCTTATTAATCCTTTGTGGGACAAAATGGGAAATGAAAGCACTTTGATCACTGGGTCATGAACTGAGTTCACTGAACAGCAGTTTTACTTAAAAGAACAAGTGAGGATTGGGTGTTGGACATAGGTTTTCTAAAGAGCGAATGAAGGGGCTGGCACTGTGTCATAGAGAGTAAAGCCGCCGCCTGCGGTGCCAGCATCCCATATGGGAGTCCTGGCTGCTCCACTTCCGATCCAGCTCTCTGCTATGGCCTGGGAAAGCAGTAGAAGATGGCTCAAGTCCTTGGGCCCCTGCACCCATGTGGGAGACCCAGAAGAAGCTCCTGGCTCCTGGCTTCGGATCAGCGCAACTCTGGCCGTTGCAGCCAATTGGGGAGTGAACCATCAGATGAAAGATTCTCTCTCTCTCTCTCTCTCTCTCTCTCTCTCTCTCTCTCTCGATAACTCTTCCTTTCAAATAAATCTTTTCTAAAAAAGAGAGAATGAAGTGGGGCTGGCACTGTGGCATAGTGAGTAAAGCTGCTGCCTGCGGAGCCAGCATCCCATATGGGTGCCGGTTTGGGTCCTGCTAATCCTCCTCTGATCCAGCTCCCTGCTAATGGCCTGGGAGAGCAGCAGAGGATGGCCTAGGTGCGTGGGCCCCTGCACCCATGTAAGAGACCCAGAAGAAGCTTCTGGTTTCGGATGGGCCCAGCTCCATGACTTGTAGCCATTTGGGGAGTGAACCAGCAGATGGAAGATTTCTGTATCTCCCTATCTCTCTGTAACTCAGCCTTTCAAATAAATAAATAAATAAATCTTTTTTTTTTTTTTTTAAAGAGTGATTGAAGTGAGCCCGTCAGTTCAAGGAAAGAATTTTTGTGTTCATTGACAATGACCAAAGTGGGACTTCTAAGAGAAAATTTGAATTTGGAAAACTTTTATTTGCTCCTTGGAGTTGGAAAGCATCCCAGTTCTGATGAGATTGGTGGTGACATGAATGAACGTCCCTGTTTGGTGTTTTTTGATGTTTTGTAATGAAAAGTCTTAATATTTGGAAGATCTGCAAAACTCAGTGAACCAATATTTTCCAAATGACCAATACATGATGTTACAAAATAATTTGTGGGTAAAATGTCAATCAAAAGTACAGGCCAAACCAATGGATTTTTTTAAAAAGATTTTATTTATTTATTTATTTGAGAGGTAGAGTTATAGACAGTGAGAGGAAGAGATAGAGAGAGAGGTCATCCATCTGCTGGTTCTTCCATCCGCTCCCCAAATGGCTGCAACAGCCAGAGCTGGGCCGATCCAAAGCCAGGATCCTGGAACTTCTTCTAGGTCTCCCATGTGGGTGCAGGAGCCCAAGTGCTTGGGCCATCTTCTACTGCTTTCCAGGCCTTAGCAGAGAGCTGGATCAGAAGAGGAGCAGCTGGGACTAGAACCAGCGCCCGTATGGGATGCCGGCACTGCAGGCGGAGGACTAATCTGCAGACAGTGCTGGCCCCCCAATGGGTTTTAAGGTAACAGAGTGGGGAAGGCCCACACCACAACCAACCTGGAAGAAACAATCCCTCGACTTTTGGTGTAATATAGAAGAACAGCCACAATCAACTGGAAAGACAATTAAAACGCTTTCCCTTTCCAACCACATGCACTTTGAGGTTAGTTGCCTTCACATATTTCAAAAAATATTTTCTGAATGAGTGCAGAGGCAGAGGTGAGAATCCAGCTGTCTGCTATTGAGCAAGACATCAATGAGATTTGCAAAAGTGTAAAACAATGCCATTGTTCTACCAAAATTTTTGTCTTGCAAAATATGTAGCTGTTTTTTATAGGCATTTGTCTTTTCAGTTAATATATAATGAATTTATTATTATTTTGAATTAATATTTTTAACTATTGAATATCAACAGATAAAACCTATTTCTACAGAATTCTGGGTCCTTAGCCACTTCTTATTTTTTTTAAAGATTTATTTATTTATTTGAAAGTCAGAGTTACACACAGAGAGAAGGAGAGGCAGAGAGAGAGAGAGAGAGATCTTCCGTTCACTGGTTCGTTCTCCAATTGGCCGCAATGGCCAGAACTGCACCGATCCGAAGCCAGGAGCCAGGAGCTTCCTCGAGGTCTCCCACGTGGGTGCAGGGAACCAAGGACTTGAGCCATCTTCTACTGCTTTCCCAGGCCATAGCAGAGAGCTGGATCAGAAGCAGAGCAGCCTGGACTTGAACCAGCACCCATATGGGATGCTGGCACTGCAGGCAGCGGCTTTACCCACTACACCACAGCACCAGTTCCCTTAGCCACTTCTAAAAGCATAAAGAGGGGTCGTCATTGTGGCGCAGCGGGTAAAGCCACCACCCACAACACCGACATCCCATGAGCCTGGTTCAAGTCCTGACTGGTTCACTTACAATTCAGTTCCCTGCTAATGCGCCTGGGAAAGCAGCAGGAGATGGCCCAAACACCTGTGCTCCTGCCACCAATGTGGGAGACCCAGGCTCAGTTTCTGGCTCCTAACTTTGAGCTGGCCCAGGCCAGGCTTCTGTGGCCACTTGGAGAGTGAGCCAGCAGTTGGAAAATCTCTCCATTTCTCCCTGTCATTCTGCCTTTCAAATAAATAAATAATAAATCTTAAGGGGAAAGAAATTGTAGAGGGATCCTGAGGCCAAAAAGCTTGAGAATCATCGAATTAGAGTTTTACTTAAGAAAAACTTGTTTTTCTTGTTGTTGTTGTTGTTGTTTTGCCCTAGACCTTTGCAACTATTCACAGACAGAGGCAAATGAACGTGATGGTGCTGCTTGCATCAGACCGGGCACAAGCTACAGAGTGAGCGGGTTCCCGGGGCGGCTGGCCACGGTCTCTCGCTGTGGGATGTGCATATTGTCACCCTCTCCCCACTCAGCACTGTGGCTTCTTTCTGGAGGAGGAAGGAAAACTGATCCCTGCACAGCTACAGCCTCCAGGACAGGAGATGCCGGCTCCAGCCGGCCAGGGCTCCGTGCAGTTCCTGGTGATCTTGCTTCATTTTGTCTCTCCAGTTTCTCAGCACACTTTTTTTTTTTTCTAAGCTGTGTTATTTTATGGAGCACTTTCTGCATTAAGAACATTACATTCATTTTCTTGTTTAATCCTTGAAGTGACTCTAAGAGCTATTGTTCCCATTTTATAAATAAGAAAGCCCAACCTTTGAGAGTTTAGGGAAACCTATAAATCTTCCTTAATCTAGAAATAAAAATTAAAGGTGACCTTAAATCTCTTTAAATTCGTATATTAAAAAATGCTGTTCATCAGAAGTTTAGCACTATGCCAGTTGCTCCTAGTAACAGATTACCATGAAAGGGAAACATCAACTCAGGTCCCGAATCCTTGGGATCTTTACCCCAAGGCCCCACATTTAGGGCGTGTCTGTCCCCCATCTGAGCCATCACACTAATGTTTTGCCAGATTTTTTTTTTCCAGAACTCTGGTTCGGAGCTCTCACATCCCACGCTCCTCAAAGGAACCCTGAGCCCAACCTTAAGGTCACAGGCTTGAGCTCTTCAAGCCACGCCCACAACCTGTGCTACCAGACCAGGAGCAGGTTCACCTCCCCCTCCCCCCTCTGGGAGCTGCAGAGGCGGGAGTGGTGGAGATGGGGCCTGAGCTGGGAGCAGCAGCCCCTGGCCAGTCGGGAATGTTCCCAGACACTGCTGACCTCTCACCCTGACCCGCCTCAGCAAGGACCGACCGCCTCCGCCATCCCCACATCAAGGACAGCAGCCGCCTCTGGAGCAACTGGGGCATCCCCATGGCAACCGTGCCAGGCCAGCTGGGGGGCGGGCTGGGTCTCCTTTAAAGTTTCTGCTGGCCCACATCATGGCCTGATTCTCTCATCCTGGTAACCCTCGAGGGCCCTGGAGATTGGAGTGTCCAGAAGTGGAGGGGACCCCCCCCACTCCCCACCATTTCTTCCAGCTCAGCCAGATGCGTCCTGAGACAGTGCAGCGAGAGACCCAAATCTGTCCACAGCCCGGGGCCCGCACCAACACCCTGGATGTTGGCCGGCGTTTCTCACCTCGTCCCAGGGCCCCAGTGGTGGAGTGACAGGGGGTTCTGAGAGGTTCTGGACTCTTCCCCATCCAGGCTGTGTGGCTGCTGCTGGACAGGGCATGCGGGCTCGTCAACCGAGCACCCATGGAGAGGGACGGGGAGGAGGCTGCTCAGGGCTTGGTGACCCCGCCAGGCCTTGTGCGGGTGATTAGCCGTCACGTTGGCTCTAAGCTCCTTACCCTCGGTCTCGAGCTTGCCTACCCCCAGGTCTAATCCAGAGGCAGGGGAGGGGGCGCGAAGGCACCAGGCAGGGCTTAGGGGCCTTGGTGGGTCACCGGTGACCCATTTAGCATAACCAGCTGCGGCCTTGGGGCAGTCGGACCTCTCTGTCTCCCAGAGGCTCTGCCTCTCCCGGCCTCTGAGTGTATGCACCTGTGTTTCCTTCTGTCCCCCGTCTCCATGTGGACTACAAGCCTTTTGTCTTTGTGAACAGCTCTGTGCCACTGTTGTTGGTGACAGAGGCATGGACACCACTGGGTAATGAGTCCCACAAAGCTCAGTGACAGGATGGGGCTGACAGCGCAGGGTCTGGGTGGCAGTGTGCTGTAGGTGACCCAGGGCTTGGGGGACATTGGGTTTTTGTACTGGACACGCAGCTTGGGGGATCCTGAGCTGCTAATCCAGGATTGTCTGGGTGGCTCAGTGACAACAATTCAGAAAGAATGTGGGAGGCAGCAGTGGTTCTCACTGGGGGCAGCTGGGAGCCCTCCAGCCCTGTTTTGGGACACCTGGCTGTTCTGGGGACAGTTTGGCTGGTAGGAGCCGGGAGAGGGTATGCTACTCGCATCAGTGGGTCAGGCCAGGGATGCTCCTCACATCCTAGATGCAATGGACAGTCCTCCACAACCATGCGTTACCCTGGGGGCCCGCGTTATGGCGTAGCAGGTTAGGCTGACATTACGATGCCTGCATCCCTTTGGGAATCCCAGTAGCTGGGCTTCTGATCCAGATTCCTGCTTATGTGCCTGGAAAAAGAGTGGAAAATGGTCCAATTACTTGGAACCCTGCCATCCATGTGGTAGACCCTGATGGAGTTCCTGCCTCCTAGTTTCAGCCCCGTCCAGACCTGGCTATTGTGGTTATCTGGGGAGTGAATCAGTAGATGGAAGAGCAAGGTATCTTTCTTTTTCTGTGTTTCTTTATTGTCACTTTGCCTTTTAAATAAATAAGTAAATAATATATCTTAAAAAAAATAAAGCACAAAGGGGAGCCAGAGCTGTGGTATAGTGGTAAAGCCGCCACCTGCAGTGCAGGCATCCCATATGGGCACCGGTTTGAGTTCTGGATGCTGCACTTCTGATCCAGCTCCTTGCTAATACACATGGGAAAGCAGCGGAGGATGGTCCAAGTGTTTGGAACCCTGCACCCATGTGGGAGACCTGAAAAAAGCTCCTGGCTTTGGGTTGGTGCAGCCTCGGCCATTGTGGCCATTTGGGGAGTGAACCGGTGGATGGAAGATTCTCTCTTTCTGCCTTTGCCTCTCTGTAACTCTGCCTTTCAAATAAATAAACAAATCTTTTAAAAACAAACCACGCCAAGAATTACGCTGAAGCGGGTGTTTGGCACAGCAGTTAAGACTGCCCGGGACTCCTGTCCTGTGTCCCGTATTAGCATTCCCACACTCCAGTCCCTGCTCCCATTCTGATCCAGCTTCCTACTAATGCCCACTCTGGGAGGCAGCAGGTGATGCCTCAAATACTTGTGTCCCTGCCACCCACGTGGGAGACTCAAATTGAGTTCTTGACTCCTGGCTTCAGCCTGGCCCAGCCCTAGTATTGCAGCCACTTGGGGAGCAAGCTAGCAGATGGAAGATCTCTCTGTCTCTGTCTCTGTGTCTGTCTCTTTCTGTTGCTCTGTCTTTCAAATAAGTAAATAAATAAACAAATACATAAAAACTTACTAAGTAAGCCAGTGCCTTGGAAATGAACATATGTGTGAGTGTAGCAAAAACAAAAGACAAAGAATCACTCAGCTTAAATGAGGCAAAATCCCCACTCTCGCCCACGCATCCACAGGCAGAGTTCCTCATCTCACCGGGGTGGCCGTGTGGCACCTGTTCAAGGTTACTGGCTCACTCTGCCTGTACTTGCACAGTGTGTGTACCCATGCCCAGCTCACAGGGTGCTGTCTATTGACTTATAGTAGGACCAACAAGGACAGATCTCAGTCCCCCTTTCCCATTTCAGCTTCTACAGTACTTCAGATAGGTCTCTCCCATTGCCTTATGTCAGAGCGTCTCTCTGCTTTAGGCCCAAGGAACTGCTCTGGCTGGGCCTGGGTGATGGGATTGGTGGGGTTTCCCAAGGTGCTGAGATGGGAGGGAGGGGGCAGCTAGACGGCGGCTGAGCCCAAGGGGCTGTGGGGTCCTGGTGTCCCCACGTCACAGGACGGCTCTGTGAGCTGATCTGCTGACCTCCCTCCTTCCCACAGCTCTCTTTCACACGGTCTCCTGATCTTCCTTCTCCCCTCTGGCCAGTCTCCTACACTTGGCTTTTCATCTGCTAAGCCAGGAGACGTCCGAGTGTCCAAAGCCAATTCCAGACGCTGACGCTTCCAAAGTGGCTCATGGTGACATCATGGTGGGACTTGACATTGCCGTGATGGGACGGTTAACAACATGAGCCAGACTTTCTTTTATTTCCTTGGAGAGACCACAATTCCTCTGTCACCAGCACATCACTGCCCAATGCCACCGGCACATCAGCGTGGTTGCACCTAGACTTGGCCTTACCCACTGCTCTATGCCCCTCAAGTCCTTTCGCACATACCCCAGTGTGGACCTTAAATGATGTGTGCCCCCACAGTCACAATCCAGTGTTCTCTAGTCCCCAACATCCACAATGCAGAATCTCTCATCACTGAGCTGCAAAGAACCTCCCGTCAGCAACGTGGCCGGGTTTGTGCCTTTGGGACACTCCCCACACCGTTCATTGCCTCCCGATCTTGGTGGTTGTGGAAGATTCCTTCCTTCCTTCCTTCCTTCCTTCCTTCCTTCCTTCCTTCCTTCCTTCCTTCCTTCCTTCCTTCCTTCCTTCCATTGGTTCACCCCCCAAATGGCTGCTACGGCTGGTGCGCTGCGCCGATCCAAAGCCAGGAGCCAAGTGCTTCCTCCTGGTCTCCCATGGGGTTCAGGGCCCAAGCACCTGGGCCATCCTCCACTGCATTCCTGGGCCACAGCAGAGGAAGAGGGGCAACCGGGACAGAATCTGGCTCCCTAACCGGGACTAGAACCCGGGGTGCCGGCGCCGCAGGCAGAGGATTAGCCTAGTGAGCCATGGCGCCGGCCAGAAGATTTCTTAATATTCTATTTAGGATGGTCTTGCCTCAGAATATAAGAAAGTCGGAGTCAGTGCCACTCTCTGTTTGGGGAATTTTCCAGAAGATTTGTGAAAGCACTCTAACGATAGCCAGTACTTTCTGGGTACTTAGTACCTGGTCAGTTCTGAGCACCTGACGTTTTAACTCCGTGTGTGTGTGTGTGTGTGTGTGTGTTCAATCTGCACAACAATCCTATGACATATACACACGTTAAGCAATCCGAATCTGAAAATGAGAAATCTGAAACGCTCCAAATACCAAACCTTTTTGAGCACTGATGTGATGCCACAAGCTGAAAATTCCACACTTTACCCCATGTGACAGGTCACGGACAAAATGCAGGCACACTAAAAATGTTGTATAAAATTGCTCTCAGTATATAAAATGTAAATGAATTTAGTGTATACACTAAGAGACCTTATTATGTACATGCAAATGTTCCAAAATTTGAAAAAAATCCCCAATCTGAGACATCTCTGTCCCCAGCCACTTCAGAGAAGGGACGCTCAATCTGTACGTACTTTCCTCATGTTAGCAGCTGAGGGAACTGCTGTGCAGAGGTTAAACAACTTGCCCAGGTGCAGACAGCTGAGAAGCAAGGAACCCACGATTTGATCTGAGGCCCTCTGGCTTAGAAACATGCACACTCAGGGCTGGTGCTGTGGTGCAGCAGGAAAAGCTGCTGCCTGCAGTGCCCGCATCCCATATGGGTGCTGGTTCGTGTCCCGGCTGCTCCACTTCTGATCCAGCTCTCTGCTATGGCCTAGGAAAGCAGTAGAAGATGGCTCAAGTCCTTGGGCCCCTGCACCCACGTGGGAGACCCGAAAGAAGCTCCTGGCTTCGGATCTGTGAAGCTCCAGCCATTGCGGCCAATTGGGGAGTGAACCAGAGGATGGAAGACCTCTCTTTCTCTCTGCCTCTCCTTCTCTCTGTGTGTAAATCTTGCTTTAAAATAAATAAGTAAATCTTTTAAAAAATAAAATAAAATAAAAATGCTATAGAATTAAAAAATATGCACACTCTGCATGAGGCTGCAGCCACCTTTTGGAATGTGTTTATGTTTCCATATCACAACAGTTTTGGTTTTAAGACATACAGTAAGAAGTAGCATTGCATTAGTTAGCAAGGCTCAGTCATAGAAATGTTTTCATTATAAAGAATTGCCCTTTTTAAAAAAATATTTATTTATTTTTAAACTAATGGTCTCTTTATTGGACCAGCATTTACAACTTGGAGTGGACGTAAGTTGTAGTTTCTTGGTTGTGCTGGAGTCACAGCCACAGCCTACTCTGCCGGCGCCAGGCCATGGTGTAGAAGGTTTCGTTTTGTTTATAATATAAAGTCAGTGGCAGAGTGGGGACTGGGCTTCAGGCTCCTCTCCCAGCTCGCCTGGGTGGAGTGCCTGTGTCCACCCACTTCTTCCTTTTTTAAAGATTGATTTATTTATTTGAAAGGCAGAGAGAGAGAGAGAGAGAGAGCAAGAGAGAGAGCGCTTTTCCATCTGCTGGTTCATTCCCTAGATGGCAGCAACAGCCGGAGCTGTGCCGATCTGAAGCTATAAGCCAGAAGCTTCTTCTGGGTCTCCCACATGGCTTCAGGGGCCCAAGCACTTGGGCCATCTTCCACTGCTTTCCCAGGCCATAGCAGCTGGGTCTGCAATGGGTGCCCATTTGGGATGCGGGTACTGCAGGTGATGGCTTTACCCACTACACCACAGCACCGTCCTCCTGAAAATTTATTTTTTTGACAGGCAGAGTTAGACAGTGAGAGAGAGAGAGACAGAGAGAAAGGTCTTCCTTTTCCGTTGGCTCACCCCCCAAGTGGCCGTTATGGCCAGCGTGCTGCACCAATCCGAAGCCAGGAGCCAGGTGCTTCCTCCTGGTCTCCCAGGCGGGTGCAGGGCCCAAGCACTTGGGCCATCCTCTACTGCACTCCTGGGCCACAGCAGAGAGCTGGACTGGAAGAGGAGCAACTGGGACAGAATCCGGTGCCCCAACTGGGACTAGAACCCAGGGTGCCGGCGCTGCAGGCAGAGGATTAGCCAGGTGAGCCACGGCGCCAGCCCCCCAGAAGGTTTTAAAAAGAGTCCACAAGGGCCAGGAGAGACCAGGAGAAGCACCTGGCTCCTGGCTTTGGATCAGCGTGATGCGCCGGCTGCAGCACGCTGGCCGCGGGGGCCATTGGAGGGTGAACCAACAGCAAAAGGAAGACCTTTCTCTCTGTTTCTCTCTCTCACTGTCCACTCTGCCTGTCAAAAAAAAAAAAAAAAAAAAAAAAGAGTCCACAAATGCTCCCTTGGGAAAGGTTTCCTACTAAAAATCTGCATGAATGGTGACAGCCTGACCTGCTGCACTCTTGTGCACAACGCAGACACTGAGCCAACATACGTGGGCATGTCACTGGGCATGGAACTTGATCTTCAGGGCCAGGACCACCAACCAACACAAGCAGATCGTGTGTGTGTGTGTATGTGTGTGTGTGTACAGAGGTACTTTCGACATTCAGCTTTGCTATATAGAAACAGAATGAATAAATGAAATTTTTTTTTTTTTTTTTTTTTTGCAAGAGGTAAGTGGAAAGCAGGTCAGCATCTGTACGGATTCTTCATAGCTGACTGGTCCGTCTCCGGTGATATCAGCTTCTCTGATGGCTTCATCCACTTCTGCGTCTGTGAGCTTTCCCCAGGTTTGTCATGACGTGAGGCGGTTCTGCCGTACTGATATCACCGTTTCCATCCTTGCCAACGGCTCGGAATGCTTCGCAGATCTCCTCTCCACTCTCTGTGTCTTTCCTTTTCCTTTTCCTCACAGTCAAAAGTTCTGGGAAGTCGATGGCGCCATTACCCTCAGCGTCCACTTCGTCGGTCATCTCCTGCAATTCTGCTCATGCCGGCGTCCTGACCCAGCGACCTTGTGACAGCTCCAGGTTCCTTCGTTATGATGGTGCTGTCGCCATCTCTGTCAAGTAGGGAGAAAGCTTCCTTGCATTCAGCAATGTGTTCTTCATTCAGCTGAGCAGCCCTGGTGCGAGTGAAAGGAGGAGGGAGCGAGGCTTCCTCCTGCAGGAGTTGTGGGGGTGGGGTCTTCGCTGCTGCCCCCTCAGCTAAGGCCCCCGAGCGTTCTGTACCGTGCAGCCGCCTGACTGCCAGTTACAGCACCATTTCCACGAGACTCGCAGCACCACTGCCCCCACCATCAAGTTATATATTTATTTGAAAGAGTTACAGAGAGAAGGAGAGACAGAGAGAGATCTTCCATCTGCTGGTTCACTCCCCAGATGGCCACAATGGCCAGGGTTGGGTCAGGCAGAACCAAGCCAGGGGTCAGGAATTTCTTCCAGGTTTCCCATATAGGTAGCAGGGGTCCAAGCACTTGAGCCACCTGCTGCTGCTTTTCCCTGGCCATTAGCAGGGAACTGGATGGGAAGCGGAGCAGCCGAGACATGAGCTGGAGCCCGTGCTGGATGCCAGCATTGCAGATGGTGGTTTTACTTGTTATGCCACAATGCCAGCCCTGGTTTTTTGTTTTTCTAAGATAAAGCAGTTGTACTTAATAGCATTAAGCCACCTATTTCTTCAAGTGGGTTAATGAGCTGTGACTTTAAAAGTTATTTATTTATTTGAATGACAGCCAAGACAGAGAAAGAGAGGGAGAGAGATGTGTGTGTGTGTGTGTGTGTGTGTTTGTATAAAATCTTCCATCATTGATTCACTCCCTAAATGGCCACAACAGCCAGTGCAAGGCCAGATCTGAAGCCAGGAGCCAGCCAGAAACTTTATCCTGGTTGCCCAAGTGGGTGTGGGTGGCAGGGATTCGAATGCTAAGCCATCATCTGCTGCTTCCCAGGTGTGTTATCAGGGAGATGGACTGGAAATGGTGTAGCCGGGACTCCAGCTGGCACTGCAATATGGGATTCAAGTGTCCAAGTGGCAGGTTAACCCGCTGCACCACCGCACTCACCCCACGAGTCGTGATTTCTGGTGTGACAACCTTGGGTGGGGAACTGGGGTGGAGGGAGGTGGGGAGGGAGGAAGGAAAGAGATGGTGGCCACCAGAACTTGGTCTGGATAGCACCCAGCCTGGGCATGAGCTGGGGCTGGCATAAGGCTGCCACCCAATGCGGAGGGTTGGAATGATGACCCAAGACCTCACTCAACCCTTTGGCTTTCCCTGGAGTGCTGCCAGGGATCCAGCTCAGTCACATCAACCTCACTAAGAACACAGCTGCCGTCCGTCACATCCATTCTGAGGGAAAGAATGCCTGGATCGTGAGAGCATCCTGCTTGGCGATCAGGGGTGGGAGAACAGGGTGCTACTTCCTTCCTTCCTTCCTTGTTCGCGCCACCTCAATCAGACAGAAACAGGCTGGTAGGTCAGCTGGGAAGACCCTCCCGCCCCGCATCGGGAATTCGGAGGTCTCTGCAGAAGGGATTGGTGTGAGGTGGGGTTATAGTGCCCTCTCATGGACACCTTGGGAATTTATATAGTGTCAGTTTGGAATGTGGCAGACCAAAGTGGGCTGAATCTGCTCTTGTCCCTGGCGCCTCCCAGGCGATCAGCTGCTTCAAAATGAAGCTGAATACCTCCTTCCCAGCCACTGGTGACCAGAAACTCATCGAAGTGGACAATGAGCGTATAAATGTCGTGCTTTTTATGAGAAGTGTATGGCCACAGAAGTTGCTGCCGACACTCTGGGTGAGGAAGGGTTATGTGGTCCGGATCAGTGGTGGGAATGATAAACAAGGCTTTCCCATGAAGCAAGGTGTCTTGACTCACGGCCAGGTCTGCCTACTGCTGAGTAAGGGGCATTCCTGTTACAGACCAAGGAGAACTGGAGAAAGTACAAATCACTTTGGGGCTGCATTGTCAATGCCAATTTGAGTGTTCTCAACTTGGTTATTGTAAAAAAAAGGAGAGAAAGACATCCCTGGACTGACTGATACCACGGTGCCTCATCGCCTGGGTCCTAAAACAGCCAGCAGAATTCACAAACTTCTCAATCTCTCTAAAGAAGATGATGTACGCCAATATGTTGTATGAAAGCCCTTGAACAAAGAAGGTAAGAACCCTAGGACCAAAGCACCCACGATGCAGCGTCTCATTACTCCCTGTGTCTTCTACACCAATGCTGGGGCACGGCTCTGAGAAACAGTGAATGAAGAACAAGGAGTAGGCTGCAGAATATGCTAAACTCTTGGCCAAGAGAATGAAGGAGGCCAAAGAAAAATGCCAGGAAGAGATCGCCGAGAGACATGGGATGCCTTCTCTGAGAGGTCTACTTCTAGATCTGAGTCCAGTCAAAAACAAGGCTTAATAACAGAGAATAAATAAGATTGCTTCAAAAAAAAAATAGGCTGGATCCATCCCAGGGCAGATGATTTACCGCGGGGCTGGCATCCAGAGTGTTTTGGAAGCAGACCCATAAGAGAGCAACGTGTGTGTGCGTGTGTGCATGTGTGCACCTGTGTGTGAGGGGGCTGTGTGGCTCCTCCTAACTTCACCATGCAGGAATCAGGGAAATGGAGATAGAGGCAAGATGTGAGAGTGGCTGATGGCCATCACCCAGAGATATTTAAAAGTGTGAGAAAATGAAAGGCTGTGGAGATAGGAACTTCCCCCCTCTCAAAGGAAGGTGACTTGAATGAGCAGAGGAGACACAGCCAGTGACTCTCCCAAGGGAACTGGACACGCGCCTGCCTGCGGTGATCCTGGATCTTCACTGCGCTGAGAATCCCCGGTTTCCACCGAGTCCCTGACTCACTCAGAACAGAGGCTCCAGGGACGTTGTGCCGCCGTGAGCTCAAAGGACACCCAGTTGGAGTGGGCAAATAAAGGGTCAATGGTGAGGGAGATCACAGTGTAGCCAGCGTATTCTTCCCGATGGCAGGTGTGTGTGTCCCATCACTGTGGGCTCTGCTTCTGCTCCCGTTGGGAAGTCACTGTACTCTTTGTGTCTCAGGCCAGAAGCTGTGATGAGGTTGGGTTTAGAGGTGGGTGGCTGGCCATCAGTATTGGAGGATTTAGGAAAGATTCTTTTTGCTTGTATGTCTCTCCTGCGAGAACGAATTGCTTCCTTGTTGACCTCGATTTCTCTTGGTGAAATTGTTTGTGTGTTTGGCCAGCTGATGTAGAGTTTGCTTAATTTTTGAGCCTGGTAAGATTTATCTACAACTCAGAGATGTTCAGAAGTCTATTTATTCTGAGAATAGGTGAGGTTGTGTGTGTGTGTGTGTGTGTGTGTATGAGAGAGAGAGAAGAATATGTGAATACATTAGTTAAATAAACTTCCTACTGATGTAAATTATTCACACAGAAAGGTGCATCAGTCCTAAGCGCATAGCTGAGTGCACCACCACAGCTGGAACTCACCTGTATAAGCAGAGCCGTCTGAGTCAGCTGGGGCTACTGTAACAGAAAACCAGAGACGGGGGGCCTGCACAACAGGCACTTCTTCCTCACGCCCCAGGACCCAGGGGCCAGCGGGCTTGGCTCTGATGGGGGCTCTCTTCCTGGCTTGCAGACGGCTGCCTTCCTTCTGTGTCTTCAAGTGGCAGGAAGAACACGCCAGCAACTTCCCGGTCTCTGCTTGCAGTGTGAGGGCCACACTCTCACGACCTTGCTGAAATGTAATCACCTCCCGATGCTCCCCCCACCTGGTACAATCGCACTGGGCACTGGGGCCTCAACTAATGAATTTGCCGGTCGGGGGCTAAAACCTGCAGTCCATCACAACATCCTCCCCATAAGACTGTGTCCCTGTGCCACCTCCCAGCCACCGCCCTCTCCGCCCTCCCCAGGGTGGCCACCAGCCTGACTTTGCACCTGTTGGTGTTCTTCACGTGGTTAGAATCGTGCTGTATTCTTCTTTAGGACACCTTCCCATGCCGTTCTGTGCAGTGGCAGCACATTCATTTCCATGGCGGTGCACGGGGAGACAATCTGCCTGTCCCAGCTGCTCAGCTTTTTACTCTAACAAATAATCTTACGGTGCATTTACCTAGGCCTGGAATGACGGCCTCCTGGCATATGCACACATGTTTGACTTCAGTAGATAGCATCAAATGGCTTCGTAAAGTGATTGTCCCACTTTACACTCCTACCATGTCTGAGTTCAGCCGCGATGAGAATATTTGCATTATAGAAATCAGTAACTTCTATGGATCCAGGTTTCCTTCTCTCACGGAGAGCCAGTTGTTAATGGCTTACTAGCTCACTGCTGCCAACACCCACTGTCACAGACAACTCCACTTGCTTTTTTTTTTTTTTTTAAATTAATTTATTTGAAAGACAGAGTTACAGAGAAGCAGAGAGAGAGAGAGAGAGAGAGAGGTCTTCCATCCGCTGGTTCACTCCCCAAATGGCTGCAATGGCCGGAGCTGCGCCGATCTGAAGCCAGGAGCTTCCTCTGGGTCTCATTATCTGTGCCAGATGTCCACCTCTGGGTACGGTTTCAGTGTGTCCCCCAGAGGTTCTTTGCTGGAGGCTCGGTCCCCTGTGTGGTGCTGCTGGGGTGGTGGAGCCTAGGGGAGGTGACTAAGTCAGCGGCGCTGTGCCCTCAGGAGTGGCCACTACTGGGCTCCCAGAGTGCATCAGCTCCCCTGACCCTGGGTCCCTGCCTGCGTCTCGCCGCCGAGTGGTATCCTCCGCACATGCTCCCATCATGTGTCGCCATCTGTCGAGAGGCCCCCACCAGGATTCAGCAGACACTGGCTGGGAGCCCTGGAAGCTGCAGAACCGTGAGCTAAATAAATGTGTTTTCTTTACGGGTTACCCTGCCTGGGATATTTAGTTACAGCAACAGAAAATGAGATAAGAGGAAAAAAAAAGACAAAGGACTGAGAATAAACACCATGAATAAACCTCACATAATCTTGACTGAAACGAGGCCATGGCATGGTTACCACTGCGCAGAGTTTGACAATTAGCAGGACCGAGGCTCCGTGTGGAGTCAGGAGGGATTACTGCAGAGGCACCAGCCAGCAGGGGGCAGGAGAGAAACTTCTGAGTGCCCGGATGGTTCTACCTTTATCTGGGTGGTGAGAACGAGGGGGGATATGTATTTACACATATGATTCTTACATTTGACTGTATCTAAATCAAACCCCAATAAAGCGAAATAAACAATCACACAGTGCCAATCAAGAGTGATATTCCTGAGTCAGATCCTAGTCAGGTGCTAAGTCTTTTCTCTATATTTAGATGGCACTGCAATGTACTATGAAAATGCCGTTTTTCAGGGCTGGCATTGTGGCATAGCAGGTAAAGCCGCCACCGGCAGTGCTGGCATCCCTTATGGATGCCAAGTTCGTGTTCTGGCTGCTCCACTTTTGATCCAGCTCCCTGCTAATGTGCCTGGGAAAGCAGCAGAAGTTGGCCCAAATGCTTGGGACCCTGTGTTCACATGGGAGACTCAGATTCCTGGCTCCTGGCTTTGGCCTGGTCCAGCTCCAGCCCCAGCCATTTCGGCCATTTAGGGAGTGAATCAGAGAATAGAAGATCTCTCTCTCTCTCTCTCTGTCTCTCCCACTTTTTGTAACTCTGCCTTTCAAATAAATTTATATTAAATATATAAATATACAAATAAATAAATTTATTTGAAAGGCAGAGTTAACACATAGCAATTAACACTAAAAACGTTGACGCAAATGCTACAACCCCCAAACAATTATCATCAACATTTGCTAGTCATCATTCTAGATACTTTCTTTCTTTAAAAATTATTTATTTATTTTCCTTTTATTTGAAAGACAGAGAGACGGACAAAAGAGAGATCTTTCATCTTCTGGTTCACCCTGCAAATGCCCAGAACAGCCGGGGCTGGGCCAGGCTGAAGTCAGGAGCACGGAACTCAACCCAGGTCTCCCGTGGGAGAGGCAGGGACCCAGGCACTGGAGCCAGCACCTGCTGCCTCCCAGGGTGTGCACCAGCAGGAAGCTGGGTCTGAGGAGAGGAGCCGGGACTTGAACCAGGTACTCCCGTATGTGAGTCCCATGCAGCAGCTTAACCACTGCACCTAACACCCACTCCTCTAGACACTTCTCTTGTAAACAAATACACACAGAAAAAAAAGGCAAGAAATAATATGGTGATGTCAATGTGAAATAAATTCACATTTGGTGCTATGGCTTGGATGTGATTTGTTCTCCAAAGATTCCTGTGCTGGAAGCTGTCCCCAGTGTGGTGGTGTGAAGGTAGTGGAAACTTTAAAAGGCGGGACCTAGTGGGTGGTAACTAGGCACTCCAGAGAGTGAGCTGTAATTATTTTTTTTTAACATTGATTTGTTTATTTCTTTGAAAGACGGAATGACAAAGAGAGGGAGAGATAGAGAAAGATATTCCCTATGCTGGTTTACTCCCCAAATGGCTGCAACTGTCAGAGCTGAGCCAGGCCAAAACCAGGTACCTGGAACTCCATCTGGGTTTCCCACATGGTGGCAGGGACCCAAGCACTTGGGCCTCCTTCCACTGCTTTCCTAGGTGCATTAACAGGGAGCTGGATTGGAAGCAGAGCAGACGGGAAACGATGCTCCAATATGGAATGCCAGCGTTGCAAGCAGAAGCTTAACCCCCTGTGCTACACCATGGGTCCCAGGAGAGAGGTGTCATAGGAAGCACACGGCTGGCTTCCCTGCTCGCTGGCTTCCTGCCTCTCCGTGCAGTGCACCCCACCACCATAATGCCACCAGCTCTGAGGCCCACACCAAAGGCAGAATAGAGGGGCTACCTGGTCTTAGATTTATTTAGCCCCACAACTGGGAGGTAAATGAACCTCTTTCCTTTATAAAGTACTCAGTCTCAGGGGTATTGTTACAGCAACACAGAATGGACTCCTACATTAGGGACGCTCTGAGGTTCACCTGCAGACCTGATCCTTGGCTCACATCTGCGATTCAACTATGACTTTGGCTCCAGCCAAATTCCTACTTCAGTATCATTTCTGACATCTCTGAACTTGTGTGCTAAATTTCATCAATCTGATTTACATAATAATATCAATAAGTCAAGCAAACCATGTTATTTGGAATTATTGCTAATATCTAGATATTTGCTTTTAAGTACAGGTGACCATTCAACACGTAATGCTGTGAAAAGGTCCTTCTTTGTTGTGCCCTGGAATTTTATTAGTCAGTTGAAATGTAAGTGTATATTTAATGTTGCATGCAGAAGATGCTATAATAATGGTTGTTTGAAAGCTGCTAATTTTGCACGCAAACAAAATGATTAAGAACTTTCAGATAATTAAATATGGAAATAGCTTGAAAGCCAATGCAATTTTTGGGGATTTATTATTTATTTGAAAGGCAGAGTTACAGAGAGAGAGTGGAAGAGAGAGAGAGAGAGAGGGAGAGAGAGAGATCGTCCATCTACTGGTTCACTTCCCAAAGGGCTGAAACAGCTAGAGCTGGGCTGATCTGAACCAGGAGCCAGGAGCCAGGAGCTTCTTCTGGGTCTCCCATGTGGTTGCAGGGGCCCAAGCACTTGGGCCATCCTCTGCTGCTTTCCCAGGCACATGATCAGCTGGATTGGAAGAGAAACAGCCGGGACATGAACCAGCACCCATATGGAATGCCAGTGCTGCGGGCAGCAGCTTTATGCACTGCACCGCAATGCCGGCCCCGTCAGTGTGATTTTTAAGAAAAAGTATGCTAGCTATGTATCTTTAGGAAGCAGTCTATATTTTTTTAAAAAAAGATTTATTTATTTATTTGAAAGTCAGAGTTACACAGAGAGAGGAGAGGCAGAGAGAGAGAGAGAGAGGTCTTCCATCTGATGGTTCACTCCCCAGTTGGCGGCAGCAGCTGGCCGGAGCTGTGCTGATCCAAACCAGGAGCTTCTTCCGGGTCTCCCACACGTGTGATGCAGGGGCCCAAGGACTTGGGCCATCTCCTGCTGCTTTCCCAGGCCACAGCAGAGAGCTGGATTGGAAGTGGAGCAGCCAGGTCTTGAATCGGCGCCCATATAGGATGCTGGAGCTTCAGGCTAGGGCGTTAACCAGCTGCGCCACAGTGCCGGCCCCTCTATATTGTTTTAAAGTCAAGAAATTTTTATAACAAGTTAAATAATACAAGAAAGAATACTAGTGATCATAGTATTTATAATAATTTATATTAATTCCAATCTTTGAGGAATTTTTGGTATAATTATATGTATAACAATAATAAAAATCTTTAATAGCTGTATTACTTAGATTTATTTATTGTACCTTAGAAGAAATAAGAATGCAAGCCATAAGCAAAGGAGAAGACATTTATAACAAATATTACCAACAAATAATATCTAGTATGTATAAATAAAGCTCATAAAAAGTAAGAGAGGAGTAATTCCATAAAAAATTGGCAAAAGTCATTTATAGAAAAAGAAACATGTATAGTCAATAACTTGGTGAAAAATGTTCGACTTTACTAATAATCAGGGAAATGTAAATCAAGGCCAGTTTACATTTACATTCACTCAGCTGGCAAAAAAATGATCACACTTTCTCAAGAAAATATTGGTTAATGAGATCTCCTATACATGGAACACATAAAACTTTATA
This sequence comes from Oryctolagus cuniculus, assembly GCF_964237555.1. Taxonomy (NCBI): domain Eukaryota; kingdom Metazoa; phylum Chordata; class Mammalia; order Lagomorpha; family Leporidae; genus Oryctolagus; species Oryctolagus cuniculus. The sequence continues at coordinate 129,009,344 of NC_091438.1, read as the reverse complement.
TTGAGCAATAAACATATGGTGACTTTGTACCTGTGTCTGTTTTGTTGAAATATTTGCAGAATTGAAAACTTGGGAAAAATGAGTTAATGACTGGTGTATAAACTGATCAGTGACTTCAGAAAAATTATTTAGCCTTATTTTGTACTGTTGAAATTTGATTCCTGGGTGTACAGAGAGTAGAATTTGAGGCAGGTGTTGTGGTGCAGAGGGTTAATCTGCTGCTTGGAATATGTGGATCCTGTATCAGAGTGCTGGTTTGAGTCCCAGCTGCTCCACTTCTGATCCAGTTTCCTGCTAATGCACCTGGGAAGGTAGCAGATGATGGTCCAAACGCTTGAGTTCCTGCCACCTATGTGAGAGATCTGGATGGAGTTTCTGGCTCCTGGCTTCAACCTGGCTCAGCCCAGGCTATTGTGGCTATTTGAGGAGTGAGTGAGCAGATGGAAAATCTCTCTCTCTCTCTCTCTTCTCTCTCTCTCTCTCTCTGTGTGTGTGTGTGTGTGTGTGTCTCCTGTCTCTCCCTCTCTCAGTCACTTTGCCTTTCAAACAAATAAATAAATCTAAAAAAAAAAAAAGCAACCCTATGCGCTTGCCTTGCCTCTCCAGGAGGCAGTTTCTTTAGAGAACCCTGCCTAGCCACTGTCTCCTTTATTGTCACAAATCTGCTTTTCTCTGAGCAGCTCCCACGTCAAGCTGATTATCTGGTGACTCCCCAGGTGAAAGACCCCTTGAGTCTGCTGACAGAGCCCGGAGACAAGGGACAAGAATGCTTCCAGTAGCACTATTTGGTTTTTGTTTTTTAATATTTATTTGAAAGTCAGAATTACACAGAAAGAGAAGGAGAGAGGCAGAGAGAGAGAGAGAGGAGAGAAAGAGAGAGAGAGGTCTTCCATCTGCTGGCTCACTCCCAATTGGCCACAATGGGTGGAGCCAGTAGCACTATTTGTAAGAGCAGAATATAACACTCCAAGGCTCACTGAGCAGAAAATGGGTAGACTGTGGTATAACCAGGCAGCTCAGACGTCAACCCCGCCCCTAGGCCAGACCCCCACCAAGGGCCAGTGGCTGCAGCCACATCTGGTATGAACCAGTGCATTGGTCAAGGTTCTGGGTTGTCAGCAACGGAATCTGCAACCGTTTTTCACAGAAAGGGATTTAGTATGAGCTGCTCGTGGCTGGATAAGCTGAATTTGAGAGATGACGCATGGCGGCTGACATGACTTCTGGGGTGATGCTGGTTATGAGTGACACAGGGTCAGGTTCCCAAGAGCGGAGCCTGGCACGGGGGTTCGCACGGCAGTGACTCGCTGCAGGAGGATTCCCAGGAGGGGAGGAGAGAGAAGCAGGACACGGGGGGAGAGCTAAGCACTTTGTGGAAGTGGTCTCATCTGCAGAGTGCCGCCAGCCTGCTCCCACAGGGAGCGACAGAGCAGCAGCTCTGGGATACCCGTTGGGCCCTAGGGAGGGTGCGTAACCTCCGGGGGAGCAGGAGCAGCTGACTCTCCCAGAGACAGGGGTCGGGCGCCCTAACCAAGCCAGAGCACCAGTGGTGACCCAACACAAACCCGGCCTCACTGGGAGACAGGGGGTGAGGACGAGGTGGGGTGGGGAAGAGGAGGGAGCAGAGGCAGGGAAGAGCAGAAACGGGACGGTCGGTGTCTCCCCTGTACCCCGGGTCCTCTGCGACGCTGGGGCTCATCCTCATACAGCGCTGACTCCCGTCTCCATCTCGACACAGGAAAAGCAGCTCAGCTCTTTGCTCAGCTTTTTATCCCAGGGAGAATCACACAACATCTTTTTATCTTTCTCAATTTCAAGTTAATATTTTAAGCTGACAAATTGTAATTATATACGTGTCTGCAGTATGTATGTGATGCACATAACGTATATGTGGTGTATAATATAGAGTGTGTGATTTTTTTTAAAGATTTATTTATTTATTCGAAAGTCAGAGTTACACAGAGAGAGGAAAGGCAGAGAGAGAGAGAGAGGTCTTCCATCCAATGCTTCACTCCCCAGTTGGCCACAATGGCCGGAGCTGCGCTGATCTGAAGCCAGGAGCCAGGAGCCTCTTCCGGGTCTTCCACGCAGGTGCAGGGGCCCAAGGACTTGGGCCATCTTCCACTGCTTTCCCAGGCCATAGCAGAGAGCTGGATTGGAAGAGGAGCAGCCGGGACTAGAACCGGCGCCCATATGGGATGCTGGCACTTCAGGCCAGGGCGTTAACCTGCAGTGCCACAGCGCCAGCCCCAAGTGTGTGATTTTTAAAAAAGATGTATTTCATTATTTGAGAGACAGAGTTACAGAGAGAGAGAGAGAGACAGAGACAGAGACAGAGAGACAGAGAGATCTTCCATCTGCTGGTTCACTCCTCAAATGGCCGCAACAGCCGGAGCTGGGCCAGACCAAAGTCAGGAGCCAGGCGCTCCATCCAGGTCTCCACATCGGTGACAGAGGCCAAGTACATGGGCCGTCATGCGTTGTCTTCCCAGATGCGTTAGCAGGAGGCTGGAGCTGAAGCGGAGGCAGCAGGGACTCAACAGCAGCTTGCTGTGATGCGCCCTCGGCAGGGCTCCTACGCCTCCAGAGCTCTCTCCGGTCTGTCTCTCTGCCCTTCAAATAGAACACATACTTAGAACTGAGGGCCCAGAAACAAATTCTTTACAAAATGTACTTAAATCATGATCTAAAATAGGGATAACTTCTTGTTAAGACCAAGCAAATTGGGGCTGGTGCTGTGGTATAGCAGGTGAAGCCACTGCCTGCAGCGCCTGTTCAAGTCCTGGCTTCTCCACTTCCCATCCAGCTCCCTGCTAATGCACCTGGGAAAGCAGCAGAGGATGGCCCAAGTACTGGGGCTCCTGCCACCCACATGGGGGACTCAGATGAAGTTCCTGGCGCCTGGCTTTGGCCTGGCCCAGACCTAACCATTGAGGCCATTTAGGGAGTGAACTAGCACATGGAAGCTCTCTATCTCCATCCCTCCCTTTCTCTTTATAACTCTGCCTTTCAAATAAATAAATAAATCATTTTTTTAATGAAAGAAACATTGTTTGTGACAAGCCATCTCACTTTCCTTCCGTCACTTCTTTTCTCCCTTTCTCTTCCTGAGCACTCAAACTGCACCTTGCCACCTAGCCACCTTCAGATTTGCATGGAATCTGGACCAGCGTCAGCTACCTGGGGGCCATGGGGGACAGGCAGGATGTGCAAGGGGAGAGCTCCATGTGACAGAAGCCTTGATGAATGGAAACAGGAGAGGGAAGGGAGCCAGAAAAGGAAATGTCCCTGCTTTTCTCCATTCGCGAGTGTGGTTCCTCCCGGCTCCTGTGGTTCCACACGGAGCATGAGCAGGTTCATGAACACCTGCTGTGTCATCTCAAGGGTTGTTGCAGGGCAATGGGCAGCATGACACATCCCATCAGATTGTATCTCTCCCTGTTTTTCAGTGTATGTGCTGCCGAAGGGAGCGTTATCTCTCCCTCATGTCTCCTCCTCCCTCACCTCCGCTGCCCTGGCTGCACATCCACGAAAAGCATCGGCGAGTCAGTCTCCCCCTCGGGCTCTGCTTTCAAGATGAATCTGCTTGGCTGGCACCATGGCTCACTAGGCTAATCCTCCGCCTGTGGCGCCGGCACACTGGGTTCTAGTCCCGGTTGAGGTGCCAGTTCTGTCCCAGTTGCTCCTCTTCCAGTCCAGCTCTCTGCTGTGGCCCGAGAGTGCAGTGGAGGATGGCTCAAGTGCTTGGGCCCTGCACCCCATGGGAGACCAGGAAAAGCACCTGGCTCCTGGCTCCTGCCATCGGATCAGCACGGTGAGCCAGCCGCGGCGGCCATTGGAGGGTGAACCAACGGCAAAGGAAGACCTTTCTCTCAGTCTCTCTCTCTCACTGTCCACTCTGCCTGTCAAAAAAAAAAAAAAAAAATCTGCTCCTCCCCTGACAGTCTTGAGATTGTCAGACCTTAAACACGTTACCCTTTTGCTGGGTGTATCTCCTTGTGTTTTGAAAATTTAATTTGATTTAAATTTATTGGAGAGGCAGAGAGACAGAGATCTTCCATCTGCTGGTTTACTCCCTGAATGCCTTCAATGACCAAGGGTGGGCCAGGCTAAAGCTAGGAGCCTGGAACTCCGTCCTGGTCCCCCATGTGGTTGGTAGGGACCCAGTTTCCTGAGCCACTATCTGCTCCTCCCGAGGTGCACATTAGCAGGAAGCTGGAGCTGGGACTTGAACCCAGGAACTCTGATACGAGATGTGGGCATCCCAAGCAATGCCCCGATCACTGTGCCAATGCCTGCTTCTCATTGTGGTTTTAATTTACATTAACCTGATTACTAAATTGATAGGCCAACTTTTCATTTTATTGGTCATGGATTTTCCTCGTTTGTGAAGTACTTTTTAAAGATTTTGACCCACTTTTTCTATTTGGGTTGTCTGTCTTTTTCTTTTTTCAAATTGACTTGGAAGATGCTGCCATATAACACGTCACTCCAAAGCAGTGGCACCCATGCCTGTGGTTTCTGTGGCTCATGAGTCCAGACAGGACACAGTAGGAGTGGCTGGGTCTGTTCTGTGAAGTCGGGGGCCCCCGCTGGGAGGACCCAGAGCCCGGGGCTGACCCACGGCTGAGGGGTAAGATTGTCTGCAGGTGTTTCACTCCCACCTCTGGCTGTTGGGGCTTTGCCAGGGGCTCTGTGCTTCTTCAATCCTGGGCCTTGGCACAGTCAGAAGTCTTGCACGGGAGCCCAGGGCCTCAGAGCCCCCTCATCCCAAGCATCCCAGCAGGAGCTGCCTGGCCTGGGAGGTTTCAGCATGACTTCCATGGCATTCTGCTGGTTCCCAGCGACCCCTCTAGTGCACAGGACACAACCGCACGTCAGTGAGAGGAGCATCAAGATCCCATCGTCCAGAGCGCGAGGCGGGGGAGACACTGCTGCCCTCACCTTTGGGAAACGCATCGGCCACATCCTGCTCCTTACATGCTCTGGATACTAGTCCTTTCTTGGCCGTATATGCTCAGGACTTGTTTTTTTGCTGCCTTAAGGATGACTTCTGTCGAGCAGAGCTTGAATTTCGTGAACAGACCAGTCATTTCCTCTGTGGTTGGTGCTGTAAAGGTCATAAGAACACAGAGATGGGCCGGCGCTGCGGCTCACTAGGCTAATCCTCCGCCTTGCGGCGCCGGCACACCGGGTTCTAATCCCGGTCGGGTCGCTAGATTCTGTCCCGGTTGCCCCTCTTCCAGGCCAGCTCTCTGCTGTGGCCAGGGAGTGCAGTGGAGGATGGCCCAAGTACTTGGGCCCTGCACCCCATGGGAGACCAGGAGAAGCACCTGGCTCCTGCCATCGGATCAGCGTGGTGCGCCGGCCGCAGCGCGCTGGCCACGGTGGCCATTGGAGGGTGAACCAACGGCAAAGGAAGACCTTTCTCTCTGTCTCTCTCTCTCACTGTCCACTCTGCCTGTCAAAAACAAAACAAAACAAAACAAAAAACACAGAGATGCCTGTGAAGCTGTTCTTCGACAGAGTCTTCTAGAAGCTTGTCTTTTGCACTTAGCTATTTCTGCAGTTATTATGCAGTTTGTTGCTGCTCAACTGCAAACCCTCCCTTCTCTGCCCTCCTGTGTGACACTGGCGCTGCACCGTGTCACCGTTTCTCCTTTAGCAATGGACACAAGGTGAGGTCTGGCCACGAGAGGCTGCTGGAGGGACGCTGAGAAGCAGGGCCTTCTCCTCCAGGGACTGGGGCTTTTCCTTCTTGTTCCAACACTGCAGGGACCATCACGTGGCTCCCTGGAGAGTCCTGCTGCCATCTCAGTGGGTGATTTCCTACCCGGTGGGCAGTTTCCTGCCTGCCTGTCCTGGTCTGTGGCCCCTTCTCTGTCATCCCACGGAGCCCAGCCGAGAGACCTGAACCCCAGCTTCGGGTTAGGCAGAGCATCCCTCCAAGTTCATCCCTTTCCTGGGTACTCTGCCTTAGCCACGGAGGTGCTGGCTGCCCCCTCTGCCTGCTGTGCCTGCACTGTTCCGAAGTCTACACTCCTCCAAGCAGTTAATTGCCTGCGACTAGTTAGTAATTCTTTGTATTAAATTTTCTCTGATCAAATCACTGGTCTGGTTCCTTTTTTTCCTGATTGGAAACTGATTATTCAGATTTAATCCTCTTGGATATGATTTTCTGGATGGTGTGTTACAGATATCCCCACTTCACTATTCCCAAAGTTGTCCCAGCACCACTGTTTAAAAGACCACTTTCTAGGCCGGCGCCGCGGCTCACTAGGCTAATCCTCTGCCTTGCGGCGCCGGCACACCAGGTTCTAGTCCCAGTCGGGGCGCCGGATTCTGTCCCGGTTGCCCCTCTTCCAGGCCAGCTCTCTGCTGTGGCCAGGGAGTGCAGTGGAGGATGGCCCAAGGGCTTGGGCCCTGCACCCTATGGGAGACCAGGAGAAGCACCTGGCTCCTGCCATCGGATCAGCGCGGTGTGGCGGCCATTGGAGGGTGAACCAACGGCAAAGGAAGACCTTTCTCTCTGTCTCTCTCTCTCACTGTCCACTCTGCCTATAAACAAAACAAAACAAAACAAAACAAAACAAAACAAAAAAAAACAAAAAAAAACCACTTTCTGGGGCTGGTGTGGTGGCATGGTGGGTTAAGCCACCACCTATGCTGCCAGCATCCCCTATCAGAGTGCCAGTTTGAGTCCCGGATGCTCCACTTCTGATTCAGTTTCCTGCTATTGTGCCCTGGAAAGCATCAGAGGATGGCCCGAGTCTGTGGGTGCCTGCCATACGTGTGGGAGAGCAGGATGGAGTTCTTGGCTACTGATCTCGGCCTGATCCAGACCTGGCTGTTTGGGGAGTGCAATAGAGGATGGAAGATCTCCTTTTCTCTGTGTTTTCCCCCCTCTCTCTTTGTTTCTCTGCCTTTCAAATAAAAGAATAAATATGTATTTAAAAATGAATAAATAGGGGCTGGCATGTGGCATAGCAGGTTCAGCTGCCGCCTGCAACACTAGCATCCTATGTGGGCTCCACTTTAGATCCTGCTCCCTGCTAATGCACCTGAGAAAGCAGCAGAAAATAGCCTAAGTCCTTAGGCCCCTGCACCCACGTGGGAGACCTGGATGGGGTTTCTGACTCCTGGCTTTGGAGCAGCAGTTATGGCCATTTGGGGGAGTGAACCCATGGATGGAAGTTCTCTTTTTCTCTGTTTCTCCCTCTCTCTGAAATTCCACTTTTCAAGCAGATAAATCTTTTTAAAAAATAAATAGTGGGGTTGGCTCTGTGGCTCAGAGGGTTAATGCCCTGGCCTGAAGCGCCAGCATCCCATATGGGCACTGGTTCGAGACCCGGCTGCTCCACTTCTGATCCAGCTCTCTGCTATGTATGGTCTGGGAAAGCAGTAGAAGATGGCCCAAGTCTTTGGGCCCCTGCACCTGCGTAGGACACCCGGAGGAATCTCCTGGCTCCTGGCTTCGGATCTGCGAGCTCCGGCCGTTGCAGCCAATTGGGGAGTGAACAATTGGATGGAAGAACTCTCTCTCTCTCTTTCTCTCCCTCTCTCTCTGTGTAACTCTGATTTTCAAATAAAATAAATAAATCTTTATTAAAAACAAATAGTTAGAAAATAAATAAACAAGCCATTTCCCCCACCACCTCTCAGCACCCACTCTGTCGTGTGGCAGGAGTCTGACCCTGCTGGGTTGTTCCAGGCTGCAGGTCTGATCCCCTCGTCTATGTGTCGGGGCCTGCAGTAGCGCCTTCCAGTCTTTCATCGTCACACTTCTTGGGTCCGGGAAAGCATTTTCATCTTCTCTAAAAGTATTGCATTTGTATCCAATGCCTTTTTTTCTGCTTCTAGTGAAATGGTCTTACGTTTCTTTTTCTTTTTTTCCTTTATTTATTTGAAGGTGGATGCAGAGGCAGAGAGAGGAGAGAGAGGGAGAAAGAGAGGTCTTCCATCCCCTGGTTCACTCCCCAGATGGCCACAACGGCTGCAGCTGGGCTGATCCGAAGCCAGGAGCCAGGAGCTTTGTCCGGCTCTCCCACAGGGATACAGAGGCCCAAGTGCTTGGGCCACCTTCTACTGCTTTCCCAGAGAGCTGGATGGGAAATGGAGCAGCTGAGTCTTGAACCGGCACCCATATGGGATGCCGGCTCCCACTACACCATGGTTTCCCTCTTCATGGTGAATTACACTGCCTGCTTTTTAAATGTCAGACCGTGAGTCTGTCTTGCCATCACTGGTCCTGCGGGCTCTGTCTCATGGTGATTATTTCCCTGTGTGTATACTTCCTGTTCAGTTAGCTGCTCTCATATGACCGAAATGAATCTGTAGATTCAGATCACAGACGTTTCGGCCCCGGGCTCGTGACAGGACAGGCTTGAGGGGAAATCTCTGGCCAGGCTGGTGTTCTCGGGGCCGTTGTTATTATTTCCCACATGACCACAACAGAGGTTTCCTTGTCCTTCCCTTGGGCCTGCCAAGACTTGCCTCCTATTTCCCATAATGTCTATTAATTCCCAGAACTCTGTGTTCCTGGGACGGGCACGTCCACCCGGCAGCCTCTCCACGTGGGCAGATCACCCATTTCAGCTCCAGGTGTCTGTTTTAGACCCCCACAGATTTTCCTTATTTTCTCGTGGTCCTAATAAAGTTTATGAATATGAATTAATTGAAACTTATCCAGTTTAACATATATATATTTAAAGATTTATTTATTTATTTATTTATTCAAAATGCAAAGTAATAGGAGAGAGGGAGAGACAGACAGAGAGGTCTTCCACCTGCTGGTCACTCCCCAAATGGCCACAATGGCTGGAGCTTAGCCAATCCAAAGCCAGGAGCCAGGAGCTTCATCCAGGTCTTCCATGTGGGTGCAGGGGCCCAAGCTCTTGGGCCATCTTCCATTGCTTTCCCAGGCCATTAGCAGGGAGCTGGATCGGAAGTACAGCGGCCTGGACACAAACCAGTGCTCAGAGGGGATGCTGGCAACACAGATGGTGTCTTTACCTGCTTTGCAACAATGCTGGCCACTAGGTAGGAGGGTTTTCCAAAACATGTAGTTGGTCTGGCTTTGTGGCACAGCAGGTCAAGTTACTGATGTTGTCAGCATGCCATATCAGAGCACCAGTTCGAACCCAGCTACTCTGATTCTGATCTAGTGCCTTGATGATGCACCTGGGAAAGCAGTGGATGATGGCACAAGTACTTAGGCCTCTGTCACCCACATGGGGAACCCGGATGGAGTTCTGGGCTCCTGGCCTCAGTCTGGGCTAGTCCCAGCTCTTGTGGCCTTTGGGAAGAAAACCAGTGGATGAAAGACCTCTTTCTCTCTCTGTCTCTCCCTTTCTGTGATTCTGTCTTTCAAATAAATAAAAAATAAGTTTTTATTAAAAAAAACTAAACAAAAAAAATCCAATATAATTAGTCAGCATGCTGTGAGCGGTGGAGGTCTTTGTCGTAATACCTTCTGGAGTGTTTTTATATGAGTATGTGACATTACCAACTTGTTCTGTAATGTTAGATAATTTTTCTTAATAGACCTGGCAACACCAGGTACTGGGGAAGTTAATGTCCAAAGCTTTTTCCATTTCAGTTATTTCTCTAAGATTCTGTAATTCTGCTTAGGGGAGAGACTAGAAGTGGTGCGTAACCAGAATAATATCCCCATAATCACATAAGCCAGGCCAATTCCTCGGGAACCAAAAGTAAACTCATGGACCACAGATGAAATAAGTCCCAATAAATGATCACCAACAGCCTAATTGGGTAATTGAGCAACTGAGTAGCGGAAGATTAAGAGGCAGTGACGTATTGAACTCGGGAAATACCCTCAGGATTAATACAACGTTCGTTATAATTACATTGGCTATTGGCCACAGGAACTAACCCACTGTGAATGAAGCATTAAAGCCATTTATGGGTGGCAGCTATTTGTGGCAAGAATGTGGTGGAAGCGTTGGAAATTACGCCTGGGCCAGGTGCGCTTGCAGGGTTTATTGGTCTTAGACCAGTGGCCGTCAGAAACAAGTGCTTTGTGTCCCCAGACTTCAAAAGTCTCCTTGCAGCGGGGACACTGGAATCCCAGGTGTCCCGGGAGAACTGATCCCACACCAAGTGACAGGAAGCTTCTTGGTGCCGAATTTTCATCTCTGGATTTTTTGACACACAAAACCTGTGCAGCACTGATCCGACAGAGGCCCAGCAAACATCAAGAGGTTTCCTCCGCCTTTTGGAGAGGCCTTTCCTCTCTGTGGTGGAAGATTCTCTCCATGGCGGCCTGGTGTGCTGTGCATACCCTGCAGACCAGACCCACCTGGGGAGCGAACCAGCGGATGCAAGATCTCTTTCTGTCTCTCTGCCTTTCAGATAAATAAATAAATCTTAAGAAAAAAAAAAACCAGCATGCATTAAGGGAATCAAGTGCTGGCTTACTCCATTGCATCGCAATGCCTGACTCTTATTTTTAGATTTATTTCTTTGTTTTTTTGGAAGGCACAATGACAGAAGAGGGACAGTGAGAGTCATCCAGGGGAATTACTTAGATTTTTCTTCCTGTGAATGGGAAACATTGGCACTGCCCAGTGGCACTTTGTAATAACCTAGCAGGATGCCAGTTCTGCATACCTGCTGTCCCAGTGGGTGTCTCCCGGAAGGAGAAGGAACTTTCCCAAGCCTGCCCAGGTTTCTGTTGGCTGCGGATCACACAGCCAGGAGAATTATGGGCGAGACACCTGGCCATTTGGGTCCATACAACTAAGCCAGTGTATTTTTCAAAATCCCACTTTGGCTTTCTACTATCCTGAACTAATTGTGGGTGATATTAGTGGTATCCGAATTATTATGTCAAGGGTCCTTTACATATTTATTATGTAACTGACAACTGAGGGCCATGATCGTGGTTGAAGGTTGAAGTTGGCTACCACAGCATGGAACCCTTTAGTAGCCTTTGATTCATGGCGTGCATCCCTTTGCTCATGGGCCAGCATTGTGGTGTAGCAGGTAAAGCTGCTGCCTGCAATGCCGGCATCCCATACGAGCGGCAGTTTGTGTTCCGACTGCTCCACTTCTGATCCAGTTCCCTGCTTATATTCCTGGGAAAAGCAGCAAAAGATGGCCCAAGTGCTTGGGACCCTGCCATCCACGTGGGAGGATGGAACTGGATGGAGCTCCTGGCTCCTGGCTTCAGCCTGGTCCAGCCCTGGCCATTGTATCCATCTAGGGAATGAACCAGTGGGTGGAAGATCCCTCTTTCTCTCTCTCTGCCTTTTAAATAAATAAATCTTTTTTTTTTAAAGATGTATTTACTTATTTTGAAAGGCAGAGTTACAGAGAGAAAGAGAGAGAGAGAGAGAGAGAGAGAAAGAGAGAGAGAGAGAGAGAGAGAGAGAGAGAGAGAGAGAAAAGTCTTCTATCTTCTGGTTCACTCCCCAGATGTCTGCAACAAAGCTCCGAAGCCAGGAGCCAGGAGCTTCTTCCGGGTCTCCCACGCAGGTGCAGGGGCTCAAGGACTTGGGCCATCATCTACTGCTTTCCCAGACCGTACATAGCAGAGAGCTGGATCTGAAGTGGAGCAGCTGGGACTTGAACCAGTGCTCATATAGGATGCTGGTGCTGCAGACTGGAGCTTTAACCCACTGCACCGCAGTACTGGCCCCAATAAACAAATCTTTTAAGAAGAAAAAACAAGCTTTTCTCATTGCTGACTTGCTCTCTGCTCTAAAAGCATGCATTGAGGTACAGTGCTGTGGCACAGTGGGCTCAGCGACTGCTTGGGACACCTGCATGTCATATTGGAGTGCCTGGTTTGGTCCTGGCTACTCCACGCTTCCTACCCAGCTTCTTGGTAATGTGCGTCCTGGGATCCAGCAGGTGGTGGCCCAAGGGCTTGGGTCCCTGACACCCATTGGCAGATCCAGATGGTGTTTCTGGCTCCTAGCTTAGGCCTGGCTCAGCCCTGGCTATTGTGGCCATTTGGGGAGTGAACCAGCAGGTGGAAGATTTTCTCTCTCTCTCTCTCTCTCTCTCTCTCTCTCTCTCTCTCTCTTTCTCTCTCTCTGGCTTTTCAATAAAAAAAAAAACTCCACAAATATACATTAATTGCCAAAGTATAGTCAAATGTACATTTCTTTGCCTGGTAAAACTACCTGAATATCTATGAGCAAGTTGGCATCACTGGGCAGTTGTCCAAAAAATCTTTATTGAGCACCTACTATGTACCAAGCAGAGTCCTAGGTGCTGGGGATAAAGCAGTGACTAAAGAAGGCAAACATTCCCTGCCCTATGCAATTCCCATCGCATTCCAATGGGGAAATGCAGGACAAGCAAGGCACAGAAGCACAGCAGACAGCAAGCGGGGATGTGGTCGGTCAGGAGAGTGGGGGGTGGCCAGGAGGCTTTGCTGTCTGGAAGCCAAGAGAGAAAATGTGTTCAAGGGGTGAGAGCAAAATATGTTCAAGGTGTTCAAGTGCTGCTGGCTGCCGGGGTGGGGTGGGGTGGGGGCAGCTGGCCGAGGGAGGGGCGGCTCTGGAGAAGCATCTGAGTGGAGACCGGGCTGCAGTGGTGCTGGGGAGAATCGATGGAGAGGTTGGGGGTAGGGAACCCGGACAACCGGGTGGAAGAGTTTGCTTTAAAGGAGAGTGGGTGGGTGGAGCCTCATGGTTAGGCTGCTGGTTAGGACATCCACTTCCCCGAGCAGAGGACCTTAGCAAGCAGTGGTGATGGCTCGAATCATTGGGCTCCTGCCTCCCACACTGGCTTCAGCCTGGTTCAGCCCTGGCTACTGCAGGCACGCGGGGAGTGAACCACTGGATGGCAATCCTTTCTTTCTGTCTGTCTGTCTCTATCTCTCACTCCACTTTAAAAATAAATTTTAAAAAGAAACAAAAGGAGGCCAGCACTGTGGCACAGCAGGTTAAGCCACCACTTGTGAGGCCAGTATCCCATATGGGCGCTGGTTCAAGTCCTGCCTGCCCCACTTTCAATCCAGCTCCCTGCTGATGCTCCTAGGAAGGCAGCGGAAGATGGCCCAGGTGCTTGGGTTCCTGCACCTGCACGGGAGACCTTCATGGAGTTCCACACTCTTGGCTTCAGCCTGGCCCAGTCCTGGGAACTGTGGCCATTTAGGGAGTGAGCCAGAGGATGGATGATCTCTCTCTCTCTCTCTCTCTCTCTCTCTCTCTCTCTCTCTCTGTGTGTGTGTGTGTGTGTGTGTGTCTGTCTGTCTGTCTCTGTCTCTCTGCCTTTCAATTAAATAGAATAAATCTTGAAACAAAAGGAGAGTGGAGAAGCAGTGGAGTAGCTGGGAGGGGGAACGAGAAGCTTTCTGTTTTGAGGGGTGGGGGAGGCAACATTGTTGTGATGCAGGGAGTCCCAGGAGTGAGGTGAGAGCTCAGAGGGCAGCCCCGCAAGGAGGCAGGGCTGCGGAGCCGGTGCCGCTGGAGGGCGCTCTGCCCGCAGGAACTGTGGCCGTCCTCTCCCACAGCCTCGCTCAGCGGGCTAGGAAGAGGGCGAAAAAGATGTGAAGTGGTTAACTTGCAGAATGGGAGAGTCAATGGCCTGGAAAAATGTAGATCACTGCCAGGAAGTTAAGTGCCCGCCCGAGGGACGTGGTCGCGAATTGAAAGCAGCCCGCGGCCACCCGCGGCAGTGCCGAGGCACACGTGGGAGTGCGAGACTTTCCCTAGGTTTGGGCTTTGCCAAGCAAGCAACACAAGCCGAGACCCAGCCAAGGGAGCTGGGGGTTTGCAGGACGGTTTCTGGTTGTGTGTGGAATTTCAGCTGAGCGACGAAATGCACCGATCCGTTCGGGTTGCTGTAAGATAACACCCAGAATGGGTGCTTACCTGGTGCCTATCTGCTTCCTCATAGTTCTTGAAGCTGGAGGTTCAAGTTCAATGGACAAAAAGAGTCGGCTTCTGGGGCGGTCTCTCCGCCTGGCTGGCAGACATCTCATTGTGACCTCCCGTGCCTCCTGCCACCCTCCCATGGGGTTACTGCTGTCCTGTGACCTGGTTTAACCTCAATGACCATAGTCACGTTGGGAAGTTACGGTGCCAACCTGAATTTTTGGAAAGACATAATTCCATCCAGAAGAGAGAGGAAGGAAGGCTGCAAGAGGACCTGGGACAGGGGCCAGATTGCTGGAGGGTGGCAAGGATCGTTGGCACTGGAGTAGGAAAACGTGAGAGCTGGCAGTTGGAAGAGTTGGTTGGAGAGTGGGGTTCTGACACTGGCATGGCGATGACTTTCGATGGCAAAATCGAAGGTATGACCATGGGAATGAATGAGTGGCTACAAGACCCCTGGAGTACAGGATACCAAGGAACCCGAGGCCAGCACTTTAGAAGGATCAGCTCCACCTATACTGAAGTTACCGGTGCCGGGGAGGGGAATCGTCTTGGATGAAAGAGGTGAGCGCCACTGGGCAGCACTTCTCGCGGCAGGGAATTGTAGCATAAGCCAACACAGGTCACGGAGGAAGGGCTCTGCAACCCACAGAACCAACAGGAGCGTCACGGGTTGAGCTCTCCCGAGGCAGAAGCTGAGCTGGACTTCAACACTGGGAAAGGAGCGGGCAGCAGCAGGATGGGGCAGAGGGAGCAGCTGAGCTGAGACGCATGCCCGCAAGGCCTCAAGACAAGGGCCGGGCACCACAGCGCTCTGAGGTCGCCCCAACCCTGGGCCTTCCTATCCAGGCACTCGCGGCCACCCGTCGTCAGGTCTGGCCTGCTGGGAAGCTCACGACGGTGCAGGAGGCCGCTCTCAGCAGAGCAGGCAGAGTCTCAAACAGCGCCCTCTGCTTGCAGCAGGGCACAGGGCTCTTCCTTGGAATCTCTGTGTTTGTAGAGACCTGACTTTGTATAGGTAAAGGACCCCTACTGAGGCGGCTGTTGGCGCCAGTTTAAGATGCTCTGAAGGCTGGTGCTTCCTGCCAGTGTGGACCCTGGGAGGCAGCAGGTGCTGGTTCAAATTGCTGGGGCCCTGCCACCCATGTGGGAGACCTGAACTGAGTTCCTGGGGCCTGGCCCGGTGCTGGCTGCTTGGCAGGCATGTGGGGGAGTGAACAAGCAGAAGGGAACTCTTTCTTTCTGTCATCTCTCTGCCTCTGAAAAAAAGTATAAAAAAGAACCCCAGCCAATCACTGTGCATTTCTGGATAGGCAAGGGTAATGGTAGCTGTCCAAATCTGGATTTTTTTTTTTTTTTTGACAGGCAGAGTGGACAGTGAGACAGAGAGACACAGAGAGAAAGGTCTTCCTTTGCTGTTGGTTCACCCCTTAATGGCCGCTGTGGCCGGTGCACCGCGCTGATCCGAAGCCAGGAGCCAGGTGCTTCTCCTGGTCTCCCATGCGGGTGCAGAGCCCAAGCACTTGGGCCACCCTCCACTGCACTCTCGGGCCACAGCAGAGAGCTGGACAGGAAGAAGAGCGGCTGGGACAGAATCCGGTGCCCTGACCAGGACTAGAACCTGGGGTGCTGGTGCCGCAGGTGGACGATTAGCCTAGTGAGCTGCGGTGCTGGCCCCAAATCTGGATTTCTGTACAGTCCAAATAAGAAGACAGAACCAGGCTCAGCAAATTAAGTCCTATGGGTCAGACACATGCTTATGTAAATAAGGATTGGTTGGAACACAGCCACGTGCGTTTGCACATTGTTCTTACAGCTCCTTTCCTGTCACAATGGCAGTGCTGGGTAGTTGCGGAACAGAGAGCAGGACTTGAAAGCTTAACATATTTACCACCTGGCCCTTTAAGAAAAAGTCTGATGGTTCCTGACACAGAACAAGAGAGAAAAATTACCCTCTCAGCATCCCCAGGTGACCAGACTTTCCAAACGCCAAATTACCTGCACATAGAGCAGAAACACTAAATCCCAGCGAGGCGTCGCGCGCGATTCCACCGCAAGTCTCTGTGGAGAGCACGGGCCGTCCTGGCAACGCTGCGAGAGGAGCGGGGCTGCTGCCGGCGGGGCCGAGGTGGAGATGGGGTCACCAGGCTAGAGACGAAGCCTGGCTGCCCTCAAGCTCAAAACTACGGAAAAGGAATCCTGTGGCTCCCAACACTGACCACTAACCGCGGGAGGACTTGCAAAGGCACTGCCCGGCCATAATGGAGGAGAGTACCAGCTTTCATAAAAAAAGGAAGTGAGAGGCACCCCTTGGAGATTAGATGGTGAAGGGGAAAAGAATCCAGAGGGAAAAATGTAGGGGCATCCACAGCAAAACAGAACCAAAGAATGCAGGACATACAATTCCTCCACCACACACACACACACACAGAGCCATCCACTAAACACAGTTCTCAAACTTTCTAGTCGTAAGACTCTTTTATATTTTTTTATTGAAAGACCAAGATTTTGCTTTTTTTTAAAGATTAGTTTATATGTTTGAAAGGCAGAGCTACAGAGAAGCAGAGCCAGAGAAAGAGAGGTCTTCCATCTACTGGTTCATTCCCCAAGTGACCACAACAGCCGGAGCTGGACTGATCCAAAGCCAGGAGTTTCTTCCGGGTCTCCAACATGGGCGCAGGTGTCCAAGGACTTAGACCACCTTCTGCTGCTTTCTCAGGCTCTTAGCAGGGATCTGGATGGGAAGTGGAGCAGCCAGGACTTGAACACGCAGGCGGTGGCTTTACCCGCTATGCTACAGCTCCGGCCCCTAATTAGCTTGTTTA
The DNA here is from genome assembly GCF_964237555.1 of Oryctolagus cuniculus. Lineage (NCBI taxonomy): Eukaryota > Metazoa > Chordata > Mammalia > Lagomorpha > Leporidae > Oryctolagus > Oryctolagus cuniculus. Next base: position 128,992,669 of record NC_091438.1, on the reverse strand, counting down.
CTCCAGAATGCCTGATACAGCCAGGCCTGGACCAGGAGCCCTTGAACTCCACTGGGATCTGCCACGTGCTGCCTCTCAAGAGTGTGCATCAGCAGGAAGCTGAACCAGAAGCAGATGAAGGGGCAGGCATTGCAGCACAGCAGGTTAGGTCGCCACTTGGGATGTCTATCACACACCAGAGTGCTGGTTGGAGTCCAGCTCCCAGATAATGCCCCTGGGAAGCAGCAGATGATGGCCCAAGCACCTGGGTCCCTGCCACCCACATGGGAGACCCAGAGAGAATCCATGGCTCCAGGGCTCCAGCCTTGCCTGGCTGTTGCAGCCATCTGGAGAGTGATCCGGCAGCTAGATCTCCATCTTTCTGTCATGCTGCCATCCAAATAAATGAATGAATACTTCTTTTTCCTTAAGGAAAGCAGAGGAGACAGGACTTGAACGTTGGTGCTCTGCTGTGGGACGTGGATATCCAGATGGCAGCTGAACTGCTGCACCACCCCAGTTGCTCCTACACTTAAAACGTTCAAACTCCATAAATATCTTTGGTACTTGTGGGTCTCATCTATAAACATTTATTATAGTCAATATTAAAAGTGAAAAAATTGGCCGGTGCCGTGGCTCACCTGACTAATCCTCCGCCTGCGGTGCCGGTTCTAGTCCTGGTTGCTCCTCTTCCAGTCCAGCTCTCTGCTGTGGCCTGGGAAGGCAGCAGAGGATGGCCCAAGTGCTTGGGCCCTGCACCTACATGGGAGACCAGGAGGAAGCACCTGGCTCCTGGCTTCGGATCGGTGCAGTGCCGGCTGTAGAGGCCATTTGGGGAGTGAACCAAAGGAAAGAAGACCTTTCTCTCTGTCTCTCTCTCACTGTCTAACTCTATCTGTCAAATAATAAAAAAAAAAAAAGTGAAAAAATTTGAAGATTTATTTATTTAGAAAGGCAGAGTTATAGAAAAAGGAAGAGACAGAGAGATTGTCTATCTGCTGGTTCACTCCCCCAAATGGCTGCAACAGCCAGGGCTAGGTCAGGCCAAAGCCAGGAGCCAGGAGCTTCCTCCATGTCTCCCATATGGGTAGCAGGAGCCCAAGTACTTGGGCCATCTTCCACTGCTTTCCCAGGCACATTAATAGGGAGCTGGACTGGAAGTGGAGCAGCCGGGACAGGAACTAGTGCCAATAGGTGATGCCAGTGTTGCAGGCAGCAGGGTAACCTGTTATACCACAACGCCAGTTCCTTCAAGTGGAAATTTTAAAAATATTTTAGAAATTTATTTAAAAGCAACTGTTACAAACCAATTACATGTTAACATAACCAAATTTTAATGAAAAATAGCCACACTTTCCAAAACAAATAATTTCATGAGAATGGCATTATTTTACGTTTTTACAAATCTCTCTCTTTTTTAAAAACAGATGTATTCATTTATTTGAAAGGCAGTTACAGAGAGGCAGAGGCAGAGAGAGAGAGAGAGAGAGAGAGAGAGAGAGAGATCTTCCATCTGCTGGTTCACTCCCCAGATGGCCACAATGGCTGGATCTGTGCCAATCCGAAGCCAGGAGCCAGGAGCTTCCTCCAGGTCTCCAATGCAGGTGCAGGGGCCAAGGACTCGGGCCATCTTCTACTGCTTTCCCAGGCCATTGCAGAGAACTGGATTGGAAGTGCAGCAGCTAAGATTTGAACTGGCATCCATATGGGATGTTGGCACTGCAGGCAGAAGCTTTACCCACTACACCACAGTGCCAGTCCCACAAATCTCTTTCATATCTGGTCAAAGCAAAGATAGTTGGAGTCTCAAATCCACACAACTGCATTTAATCCATCTCAATATCACATGTCACACAGCTTCTACAAAATTCCACATTTAGAATGAGAGTGAAAAATCCAAGTTACATCTTAGGACTATTATGCAAACTGTTCTGACTTTGTAGTTATCCGAAAGGCTCTGGGGACCCTTAGGACCATACTTTGAGAACTGCTGCATTTAAGAAACTGTACTTCATTATGCTGACAGCAGGGGGCACTGTTGGACTAGGAATCTAGGGAACCATGCCCACTCCAACAAATGAATAGATGAGATGGGTAAAACTGATACAAAGTTCCTGTGAGAATATAGAAAAGGAGAACCAAAATAGCTCAAGTGAGGAACATTTCCACATCCCCTGAGAAAGATAGAAGAAACCAGCATCATCCACTAAACCAGTCTTCAAGTAAACACTTGAGGGCATTAAAATTATCTTGAAACAGCAATTCAAAGATTAAAACCAGAAATGACTGGGGTTGGCACTGTGGCATAGCAGGTAAGGCCACTGCCTGCAGTGCCAGCATCCCATATGGGCACCGGTTTGAGTCCCAGCTGCTCCACTTCCGATCCAGCTCTCTGTTATGGCCTGGGAAAGCAGTAGAAGATGGCCCAAGTGCTTGGGCATCTGCACCCACGTGGGAGACCTGGAGGAAGCTCCTGGCTCCTGGCTTCAGATCGGTGCAGCTCTGGCCATTGCAGCCATTTGGGGAGTGAACCTGCAGATGGAAGACCTCTCTCTCTCTCTCTCTCTCTCTTTCTCTCTGCCTCTCCTTCTCTCTCTGTGTAACTCTTTCAAATAAATAAATAAATCTTTAAAAAAAAAATGACATTCTCTCCCGCCTTCAAAGGAGTTCGTTGAAATAAAGGAAGAATAAAAAGATAAATCATTTCAGAAATACTCATTTATCAGAGCATTGCAGCCATCTGGGGAGTGAACCAGCAGATGGAAGACCTCTCTGTCTCTACCTCTCTCTGTAACTCTTTCAAATAAATAAAATAAATCTTTATTAAAAAAATAAAAAGAAGGTTCTGACAGAGGCCTACACAGATCTTTGCAAAGTCCCCCGGCCAAGGGCAGCACCTCAGGGCCTGGAGCCCTCTGGCGAGGGCGGAGAGGGTGACAGAAAGCTGAGAGAAGTTCAGAGATTTCTTCTGCATCTGCTATAGCTCCAACGTTCTCCTTTGGAAGCAATCTCCTTATCAGTTTGGCAGCTGTTGTTTTTCTGCAGAGCTAAAAGGGGCCAGAGTGAAAGTTGTCGAAGTGGAAGGCAGGCAGGAAGAAATGGTATGAATATAATTGGAAGCCCTGATGAAGAATGAACAAACAACTGACCAGAACTAGTACTTGAAATTATAATTCGAGAAAGTGATCTGGAAGTAAGTGATCTGGCCGGCGTTGTGACTCAGAATTAAACCACCGCCCGTGACACTGGCGTCCCGGGTCAGAGTGCTGGCCTGAGTCCTGGCTCTCTGCTGCCAAGCCAACTCCCTGTTAATGTGCCAGAGAAGGCGGCAGAAGATGGTTCAATACTTGGGCCCCTGCCACCCACATGGGAGACCCAGATGGACTTCCAGGCTCCTGGCTTCAGCCAGGCCCAGCCCTGGGGCATTGGAGGAATAAACCCCCAGATAAAGATTTCTTTTTCTCTCTGTCTCTGTCTCTCTCTGTCACTCTGCCTATCTAAAAATCTATTTTTATCTAAAAATTTATTTTATTTATTCAAAAGGCAGAGTGACAGAGAGGCAGAAGCAGAGAGAGAGAGAGAGGTCTTCCATCTGCAGGTTCACTCCCCAAATGGCCGCAATGGCCAGAGCTGCACCGATCTGAAGCCAGGAGCCAGGAGCTTATTCTGGGTCTCCCATGCGGGTACAGGGGCCCAAGGACTTGGGCCATCTTCTACTGCTTTCCCAGGCCATAGCAGAGAGCTGGATCAGAAGTGGAGCAACCAAGTCTGGAACCAGTGCTCATATAAGAAGCTGGTGCCACAGGCGGTAGCTTTACCTGCTACGCCACAGCACTGGCCCCAAAATAAAATTTTTTAAAATGAAAATCTGATTCTACAAATAGAAAACACCAAGTGGTATTTGGGAAAACCGCTGGTCCATGTGGGTGTCCCTGCTGAGCTGCAATGCAGGCCCTGTTGTTTAAATATCTTCTTTCAAAAAATTAACTTATTTATTTGAGAGGCAGATTTACAGAGAGAGGAAGAGACAGAGAGAGAGAGAGAGAGGTCTTACGTTGCTTGTTCACTCCCCAAATGGCCACAATGGCCAGAGCTGAGCCGATTTGAAACCAAGAACCAGGATCTTCTTCCGGGTCTCTTTTCTACCCACCAGAACAAAACTCAGATTTCTTTAAAGGAAGATAACAAAATCCAGTGAGTCAACAGTATAAAATTCATACTAATCAAAGTCAGACGTATGAAGAAACAGAAAAGTCAGACCCACAAACAGGAGTCAAATCAGCAGAAATAAAGCCCAAAAAGGGAGAGGTGATAGAATTAATCATCTTTTAAAGGGGTGATTGTAAGTACCACAAAGATGCTCAGCATTTAAAGACATACATGGGGGCCGGTGCTGTGGCGCAGCGGGTAAAGCCACCACCTGCAGTGCCAGCATAAGGGCGCCAGTTCGAGTCCCAGCTGCTCCACTTCGATCCAGCTCTCTGCTGTGGCCTGGGAAGGCAGTGGAAGATGGCCCAAGTCCTTGGGCCCCTGCACTTGCGTGGGAGACCTGGAAGAAGCTGCTGGCTCCTGGCTTCGTTGAGGCCAACTGGGGAGTGAACCAGTGGATAGAAGACCTTTCTCTCTCTCTCTGCCTCTCCTTCTCTCTCTGTGTAACTCTGTCTTTCAAATAAATAAACAAATCTTTTAAAGAAAAAAAAATTACCTGTGGATCATTGTAATCTTTCTGAGGTATATGTTAAGTTCCTAAGCGTGAGTTTATGTTACTTTATTCTAGGGCATTCATTCTCAACAGGAATAACATTGACTCCAACAGGGCAAAAATTATTTGGGGGAGGTGAAAAAAGCTTACTCTTTTAATGGATGCAGAACAGATATGCATACAGCACATAACAGATACATAGTATGTCCTCTGTATTAAATATTTTTTGGGGAGCTGGCATTGTGGCCCAGAGGGTAAGCCCCAGCTTGTGACATTTGCATCCCCTAGGGTTGTCCTGGCTGCTCCATTTGTGATTCAGCTCCTTGCTTGTGCACATGCAAAGGTGGAAGAGGATACCCAAGTGCTTGGGACCCTGCCACCCATGTGGGAGACCCGGATGAGTTTCTGACTCAGCCCTGGTTGTTGTGGCCATTTGGGGAGTGAATCAGTGGATGGAAGAGCCCCCCACCCGGGGGGAGGTTCTCTCTTTCTCTCTGTAATTCTGCCTTTCAAATAAATAAACAAATCTTTAAAAAATAATAAACTGGGGCTGTGGCACAGCAGGTTAAAGCCCCAGCCTGCAGCCCTGCATCACCGGCATCCTATATGGGCACCGGTTCGAATCCTGGCTGCTCCACTTCTGATCCAGCTTCCTGTTAATGTGCCTGGGAAAGCAGTGGAAGATGGCCCAAGTCCCTGGCACCTGCCACCCTCGTAGGAGGCCTGGATGAAGTGCCTGGCTCCTGGCTTTGGCCTGGCCCAGCCCCGGTTGTGGCAGTCATTTGGGGGAAAGCTGATGGAAGACCTTTCTCTCAGTCTCTCATTCTCTCTGTTAGTCTGCCTTTCAAATAAGTAAATGTCTTTTTTAAAAAGTAAAAATAAAAAGAAGAATTGGAAGTGAAAGCATAAAACTGTCTTCATTTGCAGCTTGATTTAATGGTATTCCTGGAAAACCCTTGAAATTTAATAATAAAACTAACTCAGTATAAGAATTCACTAAGATAGCAGGGTACAAAATTAACAGGCAGAAATGAATAGTCATCAAGCATATAAATAATATTTCGTGGGTGGTAGAGAAAAAACATTTTCTTTCTTCTTAAAGCGTTTGCTTTCAGACATGGTGGAAGTATCTTACAGGTACACATGGAGCAGACAGACATGATCACAGCTGAGTGAAGACAATGTAGCCAGACGTCTGAGGGCCATCAGCTAACGTGGAAGCTGAAGTTCAGGGAGTGTGACATGCCGAGGGCTGAAAGGAAAGGGAAATGAGCCTTCCTCTCCTTTCTCCTCTCCCTCACCTGCAACAGCATCCACACCAACCTCCTCGTAATCCTTCTCCAGGGCAGCCATGGCCTCACAAGCTTCAGAAAACTCTCCCTCCTTCATCCCCTCCCCCACATACCAGTGAACAAAGGCACACTTGGCATGCATCAGGTCAAACTTGTGGGCCCTGAGGTCCGTGCTGTGGCGTAGTGGGTAAAGCTGCCGCCTGAGGTGCTGGCATCCCATATGGGTGCTGGTTTGAGTCCTGGCTGCTCTACTTCCGATCCAGCTCTCTGCTGTGTCCTGGGAAAACAGTAGAAGATAGCCCAAGTGCTTGGGCCCCCGCACCCACCTGGGAGACCCAGAAGAAACTCCTGGCTCCTGGCTTTGGATCAGCGCAGCTCCAGCAGTTGCAGCCATTTAGGGAGTGAACTAGTGGATAGAAGACCTCTCTCTCTCTCTCTCTCTCTCTCTCTCTCTGCCTCTCCTCTCTCTGTGTAACTCTGACTCTCAAGTAAATAAATAAATCTTAAAAAAAAATACATAGAGGAGTTCCATCAGCAGAGAGGTGAACCCAGAACTAGTTCCCCCACCAAAGCTGTAGAAAACCAAGAAGCCCTGCAGGAAGCTTCTGAATGCAGTCCAGGATGAGGTCAATGATCTTGCTAACGGGGTAGTGCCCGCGGGCATGGTTATTGGCAGCATCTTCCTTGCCTGTGATGAGCTGCTCAGGTGGAAGAGCTGGTGCTGGGTGCCAATGCGAACCTCCTCGATGACCTTGGGCTCCAGGTCTACAAACACTGCCCTGGGCAAGGTGTTGAAGGGATCATCTCCTCCCACAATGATCTTGTCACTTGGTATCTGGCCATTGGGCTGGATGCTGTGTTCCAAGCAGTAGAGCTCCCAACAGGCATTGCCAATCTGGACACCAAACTGGCCGACCTGGATGGAGATGCACTCACACATGGTGGCTATGGGTTGGGCGGTAAGGGCGGGGAAGACAGAAGCTGATGGCAGGTCCCGGTTACTGTCCCCAGTCGAGGTAAGTAATGCACTCAGAAAAACATTTTCAATAGCAACAAAGAAGATGAAACACTTAGGAATAAACTTAATAAGAATATTACAGGGGCCGGCACTGTGGCAACAGTGGGTAAAGCCACTGTCTGCAGTGCCAACATCCCATACAGGCACCAGTCTGAGTCCCAGCTGCTCCTCTTCTGATCCACCTCCCTGCTAATGCACCTGGGAAGGCAGAAGAAGATGACCTAAGTCCTTGGGCCCCTGCACCCATGTGGGAGACCCAGATAAACCTCCTGGCTCCTAGTTTTGGCCTGACCCATCCCTGGCCATCGCAGCCATTTGGGGAGTGAAACAGCAGATGGAAGATCTCTGTCTGTCTCTCCCTCTCTCTCTGTAATTCTGACTTTCAAATAAATAAATAAATCTTTAAAAAGGAAAAACAAATGGCAGAGTTCATGTGAAAAAACTTGAAAACTCCTGGAACACATGAAATTATAAGAAATCCCTTGGTTTTGGACAGGATGATTGATCCAATCTAACACAATATCAGCTCTCCCTGAGGTGGCTCGTCAGTTTAACTGTGATCCTTTCAGAGTGTCAGCAAGTTGCTAAAGTTCCTGTGGGACAATAAACTGCAGAAACAGACCGGAAGACACTGGGAAGGGAAAGGTCTGAGAGGAGACTGGTCCACTGCTGATTAAAACAGAGCTCAAGGGGTGAGCGCTGTGCACAGGGGGTTACGCCTCTCTGGGATCTCCTGCCTCCAATATCTCAATGCTGTTTGAGTCCCAGCCACTCTGCTTCTGACCTCGCTTTCTTGATGCACCCTGGGAGCCAGCTGATGATGACTCAAGTGCTTAGGCCCCTGCCACCCACATAGAGGACACAGATGGAATTCTTGGCTCCTGACTTCGGCCTGGCCCAGCCTTGGTTGTTGTGAGCATTTGGGGTGTGAACCAGTGGACGGAAAATCTCTCTCCCTCTCCTATTTCTCTGTCCCTTTGCCTTTCAAAAAGATAAAAATATATAAATAAACATTGAAAATTCTTCAAAACCTCTCTAATTAATAATACTGGATTACTTTTGTAAGCTATAGTTTTAAAAATAATCTTTAAAGATGTATTTATTTATTTGAAAGGCAGAGTTACAGAGAGGCAGAGAGAAAGAGAAAGAGATCTTCCATTCACTGACTAATTCCCCAAATGGCCACAATGGTCAAAGCTAGGCTGATCCGAAGCCAGGAGCCAGGAGCTTCTTCTGGGTTTCCCACGTGGGTGCACTTGAGCCCAAGGACTTGGGCCGTCTTCTACTGTTTTCCCAGGTCATAGCAGAGAGCTGGATTGGAAGTGGAGCAGTCAGGATCAGAACCGGTGCCCATGTGGGATGCCAGCACTACAGGCAACAGTTTTACCAGTTTACAGCACTGGTCCCAGTTTTTAAAATAACTAAAAAATTCATAAAAATTATTTTGTGTATGTGTTATATTGCATAATATATATTTGATCTTTGTCCCATTCTGGCACAAACTCCTAAATTCTTTGGGTCAGAAGTGGAGCAGCCGAGTATTGAACTGGAACCCATTTGGGATGCTGGCACTGCAGACGGCAGCTTTATCCACTACACCACAGCACCAGCCCCTCCCCCTTTTTTCAAGATTTATTGTTTAAGGGCCAGCGCTGTGGTATAGCAGCATCCCATATGGGCACCGATTCAAGTATTGGCTGCTCCACTTCTTTTTTTTTAATATTTATTTTATTTATTTATTCCATCCACTGGCATCACTCCCCAGATGGCTATAATGGCCAGAGCTGCACCAGGAGCTTCCTCCAGGTCTCCCACGTAGGTGCAGGGGCCCAAAGACTTGGGCCATCTTCTACTGCTTTTGCAGGCCACAGCAGAGCTGGATCTGAGGAGGAGCAGCTGGGACTAGAACCGGCACTTCAGGCCAGGGCTTTAACCCACTGCGCCACAGCACCTGTCCTGGCTGCTCCACTTCTGATCCAGCTCCCTGCTAATGGTCTGGGAAAGCAGTGGAGGATGGTCCAAGTGCTTGGGCTCCTGCACTCATGTGGAGGCCTGGAAGAAGCTCCTGGCTCCTGGCTTTGGATCAGCCCAGCTCCAACTGTTGCAGCCATTTGGGGAGTGAATCAGTGGATGGGAGATCTATCTATTTCTGTGTGTGTGTGTCTCTCTCTCTAACTCTTCTTTTCAAATAAATTAACAAATCTTTTTAAAAAGCATACGTGTGTCCTCTTCTTGTATATTCTTTGTCAAAGCATCGGAGGCTTCATCGCTGTGGTGTTGGTCCTGTGGCTGATGGGCAGCAGGGGCACTCCCCCTACTGGCAGAGTTTAGCAAGCTAGATCACAGACTTTGGCGAGGGCAATTAGTTAAGTCTACAGGTTTTCTTTTGATGCTTTTATATCAAAATGAAAAAATAGAAAGTTGCTATTGAGGCAGTGTGTGGTTTTTATTATTTGCCATTTCTCTCTGATACAAGAATTTTTTTTTTTTTGACAGGCAGAGTGGACAGTGAGAGAGACAGAGAGAAAGGTCTTCCTTTGCCGTTGGCTCACCCTCCAATGGCCGCCGCGGCCGGCGCGCTGCGGCCGGCGCACCGTGCTGATCCGATGGCAGGAGCCAGGTGCTTCTCCTGGTCTCCCATAGGGTGCAGGGCCCAAGCACTTGGGCCATCCTCCACTGCACTCCCTGGCCACAGCAGAGAGCTGACCTGGAAGAGGGGCAACCGGGACAGAATCCGGCGCCCCGACAGGGACTAGAACCCAGTGTGCTGGCGCCGCAAGGCGGAGGATTAGCCTAGTGAGCCGCGGCACCAGCCCCAACCATTTATTCTTAAGATTTATTTACTTATTCGAAAGGCAAAGAGAGAGAGAAAGATTTTTCCATCTGCTAGTTCACTCCCTAAATGGCCTCAATGGCAGGAGCTGAGCTGATCCAAAGTCAGCAACCAGAAGCTTCTTCTGGGTCTCCCATGTGGGGGGTGGGACCCAAGGACTTGGGCCACTTTCTTCTGCTTTCCTAGGCACGTCGCATTAGCAGGGAGCTGAAGTGGAAATGGAGCAGTGGTGACATGAGTTGGTGCCCATATGGAATACCAGTCTCAGCATGCTACACCACAAGGCTAGCTCCTCTCAACCATTTAAAAATGGTTTCTGATAATTAAATATCTGATAGACTTAATTTGGAAATAGTTACATCAATTTTACAATTTTACAGTTTACCAAATTTTAAATCCTACATGAATTTTCATCTAAAATGTAGAAATGAAGAGTATTTTTTTTAAATTTATTTATTTGAAAGCCAAAATTACAGAGAGAGAGGGAGAGACAGATTTTCCATTTAATGGCTCACTCCCCAAATGGCCAAAATGGGTGGGGCTGGGCCAGCCAAAACCAAGAACCAGGAGCTTATTCTGGGTCTTCCACCTGGGTGGCAGAGGCCCAAGCATTTGGGCCATCTTAAGCTGCTTTCTCAGGCACATTAGAAGGGAACTGGATTGGAAGTGGAACAGCCAGGACTAGAACCAGCACCCACGTGGGACACTGGCACTGTAGATGGCAGCTTAACCTGCTAAGCCACAGCGCTGGCCCCAAAGAGTATTTCTTTTTTCTTTTCTTTTTTTTTTTTTTTAAGATTTTTATTTATTTATTTGAAAGGCAGAGTTGGAGACAGAGAGAGGCAGAGGCAGAGAGAGAGGGATCTTCTATCTGCTGGTTCTCTCCCCAAATGGCCATAACAGCCGGAGTTGGGCTTACCTGAAGCCAGGAGCCTGGAGCTTCCTCCGGGTCTTCCCACACAGGTGCAGGGACACAAGGACTTGGACCATCTTCTACTGCTTTCCCAGGCCATAGCAGAGAGCTGGATTGCAAAAGCAGCACAAGGGACACGAACTGGTGCCCACATGGGATGCCGGCCCTGCAAGCGGAGGCTTAGGTCACTGCACCACAGCACTGGCCCCTCTCAAAGAGTATTTCTATGTGTGAAAACTGAAAGAGACATATTGTCATCATTATTAATTTCCTTTAAGGAATTGTATGCATTTTGGGGGTGAGCATTTGGCCAGGCAGTCAAGAGGCTGGTTAGGATACCAGTTAGGATGCTTGCATCCCATGTTCAAGTTCTTGGGTTCAAGTCCTGCCTATGCTCCCAAATCCAGCTTCCTGCTAATGTGCACCTTGGGAAGCAGCAGTGATGGCTCAAGCAGCTGGGTCTCTGCCCCCAAGATGGGAGAGCTGGATGGAGTTCCCAGTTCCTGGCTCCTGCTAGGCAGCCCTGTATGGGCATTTGAGGAGTGAATCAACAGATGGGAGCTCTCTGCCTATTTCTGTCTGTCTCTCTCTGACTCTCAGATAAATAAATATTTCTAAAAGGAAGGGTATACATTAAATGAAAAAAAAATTTGAAGCAAATAAGAACAAGAATCTATTAGAGGGAATGGCGCCAAGGTGTAGCAGGTTATCCATCTGCCTGTGGTGCCGGCATCCCATGTAGACACTGGTTCAAGTCCCAGCTGCTCCACTTCCCATCCAGCTCTCCGCTAGGGCCTGGGAAAGCAGTGGAAAATGGCCCAAGTGCTTAGGCTCCTGCACCTGCGTGGGAGACCCAGAAGAACCTGGTAGATCCTGGCTTCAGATCTGCTTGGCTCCAGCTGTTGTAGCCATTTAGGGAGTGAACCAGTGGATGGAAGACTCTCTCTCTCTCTCTCTCTGTCTGTCTCTCCCTCTCTCCTTCTGTAACTCTGACTCTCAAGTAAATAAATACATCTTTAAATAAAAAAACTTTTAGAACTATGGGCAAAAGATTTAAATAAACAATTCACAAAAACATATAAAAGATGTTCAATCTCATTCACAAGGTAAGAAGTGCAAATCTACTCCAAGATACTGTTTCTCATCCACTAGATGATTGGCAACAATGAAAAAATGTGTGACGTGTTGTGTTCTGTCGGTGTGGTTGTGGGGAACAGATTCTCTTGTCCTCTGCCAGTGGGCATGCAAACTGCTAACACCTTGATGAAGGGGAAATCAGCAATACCTAACACAACTACGTATGCATTTTCCTTCAATCCATCTATCCCACTTTTAGAAGACATGCCTCCAACAACACAAAAATACTTACTGGACAAGGCTATTCACTACAGAATTGTTACTAATGGCAAAACACTGGAAGTGATCCCAATGTCATACTTAGGAAAGTGAGTGAATAAACCATGGTACATTCACACAAAGGAGTACTATGCAACTATAAGAAAGAACCCATAGGCACCATTAGAGTGATTTCCAGAATATGTTGTTACGTGGAAAAGGCAAAGTACAAAAAGAATACATATAGAATGCTACTTTATAGCCAAAAGAAAACAAGAAAGCATGCATGCATCTATCTGTCCACTGGGGCAAAAGCAATAGAATGGAGACATGAGAAACGCATGGCCCCTGGTCTGTAGGATGGGCTGGGATGAATGTGGGGAAGGAAGCAGGACACCAGTGTGGGAAAGGGGACAGTTACTCTGTTGAGTGGATTTTTCTTGGTGTGGGTCTGAGTTTTAGAACCATGTTAATATTTTATATTCTAAACACAAACAAACATTGAGAAAGGGGAAGGGGGAACCCTGTAATGGAATGCAAAGAAGCAAATGAAATGAATAACTTGTAAGTATTCATTTCTGTTGTATTCTATTTGAAATGCAACACCAACTGGTTCACTACCAAAATGCCCACCACAGCCGGAGCTGGGCCAGGCTGAAGTCAGGGTCCAGAACTCCACCCGTGTCTCTTATGCAGGAGGCAGGGGCCCATGTACTTAAATCATCACCTTCTTTCTTCCAGGGTGCACGTTAGCATGAAGCTGGATGGGAAACAGAACTGGGACTCGGACCCAAGTGCTTCAGTATGGGACGTAGGTATCCCACGTGGTCTCCTAACTGACACACTGCCCACCTCTGGAAGCAGTAACATTTGAACACAGAATTTCAAGTACCTACCATCCAGTCAGAGAAAAAGAGATATGCTGAGGTCTTAATATGGTTTTGTTGTTGTTGTTGTTTGGTTGGTTGGTTTGCAGTGGTGTGAGTTACAGATTTTGAAACTTCTTCTCCTGAGTGTTCCAGAAGGGGAAAGACTAGGACGGACCTTGCGGAACTAGATTACAGCTGGAAGTGGTAATATGAACCAGTGGTTTGTACACACTTGTGTGTGTGCACTTGTACATATAGGTTTCCTCACTGTGCCATCTGACAGTCTAAAAACAGAAACCACTCTGCAACAGTGAGCTCATCTAGTGCCTAGATCAGGTTTCCAAATCCACACCAAAAGGACCCAGGGCTCCAAGGCTAAGGCTGGGAACATACAACATGAGCTTGGAATGGTTTATGACAAAAATCAGGTTAGTACTTGGAGAGTGATGGTGACATGGCAAAAGAATATAGGAGATAGTTTGAGGGGGCTCCCACTGGCGAAATGTGGGACAATTTGAGCACCAAAATAATGAGAGTAATGGATTCTGATCCACTAAGACAGGAATCCATGAGGCCATGCTGACAAGCTCTTCCTTACAGTTGAATGCCAACTAATAAATGAGAAAGAATGGTGTAACTAGGAAACCACCCTCCAGGAGCCATAATAGTGATAACCAATTCAGGCAAGCATACTGAAACTAGTGGGTGAAAGTAACATAGCCTCAAAGGTTCACCCCACAAAACATTGATTAATTGTGAAAGGAAAAATAGATACATTAAACTCTACATACTTAGAGATTATGTAGCTTTTAGTTATCTCCATCTAGTTGAATTGTGGCCTAAGAGCAACATTCCATGGTTTCTGTTTTTTAAATTTGTTAAGGTGTGTTTTATAGCTCAGAAAGTGCTCTTTCTTGGTGAAATGCATATGAGCTGCTGTTGCTGGATGAAGTAGTCTACAGATAGTAATTATTTCCAGTGAGTTATGGCATTATTGAGCTCAAATTTGCCAGTACTGGTTTTCAGACTACAGGATTTGTCTTCAGGACTGGAGCTGTGGAGTAGAAGGTTAAGCTTCCGCCTGCAGTGCCAGCATCCCGTATGAGCATCGGTTTGAGTCCTGGCCACTTTACTTACAATCCAGCTCCCTGCTAATGTGCCTGGGAAAGAGTAGAAGATGGCCCAAGTCCTTGGGCCCCTGCACCCGTGTGGGAGACCTGGAGGAAGCTCCTGGCTCCTGGCTTCGGATTGGCGCAGCTCTGGCTGTTGTGACTAATTGGGGAGTGAACCAGTGGATGGAAGACCTCTCTCTCTCTCTCTCTCTCTCTCTCTCTCTCTCTCTCTCTTTCTCTCTCTGCCTCTCCTTCTCTCTCTGTGTAGCTCTGACTTTCAAGTAAACAATAAATAAATATTTTAAAAATATATAATCAATATGTCACTTAAAGATGGAATAAGTTCTGAGAAACACATTGTTATATGATTTTGTCATTGAACAAACATCATAGTGTATTTACACAGACTAAGATGACTATAAAGCTGCTAGGTGATATGATTTTTTTTCAAAGATTTTTATTTATTTACTTATTTGAGAGGTAGAGTTACAGACAGTGAGAGGGAGAGACAGAGAAAGGTCTTCCGTCTGTTGGTTCACTCCCCAAATGGCTACAATGGCCAGAGCTGTGCTGATCTGAAGCCAGGAGCCAAGTGCTTCTTCTGGATCTCCCACGTAAGTGCAAGGGCCTAAGTACTTGGACCATCCTCCACTGCTTTCCCAGGCACATTATCAGGGAGCTGGATTGGAAGAGGAGCAGCCAGGACTAGAACTGGCACCCATATAGGATGCCTGTGCTGCAGGAGGAGGATTAACCTACTGTGCCATGGTGCTGGCCCTGTGATATGATCTTATGGGACCACTGTGATATACACAGTCCAGTCCACAGCTGACTGAAACATTGTTATCAAGTGCAAGATCGTAGCTGGGTTACTATCTATCATATTTGTTATTCTTTTTTTAACAGCTCTATTTTTTTTTTTTTTGACAGGCAGAGTGGACAGTGAGAGAGACAGACAGAGAGAAAGGTCTTCCTTTTTCTGTTGGTTCACCCCCCAGTGGCTGCTGCGGCTGGCGCGTTACGGCCGACGCACTGTGCTGATCTGAAGCCAGGAGCCAGGTGCTTCTCCTGGTCTCCCATGTGGGTGCAGGGCCCAAGCACTGGGGCCATCCTCCACTGCACCAGGAGCCAGGTGCTTCTCCTGGTCTCCCATGTGGGTGCAGGGCCCAAGCACTTGGGCCATCCTCCACTGCACTCCCGGGCCACAGCAGAGACTGGAAAAGGAGCAACCGAGACAGAATCCAGCACCCCAACCGGGACTAGAACCCAGTGTGCTGGCGCCGCAGGTGGAAGATTAGCCTATTGAGCCATGGCGCTGGCCTTAACAGCTCTATTAAGATATGATTCTTTGTTACCGTTTTCTACTTTTGTCTTCTACCTTTGTGTGTGTGTGTGTGTGCTTTTTTTTTTTTTTTTTTTTAATTTTTTTACAGGCAGAGTGGACAGTGAGAGAGACAGAGAGAAAGGTCTTCCTTTTTGCCGTTGGTTCACCCTCCAATGGCCGCTGTGGCTGGCGCACCGCGCTGATCCGATGGCAGGAGCCAGGTACTTATCCTGGTCTCCCACGTGGGTGCAGGGCCCAAGGACTTGGGCCGTCCTCCACTGCACTCCCGGGCCACAGCAGAGAGCTGGCCTGGAAGAGGGGCAACCGGGACAGAATCCGGCACCCCGATCAGGACTAGAACCCGGTGTGCTGGTGCTGCAAGGCAGAGGATTAGCCTAGTGAGCCATGGCACCGGCCGTGCATGTGGTTTTAATTGAGCATTTGAACACAAGTTTTAGGGGCTACTGCCTGCAATGCCAACATCGCATATGAACACCAATCAAGTCCTGGCTGCTCCACTTCCTTTTCTTTCTTTCTTTCTTTTTTTTTTTTTTTGAAGATTTTATTTATTTATTTGAGAGGTAGACTTACAGATAATGAGAGGGAGAGAGAGAAAGGTCTTCCATCCACTGGTTCAACCCCATATGGCTGCAACGGCTAGATGGCTGATCCAAACCAGGAGCCAGGAGTTTCTTCTGGCTCTCCCATGTAGATGCAGGGACCCAAGGACTTGGGCCATCTTCCACTGCTTTCTCTGGCCATAGCAGGGAGCTGTATTGGAAGTGGAGCAGCCAGGACTACAATCGGTGCCCATGTGGTATGTTGGCATGGGAAGAGGATTAACCTACACCACAGCGCCAGCGCCACAGCTGCTCCAATTCCAATTTAGCTTTCAGCTATTGTGCCTGGGAAAGCAGTAGCAGGTGACCCAATAACTTGGTCCCCAAGTAGGAGACCTGCATGGAGTTCCAGGCTCCTAGCTCTAGCCTGGCCCAGCCCTGGCTATTGTGGCCATTTGGATAGTGAACTAGTGGATGGAAGATCTCTCTCTCTCTGTCTGTCTCTTTCTCTTTCTCTGTAACTCTGCCTTTCAAATAAATAAGTAAATATTTTTAAATAAAAAAATTTATTCATTTTAAATTTTATTTGAAAGGCAGTAGGACAGAGTGAGAGAGAGAAAGAGATGGAAAGAGGTCTTCCATCTAGTGGTTCACTCCCCCAATTTCCTGCAATAGTTACAGCTGGGCCTAGATAAAGCTAGGAATGCAGAACTCGATCTGAGTCTCCCACACAGGTGGCAGGGACCCAAGTACTTGAGCCATAACCTGTAGTTTCCCAGGATGCACATTAGCAGGAAGGTGGATTGGAAGCTGAGTAGCTGGAACTTGAACTAGGCTCTTCGACATGATGTGCGGGCAACGCAATCAGCGACCTAATGTCTGGGTTTAACACTCACTCTTAGTTGAGTGTTTTATATTTCTTTTTTCTTACTGTATCAAGAAAAAGATATGAGCCGGCGCCGCGGCTCACTAGGCTAATCCTCCGCCTAGCGGCGCCGGCACACCGGGTTCTAGTCCCGGTCGGGGCGCCGGATTCTGTCCCGGTTGCCCCTCTTCCAGGCCAGCCCTCTGCTGTGGCCCGGGAGTGCAGTGGAGGATGGCCCAGGTGCTTGGGCCCTGCACCCCATGGGAGACCAGGAAAAGCACCTGGCTCCTGGCTCCTGCCATCGGATCAGCGCGGTGCGCCGGCCGCAGCGCGCCGGCCGCGGCGGCCATTGGAGGGTGAACCAACGGCAAAGGAAGACCTTTCTCTCTGTCTCTCTCTCTCTCACTGTCCACTCTGCCTGTCAAAAAAAAAAAAAAAAAAAAAAAAAAAAAAGATATGAAGAAATCTGTGATCAAAGTCAACATCACCATTCAGAGGACAAAGCGAGACCATGGGTCTCCAGTGCACTGGGAAGGGAACAACACCATTCTTCTGTTATTCCTGCCAAAAAATGCATAACCCAAATGAATCACTGGGCAACATCAAACAGACTCAAAGGATGGTCGGCTCTTCAAAAACATCAAGGTCATAAAGGGCTGAGGAACTGTTCTGGAACAAGAAGACTTGAGACATGACAGCTGAATGCAACCCATAGTCTTGGGTTTTCTTTGCCTATCATGAATATTATGAAGACAATTGGCAAAATTTGAATAAGGCCATTTAGGGTTACATCAGTATCAACTTGCTGATTATGACACTGATGCTGTGGATATGTAAGAGAATGCCTTTGCTTTTAGGAAAGAGACACTGAAGTGTTCATGGATAGATGAAGTCAGTGTGGTAACTGTTTACATCTGAGCACTCTGAGTGGAGGGTATGTGGAAATTCTTTATAGTGTTCTTACAACTTTTTTTAAAAAAAGATTATATATTTTAAAGGCAGAATTACAGAGAGGAAGAGGCAGAGAGAAAGAGAGAGGAAGGGGTGGGTGGGTGGGGAGAACACCAGCTGCTGCTTTCCCAGGTGCAATAGCTGGAAGCTAAATTGGAATTGGAGCAGCTGTGGTGCTGGCGCTGTGGTGCAGGTTAATCCTCTTCCCATGCCAGCATCCCACATGGGCACCAATTGTAGTCCTGGCTGCTCCACTTCCAATACAGCTCCCTGCTATGGCCAGAGAAAGCAGTGGAAGATGGCTCAAGTCCTTGGGTCCCTGCACCTACATGGGAGACCCAGAAGAAACTCCTGGTTTATCCCCTGGTTCACTCCCCAGATGGCCTCAATGGCCGGAGCTGGGCCGATTCAAAGCCAGGAGCTTCTTCTGGTTCTCTCATGCAAGCATACGGGTCCAAGCACTTGGGCCATCTTCTACTGCTTTCCCAGGCCATAGCAGAGAGCTGGATCAGAAGTGGAGCAGCCAGGGCCGGCGCTGTGGTGCAGTAGGTTAATGCCCTGGCCTGAAGCATTGGCACAGCTCTGGCCATGGCAGCCAATTGGGGAGTGAACCATCAGATGGAAGACCACTCTCTCTCTCTTTCTCTCTCTCTCTTTCTGACTCTCCTCTCTCTGTGTAACTCTGACTTTCAAATAAATAAATAAATCTTTAAGATAAAAAAAGAAGTGGAGCAGCCGGGACTTGAACCAGCACCCATATGGGATGCCAGCACTGCAGGCGGCATCTTTACCTGATATGCCACAGCACCAGTACCTATTCTTGCAAGTTTCCATAGGTATGAAATTATTTCAAAATACAAACTCAAAAATTGGGATGGTATTTAGGTGACCTGTATTTCAATGGTATTAGAAAAGTGTTTTAGTAAATGTATTTGTTTAAAGATGTATTTACTTATCTGAAAGGCAAAGTGTTTGATCTGTTGGTTCACTCCCCAAAAGGCTGCAACTGCTGGGACTGGGCCAGGCCAAAGCCAGGACCCTGGAACTCCATCGAGGTCTTCCAGGTGGGTGGCAGGGCCCAAGTACTTGGGCCATCTTCCTCTGCTTTTCTGAGAATGCATTAGCAAGGAACTGGATAGGAATCGGAGCAGCTGGGACTCGATTTGGCAGTCAAATGGGATGCTGGCATTGCAGGGAGCAGTTTAATTTGCTGTGCCACAATGCCACCCCCTTCCATGAAGTTTTTGAAATATCCCCAAATGTGTTATATTTCATAATAAAGGTTTTCCCCCAAAGTGAATGGCATTTATAAGGGATTAAAAAAACAAAACAAAACAAAACAAAACAAAAAAAAAACAGAACAGGCCAGTGCCGTGGCTCAATAGGCTAATCCTGCGGTGCTGGCACACCGGGTTCTAGTCCCGGTCGGGGCGCCAGATTCTGTCCCGGTTGCTCCTCTTCCAGTCCAGCTCTCTGCTGTGGCCCGGGAGTGCAGTGAAGGATGGCCCAGGTCCTTGGGTCCTGCACCCCATGGGAGACCAGGAGAAGCACCCAGCTCCTGGCTTCAGATCAGTGCAATGCACAGGCCGCAGCAGCCATTGGAGGGTGAACCACCGGAAAAGGAAAACCTTTCTCTCTGTCTCTCTCTCTCACTGTCCACTCTGCCTGTCAAAAAAAAAAAAAAAAAAAAAAAACAGAACAGAATCTCAATTTTCCATGACTTCCTGCCCCTGCCGTCCTTTCCAGAGCTTGGCACCAGGAGCCCTGCAGAAACACTTTGATGCTGGAGGACAAAAGCAGCAGCGTGGCCTGGGAAAGGCAAGTGACCACCGCACAATGCTTCTTCCACGTGAGTGTGCACACAGATCACTGGGCGAGTCTCCCTCAGCCGCAGATTCAGAATCAATAGTTTGAGGGGGGCCAGGAGCCCTGCATTTCTAGAAACTCCTGTGCTACTTTGAGGAGCAAGAAGCTTAGAGTATTTCCACAGGGGAAGTCAACACCATGAGGGTTCTGAAAAATAATTTCTTTCTTTTTTCTTTCTTTTGACAGCTACAGTGGAAAGTAAGGCAGAATACAAGGACCATTAGAAATGTCGAGTTCGCCAGGAGTCTACAGGAG
The DNA here is from genome assembly GCF_964237555.1 of Oryctolagus cuniculus. Lineage (NCBI taxonomy): Eukaryota > Metazoa > Chordata > Mammalia > Lagomorpha > Leporidae > Oryctolagus > Oryctolagus cuniculus. The sequence continues at coordinate 128,972,795 of NC_091438.1, read as the reverse complement.
TCTATAGTTAGGCGTCACTTTAAAGGGGATAGGGACTCACAGAAGTCATAACAGATTTGTGAGCAGGAGCAAGGCGAGATGTTCAACCCCTCGTGAAGGTGGAAACACCTCTTTCCAGACCAAAATTTCCCGTGGAGAACTTCCCTCTACAATCTCACTGGGAGGACAAGATGGGTATTTTGAGGTTCCAAGTGAGAATTGTGGGAAGAAATCACTCAAGCCAAGATTTCAGAGAACCTCCTCACTGTCCACGGCGGGTGGATGGAAAGGGAGGAGGGAAGAGGGATGTGGGGGGTGGGGCCAGTGCTGGGGCACAAGAGGGCAATGATACAAAATGACCAGAAGAGGGAGACACAGAGGCCGGAGAAAGAGAAATCTACGGGGTCACATACAGTACTTTAAATGATCTTTTGCTCACTTATAATTCGGAAGCAATGTGAACACTATTAAATGGTGGCTACTGCATTGTTTGAAGTACAATGACAAAAGGGAAAGTCTGTAAACGCTCAGCACAGACCAGCTGCTCTTTCTTGAATGTTTCTGATCCATGGTTTGTTGAAGGGCCAAGGCCAAGAGCATTTGAAGTCCAGTCTGATCCACACCTCTTTCCCACTGCCCTCACAGGTCAGGCTTAGAGAATAAAAAAGGTGTGTCTTCCCTTTCATTCAATTCTGTGTCTGTTCAGCACTCTTTTCTCGTTCTAATGCAGCTGAAGAAAGGGCCAGAAATGGACAATTAGCTGTGATTCCTCCGGCTGCAGAGCGCTGGGAGGACCCATTTTCAGAAGGAACGGGGAGGACGGCAAGAGCTCTGCCACAGCAAACCTTTGCTGAAGTGGGCGGCGGTGCGAGGTCATGCTGAGGGTTCTGGGTGCGTGGCCCTGGAGTTCTACGCTATGCAGAATAACTGACCGGGAGGCTGACGGGCCTGCCCAAGACATCCTTAAGGTACAGGAAAGGGAGATGCAGGCAGGGAGTGGAGCAGAATAGAACGGTTTCATATTGGTGCTCCCACTTAGACCATTCACTCAGCAAACCAGTTACCTGCTGTGTACAGCTGCTCCCTTCCTGAGACCTTGCACAAGTCCTTTTTGACCTTCTATGGTAGTGAGCTGCGAGGTTCCGGGAGACAGGCAAACTCAGACTCAAAAAAGCCTTGGCAGTGGGGGCTCTGTCCAGCTGACCTCGGTTGGGATTAGCAGCAGAACCTCCCAAGCTGATGAAGCCTAGCTCTGCCTTCTATTGACGACTGCAGTGAACCCCCAAGAGGCATTGTAGCTTTCTTCTTAAACAAACAAAAGCAATTATTTATTTGAAAGGCAGAATTTCAGAGAGAGAGAGAGAGAGAAAGAGAGAGAGAGAGAGAAACAAAGGGAGCTCTTCTGTCTGCCGGTTTACTCCCCCAGATGGCCACAACAGTCAGGGCTGGGCTACATTTGAGTCTCCCACTTGGGTGGCAGGAGTCCAAGCACTTGAGCCATTTTCATTGCTTCCCCAGGCCCATTTGCAGGGAAGTGGAATAGCCAGGACTTGAACCGGTGCTCATACGCAATGCTGGTGTCACAGGTGGTGGCTTAATCTGCTGTGCCCCAACGCCAGCCTCTGGAACTTTCCTCTTGCAGACTGTTTTTTCTCCTTCTTCCTTCCGAGTCATTGTTTTCATTATCTGGTGGCTGGCCAGGTCTGTTTTTGGCAACTACTGCACCTGGGTTTTGGGCTGTGGCCCGTTCTATCGCGGGTCCCCAGGGGCTGTGAGTCTGACCGGAGAGCAGACTGGACTGCACTGCTGAGACTCATTCGCTCACTCCGGAGGATTCAAGCGTCTGAGGAGTTCGCCCCATGGAGTAGCAGGAGGGGCGGGAACCTGGCTTGGGGGTTCCACCACGCTGATCTCTACTCGGTGGCCGGTGGCTCTGGTCTCCTTTGGGACAGGAATGTTTGTTCTTTTTGTTTGTGAGACCAAACAACTTAAATGATGTGCCTGGTGCTGAGATCCAGCCTGGTGTGTTCTCTGGCTCTGTCCACCCTGCCTGGTAACTGGAGCTGTAGAACTGGGCACCTTCAAATGCCCAAAGCCTCCAATCCCATTGTGCGAGGTGGGACAGCTTCCTGCTGCCCGAGGGCATTAACTAATCAGATTATAAAGAGGAGCTAAAAGCGCTCTGTTCTGATTGGTTTATAGAGGCTAATAAGAGCTTATGTAAATCCAATTTTGCCAAAACTCTCAGAAAACACAGAGGCTTGAACTTCTAATACTTTAAGTGGGTTAAAGCAAACCAAACAAAAACCTTCATCATGGAAACTGTTAGCTTAGAAGCACTTTTATACAAGAATTCAAGTTCATGTCCTCGATCAAGACTGATTTGATAATTTTGTCCTAAAAACAAGCATGTTTGTGTCCTGATTTTACAAGTGTAGAGAATAGTACAAACATGCATTTTAGTTTACGTGATTAAGACTTGCTTTTGTTTTCTCAGGAAGAGAGCAGTTCCTCTGAATGTCCTAACTCGCAGTATTTCTCCTCTGCCACCGCTGCTCCTGAAATAATCTCAATCACCTTTATTACGACTTTTTCCCGAGCGACGACGTTACATTTCAGAGAGAACTGGGAGGCAGAACGGTAAGAGCTCTGCCACGGCAAACCTTTGGTCAGATCAGCAGAGTTTGTAAGATCACATGGTGAGACCCCACAGCCACACGCATCCTGTGCACACCTTAAAACGGAAGTTGTTAACGCACTCGTTAAAATGGCACAAAGAATAGCCGCTCCATACCATACCAAAATGAGGTGTGTGTTAGAAGCAGCCCTGAAGAATCTGCTTGGGATGCCCATAGCACATGTCAGAGTGCCTGGTTAGGGCCTGGCCGCTCTGCTTCCAATCCAGCTCCCTGCTAACGCTCATCTTGGCGGGCTGTGGCTGATGGCTCAAGTACTTGGGTCCCTGCCACCCTTGTAGGAGACCCAGATTGAATTTCTGGTTCCAGGCTTCTGCCTGGCTCAGTGCTAGCTGTTGTGAGCATTTGGAAGAGTAAAGCCGTAGATGGAAAACATCTGTCTCTTTGTCTGCCTTGAAAATAAGATGAAAATAAATAAATACATAGGACCTGCATTTTGGTGTAGCCAGTTAAGCCACCTCAGCAACACCTGCTGTGCCTGAGCAAGTGCAAACAGAACACCACACAGTGATGAAATCTGACTGTCAGGACTGTCGCTGCGGCGTAGTAGGTAAAGCTGCGGCCTGCAGTGCCGGCATCCCACATGGGCGCCAGTTCTAGTCCTGGTGCTTCACTTCCCATCCAGCTCCCTGCTATGGCCTGGGAAAACAGTAGAAGATGGCCCAAGTCCTTGGGCCCCTGCACCTGTGAGGGAGACCCGGAAGAAGCTCCTGGCTCCCAGCTTCAGGCTGGCTCAGCTCTGGCCTTTGCAGCCATTTGGGGAGTGAATCAGCGGATAGAAGACCTCTCTCTCTCTCTCTCTCTCTCTCTCTCTCTCTCTCTGCCTCAGCCTCTCTATAACTCTTCCACTCAAATAAATAAATAAATAAATCTTTTTTAAGAATGACAGTCCTTTATTGCCAGTGGTCAAGAGCAATCTTACGCCTAAAGAATTCTCAACCCTGAAGCTCAAAGCAACAGGTTTTAAAGGCAAAAACCACAAGAAGGTGATAGGAAATACATGGATGCTAGGGTCAAGCTGACCTAAAGCATATGCAAAACTCATATCAATTATAATCTTGACAATACCAATTACAGTCTTGACATCAGTCCAGGTGGGACATGGACAAATTGCAATCTTGACATCAGTCCAGGTGCAGCCTATCTGTTTTAAGCTTGAGCAATCATGCCAGTGGATTTCTATGTTCTGCCAAGCAGGACGTAGTTGTACTGCCATTGTCTCAGTTTTAGTTTTGGACCATGGCCTCTTTGTCATGATGGAGTCTCCCTTGGAAAATGGAGTCCCTACTGTCAGGGGTCATGTCCCACCAGCACCCCATATTGAGTGCCTGTTCAAGTCCTGGCTCTCTGCTTCCTATCCAACTCCCTGGGAGTGAGCCTGGGTGGCCCAAGTATCCAGGCCCCTACCACCCATGTGGGAAACCTAGATGGAGTTCCAACCTCCTGGTTTTGGCCTTGCCCAACCCTGGCCACTGGGGAGTGAATCAGCGGATGGAAGATACCTCTCTCTTTTCTCTCTGTCTCCCGCCTGCTCTTTAAATCTGCCTTTTAAATAAAAATAAAGAAATCTTTAAAATAAATAAATGTAAAAACAGGTGAGATGGATTATAGATATACTTGATGATCATTACTTGAGCATTCTATCTTGCTTAGAAACGATCTGGATGTCCAAAAATCATTACTTAACATTTACGCTGGCTTTAAAGTTAACTATGGCTCTTGGGAATTCCATTTAAGCTAACATAGTACAGAACTTGGCTACCGTTTATATATAAAAATATCGGCCAGAATTGTACTTCATTTAGTTGAACATATGATTTGTTTTCCTTACTCTGTCTTAAATTGAGTATTTATTGTTCCTATGGATGTTTTTACATCTTTATTGAATATCTTGTAGGTATCCATAAATATAATGTGTGTTTTAAAACTTCTCGTAAATACTATTATATTGCCTGAATTTCCTTGCAACTTGCTTTTCTTTGAGCTCCCATTTTTTTAAGTAACCTTTTTATTTGGGAATAATTTCAGGTTTACAGGGAGGTTGGAAAGGTCCCAAGGCGGCATGGAAAGTGACAGCAGACCCTTCACGTGGCCTCTCGGGTGCTAACCCCACACGTGATGGGTTGCCAAGATGGAGAAATAAACACTGATCCATTACTCCCAACTCAAGTGCAGACTTCTTTGGATTCCAATGGTGCTTCCACTCCTGTCCCTGTTCCTGGATCCAGCCCGGGCACCGCATTGCAATTTGAAGAGTGCACTTTGGGACCCATGATGCTACCTGACAGAGATTTGTGATGATTCATTCTAATTAGAATTCTATCGCCGACCCTCACACACTGTATTTATTCTAGTAGAAGGTTCTTGGGTTGTTTTCAGGGTTCTTGTATTATTAGGAACTGGTAGAATCCTTGTATCTCTCTCTCAGTGAAGACTGAGCCTGAACCTTTGGAATCTGGCTCCTTCTCTAGCCTCATCTTCACCTCTAGACCAATAATCTCCAGGCTCATGGCTGGCTTCTCCAGCTCTTCTGGGGCTCCTGTTTCCCAGCCGTCCCTCTTCTAGCTGTCATCCTGGCCCCTAGGGGCAGAATGGAGTTGCTAAGGCTCGCTTGGCCTTGGGGTACATAGACGCAGGTTCATATCTGTCTAACTCTTCCTGTGCCACACTGGCCAGATCCCCAGAGGCTACTTCTTAGCCTGTTCTCATGTCAGGTGGTCTCATTCCTGCTAATGGATTCAACTCTGAAACCTGCAGCCCTAGCCCAGACTTTGCCTCCTGAGTGTGGAATCCCTGGACATCTCCATCTGGATATCTCCCAAGGAATTACCAAGTCACCCTGTTCAAAATGGCACTCATTATCTGCACACATGTTTGCACCTCTTGCAAATGGCTCCCCTCCCCCACCAGGAACTCAAGGTAAACACCAGGAGTTTTGTTTAAGGGCTCCTTCTCCCCCACAGTGACAGCGCTCCATTCTGCCAGTTCTGTTGCCTTAGAGCCTCTCAAAATCGGCTGTCTGCACTCATTTATTTATTTATCCTCTATTTATCCAATGCCTTTCTGTACCCAAACCTCTCCTGGGTTCTAGAGAAAAAAAGATAAACCAATGCTTCTTGAACTACCTGTGGCAAAGGCCTGTTTTGTTATTTTTAATGTTGAATCAGTCATAGAAAAAAGTCCTTTTGAAAGATACAATGGAAAAAAATTACTAGGCAGACAAAATGAAAAATACAACACAAAAGCCTCAGTTTTTTTCTTTCTCTTTTTTTAAAGATTTATTTATTTATTTGAAAGTCAGAGTTACACACACAGAAGAGAAGGAAAGGCAGAGAGAGAGAGAGAGAGGGAGGGAGAGAGAGGCTTCCATCCACTGGTTCACTCCCCAGTTGGCCGAAACAGCCGGAGCTGCGCCCATCTGAAGCCAGGAGCCAGGAGCTTCTTCCTGCACGTGGGTGCAGGGGCCCAAGGACTTGGGCCATCTACTGCTTTCCCAGGCCACAGCAGAGAGCTGGATCAGAGGTGGAGATATTGGAGGCAGGAGTTCCCAGAGAGGCGTAACCCCCTGTGCACAGCGCTCACCCCTTGAGCTCTGTTTTAATCAGCAGTGGACCAGTCTCCTCTCAGACCTTTCCCTTCCCAGTGTCTTCCGGTCTGTTTCTGCATGTTTATTGTCCCACAGGAACTTTAGCAACTTGCTGACACTCTGAAAGGATCACAGTTAAACTGACGAGCCACCTTAGGGAGAGCTGATATTGTGTTAGATTGGATCAATCATCCTGTCCAAAGACAGGAACTGGTGGAATCCTTATATTTCTCTCTCTCAGACAGGCAGGACTTAAGTTGCAAGGAGTGGGGAGGAAGCTCCAGACAGAGAAACAGGTTCTGGAGGCACTAAGCAGCATGTGCATGAAGGAATTAACCTTTCCTATGACTTTTTTTTTTTTTTTTTTTTTTTTTTTTTTTTTTTTTAAGATTTACTTATTTGTTTGAAAGAGTTACAGACAGAAGGAGACACAAATCCACTGGTTCCCTCCCCAGATAACTACAATAGCCAGCACTGAGCCAGGCCAAAGCCAGAGCCAGGATCTGCTTCCAGGTCTTCCATGTGGGTAGCAAGGGCCCAAGCAATTGGACCATCTTCTTCTGCTTTGCCCAAGCCATTAGCAGGGAGCTGGATTGGAAGTGGAGTAGCTGGGACTTGAACTGGCGTCTATATGGGATGCTGAAGTTGTAGTTGGCAGCTTTACCCGCTACGCCACAACGCCAGCCCCTAGGGATTACCTTTCCTATGATTTCAAGAGCTGCTTTTCTCTGAGCCTCAGCATCAGTTTCTACAAGTATAAAATGAGCATGGGGAAGGTGTTTGGTGCTGTAATTAAGACTGTTGGGGGGCTGGCACTATGGCACAATGGGTTAAAGCCCCAGCCTGCAGTGCCGGCATCCCATTTGGACGCTGGTTCGAGTCCTGGCTGCTCCTCTTCCAATCCGGCTCTCTGCTATGGCCTGGGAAAGCAGTAGATGATGGCCCAAGTCCTTGGGCCCCTGCACCCACATGGGAGACCTGGAGAAAGCTCCTCCTGGCTTCAGATCAGCTCAGTTCTGACCGTTGTGGTCATTTGGAGAGTGAACCAGTGGAATAGAAAATCTCTCTCTTTGCCTCTCCTTCTCTCTTTGTGTAACTATGACTTTCAAATAAATAATATAATTATTATTTTTTAAAAAACAAACTTTGTATGTTTCTTATATACAGGTTTTTAAAAAATTTATTTATTTGAAAGAGTTATAGAGAGTAGTAGAGACAGAGAGAGGGGCCTTCCATTTGCTGGTTCACTCTCCAGATGGCTGCAACAACCAAAGCTGAGCTGATGCAAAGCCAGGAGCTTCTTCCGGGTCTCCCACATGGGTGTCTTTTACTGCTTTCCCAGGCCTTAGCAGAGAGCTGGATCAGAAGAGGAGCAGCCAGGACTGGAACCAGTGCTCCTATGGGATGCCAGCACTTCAGGCCAGGGCTTTAACCTGCTGTGCCACAGCACCGGCCCTAACATAATTCTTTAAAAAAAAAAAAAAAAAAGACACTGCTGGGATCATCTGCATCTGAGATTCACGTACCAGTTCAAGTACCAGTTCTGCTTCCAACTCCACCTTTTAGCTAATGCACACTTTGGGAGGCAATAGGTTCAAATAATTGGCCCCTGCCACCCAAGTGGGAGATTGAATGGAGTTTCTGGCTCCCATCTTAGGTCTGGCCCAGCTCTGGCTGTTGTGGGCATTTGGGAAGTGAATCAGTGGGTGGAACATCTGTCTCTTTGTCCACTTTTCAAAAAAATTTTAAAAATTAAAAAACAAATATGATAATCCCTTATTTGAATGATGAAAGGAAAAGCACCTAACAATACAGCCTGGAGCTTGGTGATGCTGCTGTCCTTTATTTGAAAGGCAGAGTTACAGAGAGAGAGAGAGAGATATTTCTTCCATCTACTGGTTCATTCTTCAAGTGCTTGCAATGGTCAAGGCTGGGCCACACCAAAGCCAGGAGCCAGGAGCTTCATCTGAGTCTCCCTCGTGGGCGGCACAGGCCCAAGTATTTGGGCCATCTTCCGATGCTTTCCCAGACACATTAGCAGGGAACTGGATTGAAAGTGGAGTGATCAGGACATGAACCGAAGCCCACATGGGATGCCTGCATCACTGGCAGTGGCTTAACCCCCTGCACCATAATGCCAGACCTGATGTTGCTGTTTTGTGTAAGGGAGACTCATAGGAATCAGAGATGTCATTGGTAGTGGGATGCAGTTGCTGGAGGGGATAGCTCATCCACTCAGGCCTGGAGCCCAGAGTGACTTGTGTTCTAGGAAAATGGCCGGTGGTGGGCGGCGTGACTGCCCTGAGCCATGCGGAGGTCTGAGGTGTGTTTGTCACGGATAGACTGGGGGTTTTAGGTTGGGTCACGAAGTGGGACCCCAGGGTGAGCTCCTCTTCCCCACAAGCCGGGGCTGTTCCCGAAGTCCACATGAAAACAGGTTCATGATGAGCAAGCCACAGGTGGGGCTGCCTCTGTCCCATCCCGATGTGTTCCAGGGTGTTTAGCACAGAGAAAGTGGATTAATCATACATCACATAACTAATCTTCTCAGAGGCTGGCTGCTAACAAAGCAAGTGAGAATCAGGAAAGGCCCCGGCTCCTACTCCACAGTCTCAGAATCTGAGGCGGTGCCGATTCAGCCCCAGGCGCTTCCACTTCCACCTCTCAGCCAGAGGCCATGTTTAGAAAACTCTGCTGGGCCAGTGGCCGCCATTGAAGGCTGGCTTTCTCGTCCTCTCTCTGCCTGCCACCGGCTCCTCCCTCCTTTCTTCTCAACTCTCATTTTCCCACTTTCTTTTCACCAAAGCACGTATCTGCATTCAAAATTATTTTAATGATTTCCTTTGTTATTCATTTCTGTTTTAAAGAATGCAAACTCCCTGGGGGCAAAGACTTAGTTCTGGCTTGTTGACCATTGTAGTCCTAGTTCCATAAAGCAGCCACCATCACCCCCCAGTAGGTAAATCAATAGGGCCATGGAGCTCCAGTCCCATTTGTAGGACTGGGAACAAAGACTCCCCCCTCGCAGAGCTCATGCTGGAGCCCCGGGACGGTGATAAGGGGGTACAGGCTCCCCTTCCCATGCACAGAAGCTCTCCCTACACCTGCCCTGGGGCTCTCTCCGCCTCCCTCCGCCATTTCTCCACCCCGAGGTCAAGAGGCTTGGCTGGAGCCTCAGATCTTGGTGTCTCCCGCCCCCGCTTGCGTTAGAGATACCCAGACCGAAGGGCGGGAGGGGGAGGTCTGACGGTCTCCATTACTTTAAAGAAGTGGTGAGGGTCTGAGGTCCCCTGACAAAGACCTTGGGCAGCCTACAGCGGAGTGGGTGGGGCGGCTGGAGGGTGGGGCTGTAGGTGCGGCCTTGGCCCCGCCCCGTCGTGTGGATAAGTAGAAGCGGAGCTCAACGATTGTGGATTGTGGCGTGTTGCCCAGCCCCACCCGGGTCTTCGAAGACGACGCCGACTCTGCTGGCCTCCCCCCCTCCCCACCCCGGGTCTGAGGGGATCTGGGCCTAGGTTAAGATGGAGGTTCATCATCTGAACATGCGGCAGGCTGAGCACCCGATGGTCCTGGTGAGCCGGTGTCCCGGGCTGGGTGCAGCACTTGGGTCGGGGGGCTGGGGATAGGGGTGGGGGGAGGCAGATCTGGCAGGGCGCGTGTCGGATTTAGAAACCCAAAAGAGCAGCTTAGAAAAGGGAAGGATGGGAGGAGATGGTGGCCGTAAGTGATTGTGGTTCATTCGGTGAACATTCATGGTGCCGTGGAGCCCGTGCTGGGTGCAGGGGTGGCTGAGAGGGCTCCAGTCCATTCCTAGGGAGGGAAAGCAGAAAGAGAGGAAGTCAATGGGAAATGAAGGAGGGAATATTGGGATTGTTATTGGAGCCCAAGCTAAGGGCAGGCCCTGCGGGAATGCACTGATGACTTTGTCGCAGGACCTGCTATGGTACTATTTATTTTATTACTGAATATGCAGCAAAATGATTGCAGCACACAGATTGCTGTGGAGATGGAAGAGGGCCAGGGCAGCAAATGGCAGAGCTGTTGGATCAGATGTAGGTTGGGGAGCAGCTGAGGATTTGGTCTGGGGCTAACACAGCCACCTGCAGTGGCAGCATCTCATGGGCACTGGTTGAGTCCTGGCTGCTCCACTTTGGATCCAGCACTCTGTTATGGCCTGGGAAAACAGTGGAAGATGGCCCAAGTCCTTGGGCCCCTGTACCCACGTGGGAGACCCGGAAGAAGCTCCTGGCTTCAGATCGGCCCAGCTCCAGCCATTGCAGCCATGTGGGGGAGTGAACCAGTAGATGGAAAACTCTCTGTTTCTGCCTCTCTGTAACTCTGTCTTTCAAATAAATAAAATAAGTCTCTTAAAAAGGACTTGGCAGGCAGAGTTACAGAGAGAAAGAGAGAGAGAGGTCTTCCATCTGCTGGTTCACTCCCAAGTGGCCGCAACAGTTGGAGCTGGGCCAATCTGAATCCAGGAGCCTAGTGAGCCACAGCGCAGGCCCAAATAAATACATCTTAAAAACAAACCACGGGCCGGGCTCTAATAGGCTAATCCTCTGCCTGCGGCGCTGGCACACCAGGTTCTACACCCGGTCAGGGCACCGGATTCTGTCCCGGTTCCTCCTCTTCCACTCCAGCTCTCTGCTGTGGCCCGGGAAGGCAGTGGAGGATGGCCCAAGTGTTTGGGCCCTGCACCCACAAGGGAGACCAGGAGAAGCACCTGGCTCCTGCCTTCGGATCAGCGCGGTGTGCTGGCCGCAGCAGCCACTTGGGGGGTGAACCAACGGAAAAAAGGAAGACCTTTCTCTCTGTCTCTCTCTTTCATTGTCCACTCTGCCTGTCAAAAAAAAAAAAAAATGTATTTATTTGAAGGGCTGGGGGTTAAGCTGCTATTTGTGATGTCAGCATCCTATTTCATAGTACAAGTTCAAATCCTGGCTGCTCTGCTTCTAGTGCTGCTTCCCGCTAATGCTCCTGGGAAGGTAGTAGACTCAATCAGTGAGTGGAAGATCTCTCATAATATTTATTTGAGAGGCAGACTGCCAGAGAGTAAGAAAGAGAGTGAGCGAGCACCTGTGTGAGAGAGGTATATCCATTTGTTCACATCCAAATGGCTGTAACAACCAGCTCTGGGCCAGTTTGAAGCCAGGAGCCTGGAACTCCATCCAGGTCTCCATATAGGTGGCAGGGGCCCAAGTACTTGGATCACCTCCAGGCACTTTCCAGGCACATTAGCAGGAAGCTTGATCAGAAGCAGAGCAGCCAGGACCCTAACCGGCACTCCCTTGTGGGAGGATGGCATCCCGGGAGGTGGCTTAACCTGCCCCACCACAGTGGGGATCCTAGTTTTGTTTGTTTGTTTGTTTTTAAGGTTTTGTATATATTTGAAAGGGAAAGTTATGGGGTTGGTGTGTGTGGGGGGGAACCTTCCATTTGCTGATTCACTCTCCAAATGCCTGCAATGGCCAGGGCTGGGCCAGGCTGAAGCCTGGAATTCCATCCGTTGCTTTTCCAGGTGCATTAGCAGGGGGCTGAATCAGAAGTGCAGTAGCCATGACTCCAAACAGCACTCATGGGTATTTATTTCTAAGTTATCAATGGTATATTTATCGCTTAAGTTTTAATAGTTGTTCTATATATAGGACAATGAAATACAAGATATAAAACTAAATTGTTGATTTGACACCTTTTTATTGTAAGCATTTACAGTTATAAATTTCCCCTTTATCATTGCTTTTGCTATACCCAATAAGTTTTTTATAATGTTATGTTTTCATTTTCATATGTCTCTAAATATTTTCTAGGTTTCCTTGTAATTTGTTAAGAGTAATTTCCATAAATTACAAATCTTCCAATTTTCCTTCTGTTACTGGTTTCTAACTGAATCTGATTGTAGTCAGATAAGATACTTTATCATATCTAATTTTTAGGGATTCATTTGAGCAGCTGAGTTACAGATAGAGGGAAAGACAGAAAATGGTCTTCCACTCACTAATTTACTCCCCAAATGGCCACAACAGCCAGAACTGAGCCAATCTGAAACCAAGAGCCAGGAGCTTCATCTGGGTCTCATGTGAGTGGCAGGGGCCCGAACACACTTGGGCCATCTTCCATTGCCTTCCCAGCCATTAGCAGAGAGCTGGATCAGGAGAGGAGCACTTGGGACATGAATTAGCGCCCATATGGGATGCCGGCACCACAGGCAGAAAGAAGCTTAACTATGCCACAGTGCTGTTCTCTATCATAACTTATTTTTAAAAAAATCTGCTGTGGTCTATCTATATTGGAGTGTGTCCCATATGCACTTGAAAGAAATGGTTATTCTTTTTAAAAAAAATTTGTTGGGGCCTGCGCTGTGGCAGGTAAAGCTGCCGCCTGCAGTGCCGGCATCCCATACCCACACCGGTTTGAGTCCTGGCTGCTCCACTTTGGATCCAGCTCTCTGCTTTGGTGTGGGAAAGCAGCAGAAGATGGCCCAAGTCCTTTATTTATTTATTTGAAAGTCAGAGTTACACAGAGAAATAAGGAGAGGCAGAGAGAGTCTTCCACCTGCTGGTTCACTCCCCAGTTGGCTGCAACGGCTGGAGCTGCGCTGATCTGAAACCAGGAGCCACGTGCTTCTTCTGGGTCTCCCACATGGGTGCAGGGGCCCAAGGACTTGGGCCATCTTCTACTGCTTTCCCAGGCCATAGCAGAGACCTGGATCAGAAGTAGAGCAGCTGGGACTCCAACCAGCACCCATATGGGATGCCGGCACCTCAGGTGGCAGCTTTACCCGCTACGCCACAGCACCGGCCCCAATAAATCTTAAAAAACAAAAGACAAAACAAAACAAATCACAAAAAGGCTTGCATTTCATATCAGAGTGCCTGAGTTCAAGTGCCACCTGTGGTTCTGAAAGAAAAATTATTTATTGGAAAGGAAGAGGGGATGGTGTTGTGACACAACTTAGTAAGGTGCTGCCTGGGACATTAGCATCCTGTATGAGTGCAGGTTCAAGTCCCAGCTGCTCCACTTCTAATATAGCTTCCTGCTCCTGCACCTGGGAAAGCAGCAGAAGATGGCCCAAGTGTTTGGGTCCCTGCTACTCACATAGGAGAGACCCATGATGGAATTCTGCATTCCTGGCTTCAGCTTGGCTCAGCCCCTGCTGTTTCAGACATTTGGGGAATGAACCAGTGGATGGAAGATGGGTATCTCTCTCCTCTCCCCCTTACTCTGCCTTTCAAATAAATAAATATCTTTAAAAAAAAAAAGAAAGAAAGAAAAGGGAAAGATTTTCCATTCGCTGGTTCACTCCCTGAATAACCAAAATGGCCAGGGTTGGTCCGGGCCCATGACAGGAGCCTGGATCTCTAGTAAAGTCTCCCATGTAGGGCCGAAGCACTTGGGCCATCTTCCTCTGCTTTCCCAGGTGCGTTAGCAGGGAGCTGGGTCAGAAGTGGAGCAGCCGGGACTGGAACCAGTACTCTGCTATGATATGCTGGCATTGCAAGCAGCAGCATCACCTGCTGCACCACAACACCAGCTCCCAGGAATGTGAGCAGAGTGTTTGTATATGTCCCATATAGAACATTCCAAAACTAGAACACCCAAAGCTGGGTCTGCTCACCCAGGGTAAACAAGCCAGTTACTGCCCCTGGAGTGATAGAAGAAAGTAAGCATTTACATGCAAAGTGCAAAACATTCCTCCCGGCGAAGGTTGCTTAAACAGCAACTGTTGCTTAATCCCATGGGGAATTTCTGGCCCTGGGGCAGCACAGGGCCTGCTAAATCCTTTGGTCTGGTCCTGTCAAAGCAACTGCAGGTGGGACTCAATTCAATACATCTGTACCAGAATAATTTTTAAGTTGATTTTTTTATTTGAAAGATTTATTTATTTATTTGAAAGTCAGAGCTACAGAGAGAGAGAGAGACAGAGATCGATCTTCCATCCATGAATTCACTCCCCAAATGACGGCAATGGCCAGGGCCGGCTGGGCCAGACTTAAAGCCAGGAGCCTGGAATTCCACTCAGGTCTCCCATGTGGGTGGCAGGGACCATCTTCTACTGCTTTCTCAGGCACATTAGCAGGGAGGTGGATCAGAAGTGGAGCAGCTGATATTCATATGAGCAATCATATGGGATGCCAGTGTTGCAGGCAGTGGCTTAACCCATGGTGCCACAACACCAGCCCTAAATTGATAATTTTGTATGCCCGCAGGTGATGTTATAAATATCCAAATGTCCCTTAGCAGGAAAAGTTTCCCCAGCCCTGTTCCCTGAGCTCCTCGAGCATAGGGGTAATGATTCTTAGGGATTAAAGTCGGGGCTCAGGGGTGTGTGTTCAGCTTGTATCCCAGCTCCTGGTTGATCTGCAATGCCCATGGCCCTCCTTGGATTGGTCATTAATATCATGTCCTTTAAGGAAATTTGGTGTTGGCAAAGTGGGCTGTGCCTGTGGTTCCTGCCTGGGGCCTGTGGTTCCTGGAAAATAAACCCCTCAAGGCGAGACTCCAAGACAAGAGGGGAAAGAAATGGTCTCATGCACCTGGTGATTAGGGACCTTGTAGGGTCTCCCTCCGTCTGCTAGGTTAATGTCTGTAAGAGGTTGATCTGCATTTATAAAAGGAAGCTTCCAGCCTGGAGAGCGTGGCTGGGAGGCCAGCTGCAGCCCAGGCCAGGCCGAGGCGCTTGGTTCTGTGTCTGCCAGATCCCGTTGGTTTTTTGTATTGCTCAAGTCTTCTGCTTCCTCACTCTGCTAGTTTGCCCATTCTAGACAGTGAAGTCTCTTTTTTAAAAAACAAAATTTATTGGAAAAGCAGAGTGACAGAGAACACTTGGGCCATCTTCTCTGGCCTTCCCCAGGACCATTAGCAGGGAGCTGGATTGGAAGCAGAGCATCTGGGACTCAAACTGGTGCCCCAATGTGAGATGCCGGTGCCATGAGCAACGAGGTTTTTTTTTTTTTTTTTTAAATTTTTTATTTTTTGACAGGCAGAGTGGACAGTGAGAGAGACAGAGAGAAAGGTCTTCCTTTTTGCCGTTGGTTCACCCTCCAGTGGCCGCCAGCTGCTGGCGCACCGCGCTGATCCGATGGCAGGAGCCAGGTACTTATCCTGGTCTCCCATGGGGTGCAGGGCCCAAGTACTTGGGCCATCCTCCACTGCACTCCCTGGCCACAGCAGAGAGCTGGCCTGGAAGAGGGGCAACCGGGACAGAATCCGGTGCCCTGACCTGGACTAGAACCCGGTGTGCCGGCGCCGCAAGGCGGAGGATTAGCCAAGTGAGCCATGGCGCCCAAGTGCTTGGACGCCTGCACCCGCATGGGAGACCAGTAGAAGCACCTGGTTCCTGGGTTCGGATTGGTGCAGCGTGCCGGCTGTAATGGCCATTGTGGGGTGAACCAACGGAAGGAAGACCTTTCTCTCTGTCTCTCTGTCTCTCTCACTGTCTAACTCTGCCTGTCAAAAAAAAAAAAAAAAAAGCCGGTGCCGTGGCTCACTAGGCTAATCCTCCGTCTTGCGGCACCGGCACACCGGGTTCTAGTCCCGGTCGGGGCACCGGATTCTGTCCCGGTTGCCCCTCTTCCAGGCCAGCTCTCTGCTGTGGCCAGGGAGTGCAGTGGAGGATGGCCCAAGTGCTTGGGCCCTGCACCCTATGGGAGACCAGGATAAGCACCTGGCTCCTGCCATCCGATCAGCGCGGTGCGCCGGCCGCAGTGCGCCGGCTGCGGCGGCCATTGGAGGGTGAACCAACGGCAAAGGAAGACCTTTCTCTCTGTCTCTCTCTCTCTCACTGTCCACTCTGCCTGTCAAAAAAAAAAAAAAAAAAAACCATTTACAAAAACACTCCTGTTTATAATTGTCCATTTATTTATCATTTTAAAAAAGATTTATTTATTTATTTGAGAGTCAGAGTTACATAGAGAGAGGAGAGGCAGAGAGAGAGAGAGGTCTCCCATCTGCTGGTTCACTTCCCAGTTGGCTGCAACGGCCGGAGCTGCACCGATCTGAAGCCGGGAGCCAGGAGCTTCCTCCAGGTCTCCCACGTGGGTGCAGATGCCCAAGCACTTGGGCCATCTTCTACTGCTTTCCCAGGCCATACCAGAGAGCTTGATGGGAAGTGGAGCTGCCGGGTCTCGAACTGGCGGCAATATGGGATGTCAGCGCTTCAGGCCTGGGTGTTAACCCAGCAACGGCCCCTCTTATCATGTTTTTATTTTCTTAAGACAGATCTCTTCATATGGCTTCAAGCTACTGTTTAGTATTTTCATTTTAACCTGAAGCATTTTTTTCAGAATAGATTTAGTGGTGACTATCTCAGTTTATCCGGGAATCTCTTAATTTCTTCATTTTTGAAGGACAGATGCAAGATTTTGTTGATCTTTTTTTTTTTTCCCTTTCCACTTTGAATACATTAGTCCTTTATTTTTTGGAGTCTAGGATTGCTGAAGTTGATAAGCTTATCTTTTTTTTTTATCTTTTATTTAATGAATATAAATTTCCAAAGTACGACTTATGGATTACAGTGGCTTCCCCCCCATACCGTCCCTCCCACCCACAACCCTCCCCTTTCCCACTCCCTCTCCCCTTCCATTCACATCAAGATTCATTTTTGATTATCTTAATATACAGAAGATCAGCTTAGTATACATTAAGTAAGGATTTCAACAGTTTGCTCCCACACAGAAACATAAAGTGAAAAATAATAGATGATTTTATTTTAAATGATGATGAAATCAGATCAGACCTATTGTCATGTTTAATCCCAGTGAGAGTCAAGTTGGGAATTGATAATTTCTTTTCTTTTCTTCTTTTTTTTTTTTTTTACAGAAGATCAGTTTAGTATACATTAAGTAAAGATTTCAACCGTTTGCACTCCCATAGAAACACAAAGTGAAATATACTGTTTGAGTACTCGTTATAGCATTATAAGCTTATCTTCAAAAAGCCCCTGTGGGGTGGTGCTGTGGGTTGGTAGGCTAGGCCTTTGCCTGCAGCACCCACATCCCATATGGGTGCCAGTTTGTGTCTCCATTGCTCCTCTTCCGATCCAGCTCTCTGCTGTGGCCCAGGAGTGCAGTGGAATATGGCCCAAGTCCTTGGGCCCCTGCACCCATGTGGGAGACCTGGAAGAAAGAAGCTCCTGGTTCCTGGCTTCAGAATGGCTCAGCTTCAGCTGTTGTGGCCATTTGTGGGGGGGTGAACCGGTAGAAGGAAGACTTCTCTCTTTCTCTCTAACTCTGCCTCTGAAATAAATAAATAAAATTTTTAAAGATTTATTTAAAAGATTTATTTATTTATTTGAAAGTCAGAATTACACAGAGAGAGGAGAGGCAGAGAGAGAGAGAGATCTCCCGTCCTGGTTCACTCCCCAGATGAGCTGCACCGATCCGAAGCCAGGAGCCTGGAGCTTCTTCCAGGTCTCCCACACGAGTGCAGGGGCCCAAGCATTTGGGCCATCTTATACTGCTTTCCTAGGCCATAGCAGAAAGCTGGATTGGAATAGGAGCAGCCAGGACTAGAATCGGCGCCCATATGGGATGCTGGCACTTCAGGCCAGGGCATTAACCTGCTGTGTCACAGCGCTGGCCCCAAATAAATAAATCTTTAAAAAGAAAAAAATTAAATATTTTTTTCAAAAGCTCATGAAAAATTTATATTATGAAAAACTATGCATGAATTTCAAAAATTTTTGCACTAAAATAAATATTTTATTTTATTTGACAGGCAGAGTTAGTGAGAGAGAGAAACAGAGAGAACTTCCTTCCGTTTGTTCACTCCTCAAATGACCGCTACGGCTGGCGCTGCTCCGATCCGAAGCCAGGTGCTAGGTACTTCCTCCTGGTCTCCCATGTGGGTGCAGGAACCCAAGCACTTGGGCCATCCTCCACTGCCTTCCCGGGCCACAGCAGAGAGCTGGATTGGAAGAGGAGCAACCGGGACTAGAACCCGGTTCCCATATGGGATGTCAGCGCTGCAGAAGGAGGATTAACCAAGTGCGCCACAGCGCTGGCCTACACATATATTTTTAAAGATTTATTTATTTATTGTTAAGAGTGACAGAGAGGAAGAGACAGAGAAAAATCTCCTATACACTGGTCCAATCCCCAAATGACCACAGCAGCCTGGTCTGGGCCACGCTGAAGTCAGGAACTCAGAACTCAGTCCTGGTCACCCACATGGTGGCAGGGGCCCAAACTGCCTTTCCAGGTACATTAGCAGGAAGCTGGATCCAGAGCGACGCAGCCAGGGCTCCAACCTGCACTCTGAAGTGGGATTCCAGCATTTCAACTGGCAGCTTTGTTTGCTGTGCCGCAACCTCAGTCCCAAACTTACCTTTTAATTCTGTTTGTCTATTTTAGCATATGTGCTGCCGAAGCAAGCACCTGTTTGTCTATGAACCTTTTGAATGCTGGTCAGCTTGATGGCCCAAGTATCTGGTACTCTGTCACTCAAATGGGAGACCTGGATGGAGCTCCCAGCTCTGGGCTGCAGTGTGGCTGAGCCCGGACCATTGTGGCCATGGGGCGTGTACACCAGTGGATGGAAGCTTTTTCTCTTCTTTGTCTTTCTCCCTCACTCTGCCTTTCAAATAAATACATCTTTTTAAATTTTTTTTTTTAAAAATTTGCACCAAGTGAACTCACCTTTTAACATTTTCCATGAACTTTTTGAAGTCTCCTCTTGTGTGGGTATTTATATTCTGAATTTGCACAGCATTTTCTACTTAAGTTTACTTTTGTTTTTACTTCTCTGCTTTTTATAACATTTTTTCATTTTTATGCTGAGAATTTTGATTTCTCACAATATAACTTAATTTTAGTTCATTTTTATAAAATAGCTCTCAAACAGAAAAGTAATTATGTGGAGAGCTTAGCAAATTATTACAAAGTAAACACCTGGAAAATGACTCACAGGTCAAGAAACAACCTTGCCAGCAGCACCAACGCCCCTCCTATGCATTCAGTTTCTCCCCAAATGCTCACAAGAACCAGGACTGAGCCAGGTGGAAGCTGGCAGCCAGGAACTCGGTTTGGATCTGCCACGCGGATGGCAGGGACCCAAGTACTTGAGCCGGGGGCTGGTGTTGTGGTGTGACTGAGCTGCTACCTGGGATGCCAGCTTCCCACACCAGAGTACCAGCCTGAGTCCCAGATGCTTTGCTTCTGATCAACCTTCTTGCTTGGGAAGGCAGGAGGACACGGGCCAAGTATTTTGGCCCCTGCCACTCACATGGGAGACCAGGATGGAGTTCTCTACTTCTGGCTTTGGCCTGCCCTGGACCTGACTCCTGTGGACATTTGAGAAGGGAAACAGTGGATGGAAGATCTCTCTCTCCATCATCTGCTTTTTAAAATAAATATGACATAAAAAGCACTCTAGCCATGACCTTTGCCCCCTGGGGCGAGCATTAGCAGGAAATTGGAATCATAAGCACAGATGGGATTTGAACCAAGGCACTCTGATAGGGGATGCAGAAGCCCCAGGCAGTCTTAACCACTTTGCTAAAGGACTGCCCCTGAATACTGTCTTTTTAATGTTTTGGCTTTTATATTTGAATGAATTGCTCTTTTCTGCACTGTACCCATGGAGGAGAGGATGTGAAATGGAAGAGTAGGGGCTGGTGTTGTGGTGTAGCAGGAAAAGCGACCACCTGCACGCCATATGGGCACCGGTTCGAGTTCCAGCTGCTCTGCTATATCCAGCTCCTGGCTAATGCGCCTGGGAAAGCAGTAGAAGATAGGCCAAGGGCTTGGGCCCCTGCACCCACATGGGAAACCCAGAAGAAGCTCCTGGCTCCTGGCTCCGGCCTGGCCCAGCCCCAGCCATTGCAACCATTTGGGGAGTGAGCCAATGGTCGGAAGATCTGTCTCTGTCTGTCTCTTCCTCTCTCTGTGTAACCCTACTTTCAAACAAACAATGAATCTTAAACAAAACCAAACAAACAAAAACAGCAGTGGGGGAGTAGGCCTCCAATTTCTCAACTCAAGAGCTCCCTCTTGTCTTCCTATAGTAATGGACAGCCTTTAAAAATAGGATTCTTTGGGGCCAGTGCTGTGGTGTAGTAGGCTAAGCATTCGCCTGTGGCACTGGCATCCCATATGGGTGCCAGGTCGTGTCCCGGCTGCTCCTCTTCCAATCCGGCTCTCTGCCATGGCCTGGGAAAGCAGTGGAAGATGGCCCAAGTCCTTGGGCCCCTGCACCCATGTGGGAAACCCAGAAAAAGCTCCTGGCTTTGGATAGGTGCAGCTCCAGCCATTGTGGTCATTTGGGGAGTGAACCAGCGGATGGACCTTTCTCTCTGTGTCTTCCTCTGTCTGTAACTCTGCCTCTTAAATAAATAAATAAAATCTTAAAAAAAATTAGGATTCTTTGATCTATCCTATTTCAAGAGCTTCTCCCACCAATGCCTTCTTTGCTACTCTTCATACCAATCAGTCATAGTTTGTAGTCCGTGCATTTTCTCAGTGTTTTTCTAAAGATGTGGGGTAGGGAGTATTTTGCTGATTCTTTTTGTGTCTTTGTATGAAATGAAAACCAAAAACATGCAAAGGAGGAAAGGTGGCACAGTCGTGTGTAAGCATCCACTGTGCTCCTGTGAGCCCAGCCAGGAGCCAGAGAGCAGTCTCCAGGGAGGAAGCTCCAGGCCAGAGATGTTGGCTGTAGACTGGGGTGGAGCGCTATGTGGAGTTGAAAGCCGAGGTGGCGTGGGTTTCACTGGATTATCTCTCTCTCTCTCCCTTTCTCCCCAAGGACACTGAGCAGTCAATGCGCATGTTGGACATATTTCCATCTTCCGGAAGCAGTGGAGTGAATGAACCTTGTAGCTATGGCCTGCCCAGCACTCAACACTTCACTCAGGGCACAGACATGTTGGGGGCCCCCTTACTGCCTGCTGAGGCACCCATGCTGGGTGAGGGAGGAGTGGGGTCGCAGTTTGGCATGTCCCTGCAGGAGCATGGCATGAGCTACAGCTCCCAGGCCACTTTGCCTTCTCCACAGATGATTTACAACCAGGGGGTGCTCCCCCCTCAGCCAGGCATGATGATGCCTCAGATGATGCCCTTAGAGCCCAGGATTCCAGAGGTAAACATGCCCTCCAGTGGGAGTCTAGGGCTGCCCCCTAGCGGACTGCCAGTGTCTGTGTCCAAAGGGATCCCAGAGATGTCCCACAACAGGGCCCCGATGATGCCTTCCTCTGACCCCCTAGAGGGACCTTCTAACTGCGCCTCTTTAGCACCTAAAATGTTGCAGACCCCAACCATACCTTCCACCGAGGCTCTGTCTGCGCTCCCCTCTCTGGCTCAAGTGTTGCCCCCCAGGGAGCCGCACAACCTCAGGATACCCGCAGCTGGGTCCCCATTATGGCTGCCTTTAGAATCTCAGGGATCCTTTGTGAGCCAACCAGCCCCCCAGGAAGACTTCTTCCTACTTGAGCAGCCTACACCTGCAGCACAGGGAGTGGACAACTCCTGGGCCCAAGAAAGGGAGCCCAGCAGGAGGTCCCCGGTTTCAAGGCCTTACATCTGCCAGTACGAGAACTGTGGAAAAGCTTACACCAAGCGGTCACACCTCGTGAGTCATGAGCGCAAGCACACAGGTGAATGCAGTGAGGGGGTGGGGCAGGGTGGAGGAGTCTGGGCTTTGGGTTTCTGTAATGGTTTGGGATTAGCCCACAAACACATCTAATTTAAGATTTGTTGGACAGGGAGAATGAAGAGAGGGGGAGAGGTTTTTAGCCACTGGCTGACTCCCCAAATGGCCATAACAGCTGGGGCTGGGCCAGGCTGAAACCAGGAGCCCAGAACTCCACCTGGGTCTCCCATGTGGGAGTCCTTGTGCCATCCCCTGCTGCCTTCCCAAGGGCACTAGCAGAGAGCTAGACAGGAGGTGGAGCAGCTGGGACTTGAACCAGGGCCCAAATATGGGATGCCGGCACCAGCATTGCAAGCACTGGTTTAACCTGCTGGGCCTCGTAGCCCCAGCTCTAGCCCTTCATTTTTAAGCCTGGCACCAAGCGATGTAGGCCCACTGACTTGTGTGCCTAATGACCGCCAAGATGATGGGGAGGTTACTGCTGCTGTGTTGCCCCCTCACTGCGTTCCTGTATCTTCCCTTCTGATTCCCCACCCTTCTCTGCCTCGTGTAGTTGGACCCCTTCCTTCCCACCCGCTGGTCTGTTCTTAATTTCATCTCTCTTGCCACCCCCTAGGTGACAGGCTCTATAAATGCCAGTGGGAAGGCTGTAACTGGTCTTTCTTCCGATCTGACGAGCTCACACGACACTCACGGATACACACCAGATACCGACCACACAGATGTGAGCAGTGCGGCCGACAGTTCATGAGGTCTGACCATCTCAGACAACACCAAAGGATTCATCAGCGGATGCCAGGATCTCCAGACCCGCAGGCTGAGGGCGAACAGATGGATGATACTCTTCTTCCTGGTCTTTAGGTCAACGTCCTCTTCTGTACGCAAATCCTGCCTACCCCTGCCCAGCTCATGTCCTTGGTAGGTGTAGGCTTGGATGATGACAGAGAAGATTATAAGGCTATTTTAAAGTCCAAATGCAGCTCTGGACTCAGTCAGGGTCCCCTCAAAAACCTCCACAACGATTTCGATGCCCTCACCTCTTTGGAGCCACCTGCTTCTGCCAATGTGAGACAGATGGAACGTGGAGCACAGCAGAGACTGGAGCTCATTGAAAGGTTCATCATCTCATGTCACTCCCCAGCTTGAAAGCCCTCAGCGACTGTTTCGCCTGCTGAACAAAACCTGACTTCTTTTTCCTTATCGCTCAGTTTCCAGAGCCAGACCATGTTGAAGCCCTGAGCGTAGCACTTCCTAGTCCTGTGCCTTTGGGAAAGATCTTAGATCACTATGCTTTATTTCCTGTTCTGGAAACTGAGAAACCCAACAGTGGACTGTGTTGGACCTGTCATATGGACAGCGTCAGATTCTCTCTGGCACTCACCTGCCACACGTCTAGAGTTTTTGTGTTGTCACCATTTCAGACACGGATGGCGTGCCCCACCGCAGGGCATGGAAGCAGAGTCCACTGAGCAACTGCTAGCAACGTGGGACTGCAGGGACGTTAACAGCCATGGGTGCAATTTGACTAAAGGGAATGGAAAGTAGCAGAGAGCCAGGCAGATCAGTTCTGCCTTCTTCCTGTCTTTCCACGCATTTCTGCAAGGCCTGGTAGCTCCAGAACAGTGCAGCCTCTGGGGAGACCTGAGGTAGCTGCTGGACATACCTGCTGTGCCTCTCAAGGTTGCCGAGCTGGGCGATGGAGCCCCTTGTGATACCTCCCATATTCCACTTCTACTTTCCCACTTCTGATGCACCTCCCAAATAAAACATAACTGATTTATCATAATCTTGATTTATCATCCGCATAATCTTTCTCAGATTCTCTCTGGCATTCACCAACCACCAGTATTTCGTTCAGGCTTTGGGCTGTTTCTAGTTGACTTATGCGTGGCGGGGCAGAGGGACATTAAAGAGGAGCCGAGAAGGACCACTCCCTCTGTAGCTCCTCGTTCTCGCCCACCTGGCTCAGGTTCCTGGACTACCAAGTACCAGATGTTCAGGGGCCTAGCCTGCCCTGCTCTCTCCTCTCTCGGGTTGAAGGGATAATGCCTACCCTGACGACTCAGCTGGGTGGCATTGAACCTCATTTGTGGACTCAGCAGGTCATTTTACTGACCAGCAAGCTAATGGTGAGAAAGGAACTGGGCCGAGGTAGCAGGTGTCAGGGCTGGAATCTCATGCAGGCTGTGTCTGCCCCAGGGGTGAGTCTCTTCCCCAGGAGGGGGTGCTTTCTCTAGGTGTTGCCTGAGCCAGCTTGGCACTAACACTGCCGGGGATGGCACAGAGGTGAGGGAGGCCTGGCTTCTGTGTTCAGCGGCCCACCTCGGTCCAGGGGTCATAGGAGAGAGGGCCCCCTTCAGGAGAGTCAGAGGCTCTGAAGGAGGTGACTCTGGTGTCTAGTTAGAGTGTGCCGTTTAGTCATTCCTCAAACGTTGGAATACACGGAGCAGGGGAATGAAGAGGGGAGAGCATTCCAGGTCGAGAACCTTGGACCCAGCAGCGGGGAGCTCACGGGAGAGTCAGCCTGCAAGCGTCTGCAACACAAAGAGCATCAGGCCTTCAGGGACCTGCACCAAAGAACATGGAGACAAGGAGGTGCCTGAGTCGGACCTGGAAGGCTCCTGGAGTTAGCCATGTCCCCCACCTCCTGCACATAAACCCTTGGCAAAGGAAGACCTTTCTCTCTCTCTGTCTCACACTGTCCACTGTGCCTGTCATAAAAAAAAAAAAAAAAAAGACGGATGCAGTCACAGAGAATGAAGTTCTGCACTGTATCCTTGTAAGCCACACACTACCATGTTGACTAGTAAACTAAAGCCACCCAGAGAACTGCCAGGCTCCCGCCATCACCGGCCTGCCAAGCTCGCATGCAAGCTGCATCCCAGCCCAGGCGCCTTCATTCAAAGGTCTCCTTATTGGGCCCTCAGCTGAGAAACCTCCCAGGGGCCTCCACCAAGGCTTCCTTATCAACAGCCTTGGCCAAGGTACCTACCTCCTGCCATCAAACTCGCCTTTGCCACTCCTGTCATTCTCCCCTCTTCCTCCTCTCCGGCCTACCTTCCCTAGACAAGTAGGAATCCTCCTTCAGATAGGATTCTCCTGTCTAACTGTCACTCAGAACATTAGTGAGCCAGCCCCTCTTCTTTTTGCCTCTTGCTTTTACCATGGGGCTGCGAGTAAATACAATCTTTGCTTCCAGGTTGGCTCGCTGTCCTCACTGGCCATGGCAACACCTAACTCTTGCAGACACTCATTTTGAAAACACATGTAACTTACACATATTTCTGTTTCAAAAGTTATTTATTTAAAGGGCAGAGTGACATTGTGTTTTCAGGAATTCTCTGAGACGCAGAAGCAGGACATCTCCAGGACCTCCCAGCTCTGCTTTGGTTCGGGTCTGACGTAGGGGACGCCATTTCCCCCTTGTGGTCCATCTTCTTCTCCAAAAGCATTGTCGACCACCCAATCTCAAGTGTGGTTTTGACTGTCCCTCGACGCCAGGATGGACCTGTTCTGGTTGATCTGGGAATGGTTGGAAACTGAGCTGATGTCAAGTCTTTGCCCATGTTTGAGTGACAAGGTCCAGAAAAGTGGCTCGCAGAACCCAGGCTGCCTGGAGTTTGTTAAAATCACTTTGGCCTGTTCCATGGGCATTGGCTATCCTCTCACAGAGCTGGACCAGCATTATCCAGTTAGGAGTTGTACTTCAGAGACTTTCAAGGATCAGGTACAATGTTCAGAAATGACCATGCTAAGTAAAAGTAATAGTCAAATGATAACTTCAGTTTGTAAAATGGTTTAAAATCATGAACCCAAGCCTGAAGGGGAACCAGCTAAATAAATCAAAGAACTGGGTGAGACTTACTGTAGCCACTCAGCCTACTCTCAGCTCCCCCAGAATTTACATGAGTCTAGCCATCTTGTCTGCCTACTAGAGAATTAAGACTAATTCTGTTACCTAAGACTACTTCAGCAAAGAAATTGAGTGAGTGTGGTTGAGTGGCAACAGCCATTGAAGTTGAATCCGTACGTGCATTTAATGTAAATTTCTAGTCATATTTGCATCAGTGACAAACTAGAACTCAGATGTCCAAGCAAATCTTGTTTGGCTCTTGGCTATAAGAGGGAGCTCGTGAAATGATTAGCCTGATTATGTCTTATAACACAGTCCTCTTCCTAGCTAGAGAGTGGTAGCCACATATTAGGGGAAACCAGAAGTCAGGATCCAGTCCAACATCAAGAGAGAGAATAACTCTAAAACAACAGACAGGGTTACACTCTACCAGCAGACAGACATCGTTTTTCTCTAAACCACTTTTCTACAGTTTCCCCTAGTTTTACAAAAGAGAATAAGAGGTAATTTGTTTATAAACTAAATTTAGTTTCAACAGACAAATCTGATTATTTACACAAGTGCTTCAAATATAGCAATTAACTACATAGGAATCTCGAATTAAAAATCTGTTGAATGGCATGGGCCTTGGGCTGAGCAGTTAAGATGCAAGTTGGGATATTCCCATCCCCTAGCAGAGTGCCTGGGCTTGAGTTCTGACTGCACCTTCAGTCCTGGCTTCCTGCTGGTGCACACCTGGGAGGCAGCAGGTGATGGCTCGAGCACTTGGGTCCCTGCCAGCCCAGGTAGCAGACCCAGGGCGAGTTTCCAGGTCCGGGCTGCAGCTCAGCCCAATCCAGGCTATCACAGGCATTCAGAGGGAGAATCAGTGGACAGAACTCCCACTGTCTGCCTTCTACATAAAGAAAAATGAAAATAAACTTCTTTGGAGGCTGGGAAGCCAAACCCAGGCAGACTTCAGCCTTCCTCTGCTCTCATCCCATGTCCGTGCTCAAAACCTCAGTGACATAACCAATGTGGGTTGTTTTTTTTTTTTTTTTAATTTAAAACCTTTAACAAGAGCTGATTGAAGTTCACTGTTTCAAAAATCAAGTTGCAAACTTTTACTGCAAATATAAAAATGAAGTTCTTAAACATCTCAACTTGATCAGATAGGAAACAATTTAAAACTCTTGAAAGGTGTACTGAGAAAAACTAGGCTTTTCTTCTTAAACACATTTGTTATTACCAAAAAGGGACATCTTTAGGAAAAGATAATAAAAATCCCAAGCTGCCTTGACAATGTGCTCCAGTAATCAGGAAGGTGCAGCTCCAATTGTCTGTCCACTGCTGGGGTGGGAACAGCCACTGGTGTTGGAGTCTCTGGCTCCACTTTCATTCCTGCCCCACCTCTGGACATCGGCGGGAACCGTGGCGGGAGGCGGCCTTGGGTCAGCTGCTGGTGCTCCTCCGTCCTCTCCAGGCTGTCTTCGGTGAGGAGTGAGTCCTGCTCCGCAGCCTGTGCCCATGGTCTCCCTGCTCTGCCTTGTCCCACCACCTGCCCGCCAGCACCT